>NC_061528.1:21645000-22015000 GCF_022379125.1 Scophthalmus maximus | reverse complement strand
TTGTTATCTATCACGGATAACCCTGACCATCTCTCTCCACCCCCCACTGTCTAGGTGTAGAGCGGGCATAGACTAAAAACTAAGTGCCTGAAGCCTGTATTCTCTGGAATGACCAGCAGAGGGGGACTCCGCTGGTTGCAAAAGTCAGTCTCTATGAGAAAATGACTTGACTTCTCGATTGATTCATAACGTCAGTAAACATTTTCCTGCCGAGTTTATGGTCACAATCTATACTTCGAAGTCTTCTTGAATACAGCATGATGTTATTTTTGTAAATTGTGGTCTCATTTCGAGTAAAATAGACGATAAAGCGCTGTAGCATGGATACAGCTTAGTTGACAGCTGGTCTGTCCAATCATTGCATGGTTGCAGGTGTAGGTGGGCAAGAAATTCAGACCACCCCCCCATTCTACATTCAGTTGCAAAAAATACAACATGGCACTGGTCAAATGGGATACTCGAGGCTGCAACATGGCAGTTCACAAACCAACGGGTGACGTCACGGCGAGGAGCCACTTGAGCGCTCGTATCCTTGCCAGAGGGTTGGTGGTTCCATTCCTGGCTCCCCTACATGTCAACGTGTCCTTGGGCAAGACATTGACTCCCGAATCGCGCCTGACGGCTGTGTGATGTGTGATAGAGTAGCGCTGAATGGATGCGTGTGTGAATGGGTGATTCGCACTGTAAAGCACTCGGAGTGGTCTTTACGACTAAGTAAAGGAGCTGTATAAATGCAGACCATTCACCATTTACCCACCATTTAGTATAGTGCACTTTAAACAACCTCTAAATGATGATGATTCACAAGTGTCTGATAGAAACTGGAATGTCACTCAGCACAGCATTTCGTTTAGATTCAATCAAGCAGCACCAAATCACACATACTTACCGAAATATGCCTGATTTCCCCAAATGTAATGAGTCCTTCCACCATGTTTCGTGGATGGTGTTCCGTATTTTTTTCGTGCAATCCTGCTGAAAGTAGACAGGGGACAGAAATAAACAGACAAGGGGTGAAAACACAACTCGCTTGGCCGAGGTAAAGTGAACAAGGGATTGCTGTTGGACACTGGGAGGCAGGTACCCATGTGGGAACCAGCTGAAGGCTGCTGCTGGAATGACAGGTGAGTGGGTGACTTGGCACAATAATGGGAAGGGGAAACATGAAGAACTGGCTGACGCTGTGGCATCTACAGCTCCATTGTGTTTATCATCACCTCTGTAAGGAGTAGAGATGGAATTATGAAAATCAATAAGGGATGACTTTTAGATTCCCCATCTTTAAAGATTAAGCTGCTTAGATATTTTTGCACACAGTGTAGCCTCGTGATGCACTTTCAGCTGACACCAGCTCAGCCCGATTCTTTGCTGTTGCTGTCTGTCAGTGCGCCGACCCGTCCTGCCTAGTGGTGACATTTTGGGTGTTCAGCTGTTTCCTATCACACGCCGACCTTTCATGCATCAGAAGTGTCCCACTCTCTAAAACTGGATATATGCTTTCAAGTGGAGGTAAGCGGATGGCCTTCAAAGTGCTCTGTGATAAGCAAGCAGAAGAGAGGACCTTTACTTATTGATGCTGAGATTCCCCAGGCAGCGTGGACGGCATCTGGCTACTGTTTAGTTTGCAGGCGGGCAGCCACTGTACTATGACTCTGCACAAGCTCACAACAAAATGTAACTAGCACGACACCCTCTGTCACACATTTCCAATCTCTGTCAGCCCACAGGAGTGTGAGGTGAGGTGTCCTCCAAGCGTGTTTGGAGCAAATATTCTCCAAATCTGCCGGTAGCATGCAGGTGATTTCAGTGGTTGGGCCGGCTGCCTGCATGTCAGTTACTGACAGCAAACCTTTTCATGGAAATAAATTGAAAAGTTATTTACATGCCGATGAATATATATGTATATATATATATATATATATAAACTAAATGTAGTAGTAGCTATGCTTAGGTCTTTTTGCACAGTATATGTCTGAATGACTTTACAGGAATTACATTTTAGCTTGACCTGACTAGCTTGACTCATAATTAAATTTAAATCCCCTACGTAAATAATATGTTTGAGGTATACAACTGACTGTTGAACCTTGACTTTCATACGTGACATTATAAATTATTGAAGCTGCATTAACATTTGGCTACTTTGGGGACAACTGCAAATTGAAAATGTGTTCACTGAAGTTTGTCTTCCATTCCTTCGGCTGTGGAAACGGACACTCCACTCATTCCCAGGGTAGGAGTGTTATAGTTATATCGACAATTTTTTAAATGTTCATTAGTTATTGTTTTCATTTAGTTTTGGGGTTTTTGATTTGTTTTGGTTTATTCAGTATTTAGTTTTTTAAGGAATTATTTGGAAAGCCTTGATTCATAGAATCCCAAAAGGTAGATTTTTTTTAATTTTTTTTTATTTTCCTACCATTAGGTTGTTAACTCTGGCAGACCCTGGAGTCTTAAACTTGTGCTCTAATAATCGGCAGATGTGTTCAAATAAAGTACTATGGCAAAGTCTGGTGGAAAGCCCAGCGTCAGTGAACATTTGAACCATTGCCTGCTCACACTTGTAATGCTCCTGTGTGGTAACACACCATGTCGTTCCCTGTGCAGCGCAGGACTGTGAGCGGACGTTGGCAGCAGTCTCCCATTCCTTCCACACACTCCTGGAACATTTCATCTGCTTCTCTGTGAGAGCTTCTACGTTCAAATGTTTTTTTTTGTCTTTTTAGCTGAATTCCACAAATGTCACATCACTCTTCATTGCCACGCACTTTCATTTATCTACTGGTGGTAGTCAAAATATTCCTTAACTGGACAGTGAGGCTCTCAACCAGCAGGTCCTTTTGCCATTTAGTAAATCGTAGGACTAAATTGCAAATCAAGCCAAGCTTCTTCTGGGTTTTACAATTGGAATCTGCTTTGTTGCCACCCTAGGAAAATAATTTGTTACTTTGTCATCTTCATTAGGCCAAGATCAAGAAGTTAAATCAAACAGGTCAGTGTAAATCAAGGGGGGAATTAAACACAATAATTTAGTTTCATTTTAGTTTGTGTAAAATTTTTATTTCAGGTCAGCAATTTTTTTCCTTGCTAGTTTAATTTTAGTCCTAGTTTCCATAAGCCATGATAACCCTGGAGGATAGATACTGTGAACTGTGTGGTTTGGATGAGGTTAAAAAGCATTTGGTTTGACCATGAGTCATCCCAGTGTGTTTGATATGAAAGTAAAAAACACAACATGTTTACATGGCAAAGCTAAAATAGTAAAATACAAACATCAATGGATAAGTATTGTATGTTTTAAAAAAGCACTCAGCACCTCCCAACCAGCAGACCCTAACCTCCAGGATCTTCACGTGGTTCACCTGAGGGGTTCCGTCTTCCCCAAGTGGCTTTACTCCTCCACCACCACCAGACTCTTACATCCAGGGGTTCCAGTCTTAAATCCTACTATATCTCAACAGGTCTTTCTTTACGCCACAAGAATTATTCATGTTGCCTTGTTTTATACCAGTTGAGTTGAGTATCTCTCCTTAGTGAAATGCCCATTGGTCATAATGGACCAAGATGATTGTGTTTTGTGCCATGTGGCCTCCAAACTGGACTGAATAACAAATAACAGATGTTTCTCATTTGGTTGGGATTAAGAGGCGTTAGCTGGATACTTGACATAGTCTCCACTCTAACAATGGCCTTGACATCCAAGTCCCCCTGCTGGGAGGAGATTCACAGGCTCTGAATCTTATAGTATTTTTGGGGGGATTTCTTTGGATTGATGAGGTCACTGTGAAACTGGGAAGGAATTATGAACCATAGTTAAAGGCAGAGTACGTCTCACTCTGTACATATCTTGTGTTATTATATTGTGACAGATTAATCCTGTGCTAAATCTGAACAGAAGTAGTAATGATGTTATTTAGAGATGATTACAAGGCCCATGGGGTTTAACTGCTCTAGATTCACGTCATTACAGCTAAATGAAACTCCTCAGGATGGAACATTTCAAGCAAAAACATTGCCAGATCTAGAACAGTCTTGTCTCGGCAAGTCCTTTGGTAATTTACCGCCGGCTCCATTTTCCGCAGAGGACTGAAATGTGTTGTAATTCCTTTCGGAAAAATACATTTTGGTCTCAGGGTTGAAATGTGATAGTTCTTGCTGCCAGTATGTGTTGCGATAAAGACGAATGCATAATAAAATTCACGTTTTATTGGACTTGCCTCCGTGGGCTTTGAGCTTGTACCAGCCCATCGTCACCGGCTATATATTTGGCCTTTTTATACCATGAAATAAACTCTCTCCATATATAAATATACAAATAATACATAGCCTATTGTTACTATTTTACTTTTACTATTGTTATCATTGTTAGTATTAACAAACACTTATACTATTATATTATATACCATTATGAATAATATTTTATTGTTTTTACTATTACACTAGTAATACATACTTTTATGTGTGTAACAGTTTTTACAATTATTTGGGGGTGGCACAGTGACAACTGCAGTGAAAGCACACTATGAATATATTATAAATTTAATCTATTTTTCAAAATTATTCACAATAACCAATGACTGTGTTGCTGACCACTGTATTATTCTGTCTTCAGTTTGGTATTTATTATTTCTCATACTATTCATGGCTACACACACGGCCGTGTACGCAGGACCTCAATCACCATTCTTCGTCAACACACCAACTTCCGTGGTCTTGTTCTGTTCAAATGTTGTATCTTATGTTGCACAATTTTTTGTGCTTTGGCCCATTGGGAGCAACATACACATGCATAAAAAATGAATGACATACGATTCTGAGTGATAATGAAATATTTTAATATGCAGTGCAGATTAAGTTACAAGGTGTAGCCTATCTAGAATTCCACTATTAAGACAACAAGACAGTATTGAGAATATGGCTCATGTAAACTGCATATTCCATTCGGATATTGATATGAATTGGCCTTTAGAATTTTCTGATGAATACATGTGATATCATTGACATTTTATGATCATTCCCTTTCAGCCTATTCAGAATACAGTCTTTTTTTCGGAATGAGGACAAAAACCAAAACCACATTTTGTGCATGTTGGATATAACAGATCTTGTACAATGTGTTTTCTCTGTTTGTGTCTATTTTTGTATATATTTTTGTGTGTCTGGATTTAGAGTGTGTTTCCCTTCATGTCTCTACTTTCACACTTGTTTGTACCCCGAAACCATACAAGATGGCCTGTTGCGTTTCTGTGTTTGTACATTTTAAACAATAAGCAACACTTCTACCTAAGTCACGTACATTTTATTTGAGTGGATTTCTCTTCCAAATCGATTCCTAATTGTGGATGAAACATGAAAATAAAAGCTGCCAGTGGAAACAACAGAATCATGGAAAACACTTCACATGTAAGAAATGTGTCCATTATGGCTCAAAAAATAAACATGATACAGCAGACTGTTTTCATCAGCTATGTAATCTGTCTGCGTGTAACAGCTCCTATTCTCGTACTTAACCGTAATTCCTGTGCCATCAACTCTCCCCTCCTGACTAATTTAGGATTTACGCAGATGGTTCACATCCACGTTATCTCTGGGTGAGTGGGGGTAACTTGGCTATAGCGTTACTGTCGCGTGACTGAGCAGCCACAGCGCGCGCACCAGCACAGCAAGTGTTTACGCACAAGGCACCATTGGCTGAGGAACGAGCGAGTGTCGCGGGCAAGGAGACGGACCGGTGACAAGCTTGAAACCAACCCGTCGACGTGTTTTTGCGGGACCGGGCCTGTCAGCTGGTAGCTCGTCCGCTCTCCCTGCCGGAGCTGTCCAAGGTGATGCAACATGAACCAGAGCGCAGGAGCAGCGCAGCACAGCCGGAGATACTCCACGGAGGAGAAGGTAAGAGCGCCGGTTGTCGCCCGTCTGTCGTGTGCTCTGGGACTGTGTCGTCCATGTGCCATGAGCGATTGACGCCCACGAGGCTTGGCTGTCAGGGGGGCGCAGTCCCTCCGGCTGTGCGCGATGCTGCCAAACTTTCCGTGGGAGAATAAAGTTGCGCGCAACCAGACTTAAAGCACGTGGAGGAAGTTGTGAGTCGGTGAAATGAGACGCAACAACATGATGATAGTCCGATGTGGTTCCCGCAGCGCAGGCACAGTGTCGGATGAATGATTTAGCTGTGCGCCAGGACCAACCATGTTCTCGGCCGAGGACAGTCTCTCTCTCCCGGTCTCTGGATCCACTCGACTCAATAATTCATGCGGCTTTGGAAACACCGACAAATATGGCAGGGCAAATATTAACATTTAATATCGATCCAGGCGGTCGACCTCAGGGTGCGTTTATTCTGTCTTTCTTCATGTGAAACGGAGGAGAGTGTGCCTGTGACAGCAGTGGACGTGTGGGTGCGTCCAGCGTGAGAACAACATTGTTGGATGGGTAAAACTAAATTTAAAAAAACTGCTGATCAGGATTTATGCAAAGTTTGGTCTGAAGGGCTCAACATTTTGGACAGAGTTCCACTGTCATCAGACCTGATCCTAACTCCGTCTGTCCAGGCAGCACACAACATTCTCTGTGGCATCCTGAGCGTGATACCAAGGCAATGGTATGTATTTGGCCAATAATTCCCAAGGAATACATTGTGCCCATTATTCTCAGTATTATGAACGCATTATATCAGGACGGTCACAATAGAAGATAACCACTTTAAGATTAACCTGGCCAAAAGGATTCACAATGAAAATATTTTTGCAATATATATATTAACTCTTTGAAAGACAAAATCCAATTCATCTGTGTTTATTGTGTGTTTTGTACTACACTTAAAACACTTCCAAATTCTAGGTTGTAGTGTGAACCAGATAATTACTGCGTTTTAGATGCAGACAAATTGTTGAAATGTAGATACATGTGGACATAAAATCAAATCTAGGTTGAATAAAGGAAGTATGCATAACTCAGTGTAACTGTTCAGGACTTCCAACAATCACCAGTTTTGTTTTGCAATCAGTTTCATACTAGCTATTAAGCATTTTCAGGAAGATGCATTAGAAAGATTAAACATATGAAGACCAGACGCGAAAGAAAGAAAACTGTAGAATAAAAAAATACTGAAGTGGAGTGCAGTTTAATAAAAGACAATGGCAAACACAACGTTTTTTGACCTCCATGTAGAGGAAATGAGAGTTGCGGCAGATGCTGACTTTCTAGGAGTTTCTCCCAGATGTGTGGAGCCTTGAGACTGGATGGACGTCACATCACACCTTTGTTATGGCACATGCCCATACAGTGAGTGGATCTGAAGTTGTATGCTTAAGATCGGAGAACCTCATTAATGTTTCACTGTCTTGGTCTTTGTAAAGACTTCTGAATCATCTGGAGCTGTCTGTCTAATAAGAAGGATAAAAGGTAATAACATGACTGTAAGACAAGTTTGATCTGCATTTAAAGAGTGGATCCACTGCAAGTATCAGATGCAACTCACAATGGGAGGGAAAGGAGTTGACAGTGTATTTCATTTGAAGATAAAAGTTTATTATAACAATCTGTCTGTCAGTGATTGATGCTAACATGTGGCATTGGAATTTAGCGTGTGATTTTTATTATCTGGGCATTTTTGCTGAGTGGAACATGCTAACATGTAGCATGGTTTTTGTTTTGTCAACATTCACGAAATGCAATGTGGCACAAGTGGGAATTTTGACCGTTTCTAAATATGAGGGAGATATATCTAATCGATACAAAAACGTTTGACCTACGGACTAATGGACCAACGGACTGACCAACCGACATTGCTATTTCCAGATCAACATTAGTCATTTGCGAGCTTCTCTCAGGGGAACAGGGATTTATTTAAATCACCTTGGTAGATGCTACACTTTGTGCTCGAATCATTTCAACCAGCGTCCTGTGGCCATTAGAAACCTGCTGCAGAAAGTGGATAATGAGGACAGTTATGACACTGTCCCCCCGTGGGCTTTGAGGGAGGGGTACAGTGAATGCGCATGCATTGCTGGGGGTTATCCAGTTGTTGATTATGCCTCCTCGAGAATATCCATTAAACTGTGAATGTACATTTTTCTTCTGAACAATTGTACTATTATGGACTGTTATGTAGAGTGTTAGATGATTCTTGTTTCTGACTATTCCACTATAAAAACATGTCTCTGAATTTGTCATTTTGCTTCATACGTACTTTCTAAAAGCGGGTAATCGCTTTCTGATAGGATTCTCTTCCATTGGCAGATTGTTTGCACATTTATTTTAAAAGAATTGCCCTTTATTCTAGATGAGAAACTTCAACATGTTTTGTTTTAAGTTAAAATAATCTCACCCATGTGGATTTTTTGGGGAGTTCTTGTAAAAAATGACCAAAAATGTACACAATAAGACTTAGTTAACTCTGGAGGTTTTAAAATAAAAACCGTAGATGTTGCAATGACTTAGTCAGGATCAGAGATGATTTAATATTTCTGTGCAGCGGCCATAGAACTATACGGGTTCAATGTAACATTGGCTTTGTCCTTTTCCCCTCCTAGGTCAAGCATGACATTTGTGGAAATACACCTATTCAGTTTCCTGCTGAGAGTTGATACGGGTTGATAAAGCTCTCCTAGCTGCCTGTTTAAGCTACATTGTTACCTTATCTTGGCATAAAATTCAGAAAAGTACATCTTGTTTGGTTTAATAGTAATCATGAGGTTGCCACCAGCACAAAATGCCCACAAAATTACTACTTTCAGCCAAGAAAATAGTCCAGCACACAATTCCCTGTAAAACCACATTCTTTTTTTTAATCTCATTTTACCGCCTACTGGTTGTAACTTCATGTTTAATGGGAACATGTGTCTTCTAACTAAATAATATTAAGCATGGGTGTCCGACCCATTGTACGTGGGTGGGACAAGACCCGCCCACTTTATAAGACCAATAATATTGGACCCTCCCACTTTTACCGTCTCTAATTCTGCGCATCAGTCTATTCACCCGTGGTACTTTCAAACAGTCAAATACATGCCGCTCGATGAATGCCCTATTAATTAAGTTAAACTCCATACCACGTTTTCGCTACTCCCGCCTGTACCGTCCTGCAGATATGCTGCTCAGGTGGGTCTGGCCGTGTGCCCACATACTGTCACTGTAGAAGTCTGGCATTTAAGTGAATGTTCCTAATTTATTCGTGTGTTGCTTTTAAAGGCATCATGTAGGTACAGTATTAGATTGCTGTTGTGTTAATTAATCATTGAGGCTATAAAATTTCTTATGTTACGAGGGTCCAACGGCATGGGAGTTGGACACGTCAACCTGAGAGCTAATCCCCATGGGCTCAAGCATAGAGAGGAGCAAAGCAAAGAGAGGGAGCGAGAGCGCCAGCGGGCCAAAAGGCAATGCACACAGCTCTACAATGAAGCAATGGTGCAAAACAGGTCATTTATGTTGATATGAGAAGTGTTGGGGTAATTCTGAAACTGCGGTGGGACATATTAAAATATGGCAAGTCGCCACAGTCTGGGTTATTAATGGAAAACAATGCAGGCCGGCAGGTGCTGTGTGTGTGTGTGTGTGTGTGTGTCTGTCCACTCCCCCATTAAACTGATGACAGTTAATCATCTGGAGATTCGCTCTCAAACAATAATCCCAAAATCCGTCCATGAGCTATTTTGTAATTTTGTACGCATACACACACACACACACACACACACACACACACAGTGTGCAGTGTTGATGAAATGACACTTTAAATATTCTGATTTACCGACTCTAATTCATTTTGTTTGCCACTGTCCAGACTGTTCCTCTCGCCACAGACACGCCTCTTACTAACCTGTACATGTCATGGACAAAGAAAAAATACTGGTGTGAGATGGGCTAGGGTAAATTATTCTGTGGATCATCAGTTTACAGAAGCATAACCTCCGTATGGACTACCCAGGTACTTGAGACAGGACTCACAGCTAAGTGAGTTTTTGTTAAAATGAAACATCCATCCCTGTGTACTGCTACACTCTCGTACGTGTAACCACAGTTATGATCACACAGCTTGCACTGAACGGTAGATTTGACCTTGTTTGGATTCCCCTGTAGGAATGTATTTATCAAAAACAATAACTCACCAGGATATAGATGTGCTTTGGGGCTGAACTGCATCTGCTGCGGGAAACAATGCAGATAAAAGGCAGATGTTGTGTTGCAGAACAGTGGGTGTTTCTCTGAAATGTGCAATCTAGGTTAGCGAAACCCACTTCAAAACACTTAAAACCATTTACACTCAGCTATTTCATATATCTTGGGATATCTTCATGAATATCAAAAAGCCAAGCGGAATTTGAGACTAAAATCCAAATATTCCACCCTCCCCAGCAGTCTGGGCCTATAGCAGCACAACGAAGAGATGGTTCAGGACTCATCAGAGAGGAAAGTTTGAAGTCTAACCTTGAATGTAGAGAGGGTGTCGGCCTCCCTGGTTCCAGCAGAGAGGAGCCTGGTGGATGAAGGCTCTGCCTCCTTTTCAAACAGAGGTTTAACTACTGCAACCTTAAAAGTTATCAAAGTAACTTCGGGTTAGACTCAAATCACACGTTAAACGAAGTGGCCCACTTGAGTTGTTTGCTCTTTGTGCAAATCACGTTTGGCTATTAATATCTATGTAAGTATTTACACATTCACGGATCTATACACACATTTGCAAATTATTTTACGGACACACAAATCTCGATTCTCAAATCTCAGCATGCATTTGCAGATTCTTTTAAACTCTCACACACACACACACACACACACACACACACACACACACACACACACACACACACATCTTTACATTTGTTTTCTATGCTTGTTATCTTTTAAATAAATGATTATAAATATACAGTCTGGTTTATATACTGTTGCACCTTAAATTCAACAATGAGTGGTTTATATATGAATAATTCATCAAATCAATTATTTTACTTTTTAATATTTTCTAAATATGTGATCTTGGTTCCAACCACTTCCTCTGGATGAAATTACAAAATGTACCTGTAATGTTTCCCCATGCTCGTACAACCACATTCAAGTAATAACCCACATGTTAAAAGGCACCTGAATACAGGAAGTGACTACTCTGTTGAAAAGCACAGATGGCTTTAAACCATCTTACATTCAAAGCAGCGCATTGAAGTTTGCACACTCTTCTTTGACCAATTAATCCGGACCCTCCGAGACCCCTTCAGGTCCTTCCTATGCAAATAGCCGTCAAACCCAAACCTGGGATCCAGGAAGTCAGTGGTGTGAGAAACAGCCATTGACAAAGACAGTGGGCCCTGCCTGTGCTCATAAACGTGTAACGTTACACAAACGGCTGCTGAGAGCAACTTAAAGGGCGCTGTTTGTTCAGGACAACACCAGACAAGTTACAGATGAAGAAATCTTAAAAAAATCTCTGGAGGCTCTCCTCTGCGGTCTCCTCCAGTGTGCAAACAGCCTGCTCGGTCTAATGAAGCACACACGATCAACACAGACTAACAGTGCTGTCTTTGGGGACAGCCTAGTGTGTAGTTTAAAGTAAATCCTCTCAGCACATTAGGGCTCACCGGAGAGAGAGCCCCGGGCGCCAAGGGGAGCTCCCACTGCGGGACAGATGGGTGAACAGTCGGGCTCGTGTCGCCTCCCTCCCTGCAGAGTGTTTCAGGAGAGTATGACTGAGCACCGAAACCAATATATGGAGAGAAATCAATGACACCGTACCCAGTTCTCCAGGGGCATTCAGACATTCAACTGTGAAAGCTCTTGCAGCTTTATTAACGTGGCCTCATGCAAATGCACAACCCACAAATGCATTGGATGATTAAATATAATTTTCTCTCTGGGGGATTATGGAAAGTATAGGACTTAAAGATGAGCTAATTACTGTTGTGAAATAACTCCTGGAACAGGTTGACCATTCTTTACAGTATAAAATTGATTACTACAAAAAACTTTTGGATTGCCTGGATCACCTCAGCAAGCGGCAGCGACATGGCGTCAGTGGCTATGTAACCTGAAGGGAGAACAGCAACTGTCTACGGATTCTCTAAAGGTGTTTTTACCCCCGATAAAAGGCTTGAATTGTTATTCTGGGCCTTTGCTAAGAGTGTGGCAACATAACACATGCCTCGCTCAACTCAAAGTCTCACTCTCAAGTCTCATGAGACTTGGCTTGTTGCAGGACGACGGAGGTGGAGTCGTGAGTGAGAGAGAGAGAGAGAGAGTTGTAAAAGGAGAGACGATTATGGCTGAATCTTTTTCTGATGTGAACAATGTCCATGAAGCCTTCCACTCCGATGGGTGTCCTTGCTTTTATGAGCCGCAGTGTACAGATGAAGAGCTCCTACAAATTGAAGAGAGAGAGAGGGGGGCAAAGAACAGAGAGAGAGACTTCCCTTTCAGCGAGATATGTTGCCAGACTCTAAGCAAAGACCCAGAATAACAATTTCAGCCTTTTATTGGCAAAAACAAACTTTTAGTGGACATTTAGGCTGTCACAGTTTTCCTGTAAAATCCCATTGTAGCCTCTATCGCAGTGTCACCTGCCGGCTGAGGCAACCTACTGCCGCGATTCCAAAAGTACCATTTTTGGGCCCAGGTTGAAAATAGCAGAAATCTCAGCAGACTGGGAGCTGCAGGCTGTTTGTACACACAGGAAAGCAAGACTGTAAAACTGATTTGCTTTCACTTCTGAACCTTGTCAGACAGCAAAGAACTATCATTTCTCCGCTGCTTTATGGTATTTGACAAGTGGCAGTGTTCCTTCAGTTTAAATATATGCATGGTTCTAGGCAGATGTCAGAAGGTCCACAAAAGGATTTGAATAGCTTTTGAAGGACGGTGGCGACGTGGCATACTGCTCACAGACATGAGCATTAATACGGCTGTCAGCTTTTTGTGCAGCGTTGGCTGTACTCCGCAAGATGAGGTCATGAGAAAAATCCTTGAAATTTGTTCAACTCTTACTTAACCACAGCCAGCTGTACCTTTGGTTTGTTGTAGCTATATAAGCTTCTAAGATTCCACTGGGCCCTTGAAATTGGAAACCAAACGGCAAAGACGGAGATGATTCTGGCGGAATCTCAACACAGTGACAAACTCCATCATGTTTGCCCTCACCGTTACCCAAGAAGCTTTAAGCAGAAGGTGACTGATTAAAAAAAAAATACATGTCGTGATTTTAACTCCAATGTTCATTAGGCACTTTTGAATTACCCTGGTGTTTGTGTTAATATTTGTGGTATCTCTCGGTGTCACTGCACTATGAAGGAGTTGTAACGGTGAAGCAGCTGGAGGGACAATCTGAGATGATTGTGATTGCAGTTTCCCAGTGCCCCCCCCCATGTGGAGCTCAAAGCTTAGAAGACAGGTGGAAGGTAGACATCCACTTCTGAAAGATTGCATCAGATGTGAAGTGTTTTTCCGATTGCATGTTGATTACAGTATTATCCAGATGATATCAGTGCACCTGATTGGCGGCCTGATTGAGACGGCTAGGCTGTGCTGGAGCAGTTAGGACTGTCTGAGTGTTCATTCTTCAGAGTTCAGACCTGGTTCATTTCACAACGTCTGTGGTTGTAATGAGTGTGTCAGCTGCCACATCTCTTGTAATGACGCTGTTGTGTAACCTACAAAGTGAAATGCACACATGCATTGTTTTCTGTGAATCCTTCATGTGTTTAGGAATTAAATCGTAATCCCACAGAGGATCTTCTTTTTTTAAAGGTACTATATGTTGGGTGGTACTGGTGACTCACCAAGAGCTTCATTCATTGTTTTGTTCCAAAGACAAGAGGTTACAAGCTTCAGGGTAGACTGGAGGCTACAGTGTACCGCCGAGGGAAAGTGGTCAGATTGAGTGACTGGCTTGGGCTAGCTGGTTAGCATGGTAGCATCAGTGGGAGGAAAGAAGTGATAACAGTAGACGCCAAACGACAGTTAAGACTGACATCGTTTTTACAACTCTGGAGACAGAACTTGGTGTGTAAAGGAAGTTTAAGTTTAATGCTGAACCTTTTTCTGATGCCGTACAGATTATTTAATAGCTGTTCTTGCAAAATTATAATTTAATAATACATATATTATAGTTGAGGATTATATGCCTATCTTTAAGAATATAAATCAAGTGTAAAGGGGTAACGGCATAGCTCCAGAGCCTATCGAGTAGCTGTGTCTATGGATAGCTTATATCTGCTTCATCAAACTCGTACAGGTACAACTTCAATATGCGCCGGGCTAAAGGGGCAATGGAGAAACCACATGGAGACCGAGAGCTCTAATTGGTTATGTTCAGCTGCTTCTGTTTTATCCAACAAGGGATGCCGAGGCAGGTTGTGAAATGAATATAAATGATCAATGTGATTTCTCAATATTTTTCAGTTTTCCCCCCACTCAAAGGTAATTAAATTAAATGAATAAATGAAAAGCTCAAAGCTACCAAGCTTCGGTATCCATCGATATCTTCTTCTTCCGCTCGTTTATAACAGTCAGTGAGACGTGGAGCCTAATTGACAACTTTACTATTGCTCCTTCTGGAAATCCTGTGAGCCCAACTCACAAGCTCTCAACAAGGGGCCTCACCTTCTCCTGTCGATCACAGGACGGCTTCTCTTTATACAGTCGAGACACAGTTTGGTATTATTCTCTGGTGAGAGACGAGAGAGGCGTTTGTGTTGAAATGGAGTTAAAAATAAAAAGGTAAAAATGTAAGCAGAAAAACTGAGATCATAAGTAATGATCTTTATGATAAACATTGTGAGACAGAAAGTGGATGCATACAGGATAATATTCACAGCTTTACTTACTATAAAATGCTATTTAAGACAGGAATACAGCCGAGGGAAAATCGCGTCCAATCAGTCGACTCCAGATTTAGATTCTGGTCTGAAAATAGATCAACTGTTTTAATCCTTTAAAGTTTATGTTGTTGAAAGAAATCAAAACCTGTTTCTTGAGTCTAAATTTCTGCCTTTGCCACAGCATGTCTGCTGACAGGGGAGGTTCTCTAATGTGAGTGCACCCTGTCTGCCGGGCCCGGTGCATTTGTGCAGGGGTGAAGTTGTTGTGAACACTTTCAGCAAGGCATCAGCGTGGCAATTGGCCTCCCGTCTGACGATATAATAATGATATTAATAATTGAAATAGAGTTCTTGAAAACTTTGACCGTTGCCTACGCAAGCTTGGAATATGGTTTTCAAATATGTTATGCTTTTTCGTGCCGGTTGAAAAATCATCAAAATAATAAATAGTAAATAAATATATGAATAGTAAAATCTGTGGCATAATATGTAGTTTAACAACATTTGAAGGATCACTGAAATACATGCATTTCAAGGCAGGAATGATAGGAGAAGCATAATAAATAGTATTTGTTAAGCCCCTTTCACACTGGCCAAAAAACCTGTTTAAACCGGCTAACACCTGGCATGTTCTGCCGTGTGAAAGTGTTTAATCGGCTTTCAGCCCCGGGTCAAATGACTCTGCGATAGACCCGGGTAATAATCGGCTTCACCTCCAATCGGCATATATGTGAACGTCACACCCGGGTGAACGCGCTAATTTGCACGATGACGGAGGCAACGAAGGCTCGAGTCCTCCGTCGGTAACTGCTGTTACCTCACCAGCTCGCAGGCTCCGAACCGTAGTAAAGAGACCTCTCGCATGTAGCTAACTCACTTAGCCTAGCTTTGGCTCGTTGGTGGTAACAACTAACACAATCCAGATCATGGATGAGGTTCAGAACGGGTCACTTTATTTCAACCCTTCGGCGGACACACACGGCCTCATCAGGCGGTCTCTCATTACACAGTGGCCATAAACTGTCGGTAACATGGATGATGTGCGGAGCCCATTCTCCTTGTGGCTGCAGCTACGTACACAACCACAGTGCCAACCTTCTTCTTCTCTCATACACACACACTTCCAAACCCATATGACCACCTGCTTTAAGGGCCAGGCTCGGCTCGTAACACTGCGCTGACCACCGGCTCACTGGCGACCATGCTTTCTGTTGTTTACTACACTGTTCTTCTTTGTTTTACGGCGTGCACTGCTCTCTACCGCCATCTATGTCCGCCACCTGTCACTACACGATCATCAGACCCTGGTCTGCTCGCAGTGTGAAAGAGGCCAATTGACGATTAAACACAGGTCGACCAGCGTTTAGAAAACCGGGGTCTACGCGGTAATTTTGCAACAATATGAATAATCTTGGTTTATACATATAGAGGTAACACTTGGTTGATTTTAGCAGAGGTTAAATTCAGTATAGACGTTACTGGGTCAGAGTAAATGAAGGTAGAACACAACATAAATGAAAGATTTCAAGTCCGCCTCGAAAAAAAATTTGGTAGTGAATATCCCTAACAATGCAGATGAAGCCCATTCCTCTAAAAATCCACAAAACAACATCTGAACATTATCTGTGCCAAATTTAATACTGATAAAGTGAAGCACAGCAAAGTTACAAGCTTTAGTCGGGACATGGTCAGACAGACTCTTTGGCACAGATGTCCATGTGAAGTCTTTTAACGAAGACGGGTGCTTCTATGTCTCTAAAAATTATCATTATATTGCGGCGTAATGAAGTCAGAGCTGGCAGCGACACAAGGTTATATAGACAGGTCTATAGCTCAGCAGCCCATTGGTCAACCTGAATGATTGACATGTCTATTGAACAATCAGAGCCAGGACAATAGCCAAACAACCTCCAAATCCCTGTCAACAACACCATTCGCTAACTTTGAAGGGGCAAATCCACTGTTATAAATTTGATAGGTCAAAGTCATTTCACTCCGTCCTGTAAATAGTTACTATTAAATGACCCCCACGGCCGGGAAATAAAGATCATTATTATACAAAAGAAAAGGAGTTAACCGGAACCAGTAGTGGTTCTTAAAGGGTTGACACCATTTTTGGTTCCACAAAGAAACTTTTAGATGATGAATGAGCCACTTGCTGTGGGTACAGCCATTTAGAGAAACCATTTACAAAAATAGGGTCCTTAAGAAACTGTTTTCAGGAAAGTTTATTGTGCACCCAAAAATGAAAATTTTCTTTAAGGATATTAAAATTGTAAGGTGAAAGACAAGTGCACTGTAGCTGTTAGCACCTAATAAGATTTGATTGATATTTCTTTAATGTTTCAATCAAACCAGCATAGCATTAACCTAAAAGTACAGATCCTACAAACAGAAAATTTGATCTACATATAGATGCACCTTTTAAGAACTTTTCAAAATGTCATAGTAAAAAAAACAGCATTACAAGAGACGATTACATGCCAATACAGACTAGAGCTACTACATTTTATAGGAGTAATAAAGAGATAAAAATGTATTCTTTAAACATGACGGTTGGCTTCATGGCCAGAACTTGAAAAAAGTTACACATTTGGAGGAGTGTTATTGCTCCCATATTTTACACCTTTTCAACACGTTTATTTTTGATCTCTGAGGTCCCAAAACATGTCTTCGAAGTCTCCTTCTTAGAATACCCCTCAGGTCCCGCATTCTGGGATCCTGTGAAACCCTTTATTTCAGCTCTTCTTTGGGTGAGCTGTTTCTGTGTCTGTAACTTTAAGAGCAACTGGCGTGCGTTCCTCGTATCTTCGACATCTCTGTTTACCGGATCCACATTATATATTTATCTGCGGTGAGATGAATTTACCAGGTTTCATTGGGGATAAACCACACCAAGCTCTGGGAGTGTCACCCTACCTAGAGGAGGTGCTGACACCATACTACCACACAACATCTAGAAACATGAAAAGCTTGTTGTTTCATCTCTATATTTATCTTTTTGGGGATTTCTTATTTTTGTAATTGCCTAGCATTGGCTAATTTATAATTCCATTATCAACCAGTAAGTTGCCAACTAACTAAAACAATGGAAAGTATGTTTCTTTTAGACCATCACCCATACCTCAAATAAGTATAAAGAACCTTTTATTCTACAGAGATCCATATAAAGTGCCTAAAGAACAATCCAGTGAATGAAGATGTTCTTTGTAGAACCAAAAAGACTGTTGAAGAACCATTTTCTAACCATTAGTCTTCTGTGAGCAAAAGGTGGAGACTACTGAGCTGTTTGAGAGTATAGGATGTTGAGAATAAGAAAAAATATTAGAAATACATAAAAAGACATCTGGAGACAATGCAATGACTGTATGAAAATAGAACAAAGCTGTGTCTGCAAGCAGTGAATTCATCCAAACTCTGAGCGCTGGCTGGTGAGCGCTCCCAAAGCCTGTGCAGGCAGAGTTTGGGCTGACTCCAGTTTTCACCCCAGGGACCGATTAGGACTCTGGGGAGCTGAGCTCCAGAGCATCGGGGACATAGATATCAATCCTGGTGTATAGGCACTTTTCTCGCTTTGTGCTCCCTCTCTCGATGGACAAGCTGGATTATTAGTTACACAGTTGTCAGATGCCATAAAATAACACCTATTGCTGAGTGTAAATCTGGCTCAGGAGGAGTGGTGCCAGCAGCAGAATGATGATTGTTATGAGCTTGGACCGGGTAATGACCTGTTTTCTCTTTCTTAAAGCCTTTTGTAAGCCTGACACCTCCATTAAAACTCATTAAAGAGTCATATTGAGGTCAGGAGATACATACGGTACGATGTTTAAAATGTTCCGATATCTGGATGAACACGTCTGTCGGGTGTTTAAATCAACCCTGTTAACACAAGGATATTTTTTTCTGTGGCATTAGGGATTTTGCCCTATGTTGTCAATCTGTTTTGGACAAACTGGTTTCATCCGCAACATGATAAAAAACAAAGCAATCAAAATTACAAAATCTCAAAACAGTTTTGCCCTCGCACGTGGGAGTTTCTGCTAAATCTACTTGGTAAGGTTTGGTTAGGTTTTGGGTGCTATGTCACATCAAGTCATGTCTTCTCTTGTTCTGTCACTTAAATATGACTGATGATATTTTGTATTCTTTGTATTTCTTTGCGTAATGCTGCTTTGTGTAATGTTCCCTTTACTCCAGTAGATTCCTCTAGATGTAGATGTAACTATTGCATGTTCTAATGACGTGCTATGTGTTCATGACAACACAAAGTCAGTGTCTTGTAGGGAACTGAGGATGGATCTTTCTTCTTCAGTTGGTTTTGGCATATCCAAGACTTTGACACATAACTTGGCAAGATGTTGTATGAGGTCTGCCATCTCTGAACCATTCAAGAGTGTAACTAAATCAGGTAATGAGTAATCATGAACTCATCATGAGCACCAGATGGTTCATAACCCAATGGATGAGCATCAACTGGAGATTCTCACTTTCTCTAAAGAACTGCACCTTTGAGATTATTCTTGTCACTTTAATCACACCAGGGAAAATCTGAGGACTATTAACACACAACTAGACTCTAATAGAGTTAGTGTAAAGAAAAAGAAAGAAAATAGCCACGCGACACTCCAGAACTGCTGCATCATCCCTTTGTCATATATTATCTGACTGTAGAACTTGACGAACTTCCGTCATTTGTTGTGATGATGCCTGCGATGGAGAGTAGTGACATGTCGCTCTAAAATCACACATAGGTGTTCAACTGGGTTGAAACCTGGTGACAGAGAATGCCCTGGTATATGACTCACATCATTTTCAAAATTCTCAAACCACCCAGAGCCCCGATGCCCTGTGGAAGGCAATTTAATTGGTGCAATATCTGTTTCAACTCTGTCTCTCTGCAGTGGCAGTCTAGTCACCGGCTGGATAACATTCAGAGGCAATGGTTTCTTTTATTTCCTTTCTTTAACGGCAGCAGAGATGCTGGAGGTGGACATAAGTTGTTTTTAGTTATGTTGTCACTGTGGAGATAATATTTCACTAACCTTAACCAAGTGCTGTGAGCACCTAAACAAAACCATAAAAAGGTATAATAATGCTGATGATATATTTCAATGCAAGATACTCAGATATTTTGGTGGAATACAATATGTTGTCTGTGAAAATGTACTGATATGTTGAGGATTAAATGATATAATTTCCAAATATGTAAATTACATATGAATCACTTACTGTAATAACTAACCACAGAGGGCTTGTTCAGAACTGGGAGAAAATGATGTGTACCAGCAATGCTCATATCTCAACCAGTCGATACAGTGTGTCCCGAGCCAGACTCTTGAATCTTAGATTATGATTCCACAAACATGCTGTGGTTTCAGAACATCCCTATTTTTTCTCACTTTCTATTTCAAGTCCAGAGAAAAACCAAATGTCCAAAGATCAAAGTAAAAAACAACAACTTCTTTCACTACAAAAAAGGGAAGAAGGGAAGAAGACATTTCTTGAAATATGATTTTTATTATTTTTGAATTACTCCCGAACCATCTGAACAAAGGCAGTTGCGGAACAAACAGTGTAACACTCTCTGATGCATCATTATGACAATATGGTACTGCAGGAAGTAGAACTGTATCACGTATTTCATTTTAGAAATAACAACATGCTCTGGTTCACGTGTTTGGCTGTTCACATGGACACCAATAATCAGACTATTGAGCTTAATCTGAATAATATATTATTTTGGTTATGATGTTTACACTAGTTGCTAATTTAATATTCCATTCATATTCATGTTAACATGTTGTAGAGCATCGTCCGATTATAACATCAAGCAGTTGGTAACTGTCACACATGTCGATGTCCCTAATAGGACGTTTGATGCGACTGACATCAGAACAATCCACATGTCTGTACTTGATTATTGTTTATTCTGAGTATGACACTATACAGGTTAAGGTGATTCAAAAAGGCTGTTTACATGGCAGCATCTTATTCAGACTATTGACTTAATCAGGTTTATATCGGAATATTGTTGTCCATGTAAACAAGGTCAATGAGACATTACACTGTAAATATCAGTAGCTGGAAAAATGGAGGTTCTCTATTATATAATGATATCTTAGTGGCATAGTGGATCACAGCTAGTCGAGGCACAACACGTCTGTTTCAAGATTATATTTTCTCTTGTTGCACTTTCTTTCCATCTGGCTGACCACTACCCTGCTGCAGCAAATCTGGAGGGGCACATATTTAATGTGTTGCACACATAAACCCATGTGCCCAAAATCTGCTTTTGGATACCTGTCAATTATGATTACACCTAATAAGATAGAGCTGCTTTCTTATCCCTCTTGCTGTTCAGCGAGTGATTTGAATAAGTCAGCCACCGGAACAGAGGCGCCTCCGCTCCACTTGATGAAAGCAATTGTCAGACAACAAAAGATTTTTCCAGAGCAGGGCGGTTGTTTTCAACCATGTGCGGATGGCCTGCATAGCAACTGGGAAATGGGAGGGGCAGTTGGGGATGATGACAGTGAAGAAATGAACTGAAGAAACAAACAAGCTCAGGAGACAAACAAGAAAAAGAGAGGGAAATGACTGGAAGAGAAATTATGAAAAAGATTATGCCCTACAAAATTCTAAAAAAAACCAAACAAACAGTAAAATGATTGAAAATAGATATCAGGAAACCAATTTTCTATTTTGCATATCTGAACTGTTTAATATCTGGTATATTGCACGCAATCTGAATGGTTGCAATTTGAAAAACTGATTAGATTAAAATAGCCAAAATTCATCCTGACCTCTGCAGGACTTAAAGCGGTATAACATGAATCTATTTATTAGAGGTGTATGATTGTGTTGTCTTGGAGGAGGCATGTGCTTCTGTTTTACATTAGGTATTCAGATGGCGGCTGTACAAGGCTGCCTCTGAGTGAGGTTTATGAACTTATCTGTACAGAGGTGGAGAGGACAGGCAAGCAAATCTTGATTCCCAGATGGATTTTAAGTAGATCCAGGCCAAACTTACTGTTGCCACCAATGTTGTTCACCTTCAGGGCGCTGCAGACATTCAGTGTCCTAAGTTGTACTTGAGCGCTGTACACTTTCCTTATCTTCTTGAAACACACACACACACACACACACACACACACACACACACACACAAGACACACACCTTCTCATAAACAATATTGATTAGGTTGAGCCTCCGTGAGCAGCGCTGCACCACTTCACATACCATCCGTGTTCTCCATTTGCTGTCCACCATTTTGTCCTTCATTGCACCTCGGTCTTAATCCTAGCAGCTTCTCTGTATCTATATCTGATTACACTTTGGTTTACAGGCTTGCTGCGCAGAAACCAATGTCAGAGTAAAACCCCACACCTTTTGCATGTTATCTCCTTCGCAAATGGATGTCCTGCAGAGTGTGATGACGCCGGCGGTCATCCTGCCTGTGAATGAGAGACGAGATCTGTGGTGCAGGTGATGAAAGGACTGAAGAAGCTGCTGTTTAATGTGCTGCAGCACTGCCTCATTATGCTAATCCTCCTAAACAGAGCCTCCATAGGATGCAGACATGCATGAGCTTGAATTCGCTTTGAAGAACAGAACATGCTCAGGGAATAAATCCACAGGGGGCTCTATTTCTCTCTATTTAAATGTGTGTGCTCGAGAGGAAGCATATACATGTATGCATGCAGTTTGTCTCTCTTTACACATCATGCAGCACTCATATAGTACAGCAGTAAGTGGGTTACAATAGTTGTTGTTGCTGGAATGAAGGAACCCCTATCAAGAATTGGCACTTAATGTGGTGAGACTAAGAGCAATTCAAAACAACCAGCCAGTCTTCTGAATTAAGTAACTCCCCCTGGAATAGGGAAAATGGATTAACCTACTGATGATTGCCAGCAAGTGTCTGGTGACTGGGCCTTACATGGGGCCTGGTCGGGCACAGTCCAAAGAGATGACATGTAACCACCACCCTGTGGTGCACCCGAAGCGACAGGAATCAAGTTGGGGTGAGGTGTAAAATGGGCAGGGTGCATTGGTGGCCTGGGTGTAGTATGATTGGTTTAGATTGGTGAAATATGTTCTCTCCGGTGGGGAAGGAGCAGGAGTTGAGTGAGAGTGGTACCCGTGGAACCAAACTCTTTGAGAGGTTCTGGACTAGGGGTGGGCGAACTGACGATCTTATATATCGGAATCGATCCTAATTTGGCATATGATCTGATTGTTAGTGGGGAAGTTTCTGCAACGCTCTGGCGAACGCAGATATTGTAATAACCCTAATACAACAGAGTCTTGTTAGAGAACACTGCACATGCATTCATTACAACCAATAGATATTCATTGTTTAATAGAGAGAGTACAACCGAACTGAGGAGAGTACTTCTGCTGGTCCAAGTCAAAGACTAGATCGTTCTGATATAAGACGCTCTCTTTTTTTCTTTTAAGTTTGGCTTCCTTTTTTTTTTTTTTTGATGGGTGGAGAGAGGTAGAGAGCTGTTGATTGATCACCACCTGGTGGTGACTTGGATCAGGTGGTGGAGAAGGTGTCCAGACAGGGTGAACCTAAGCGACTAGTAGTAGTAGTAGTAGTAGTGACTTACTGTAAGGTCTCCCAGTTATGTAAATGTCTGCCTCTTCCATTTTTTGAGTTTCCCTAATACTGTACATCCGATAGAGCAGAAGTGTGATGTTGCTTTAAACAAATACGCCAACAGGAGGCCGTTAGACTGAGCAGTTGGCCTGTCATTAATAAATCACTCACGGCTTAATGATGGAGCGACCGCTTTGTATCTAAAGGAATCTATGATGTTATTTGTGGAGTGTCACATAAAAGCTGTGCCTTGGGGCATATAGAGTCATGGCTGCTTAATATTTGCAGACCTTGCGAGATGGAATCTCTGCTGGGGGACAGCTGGATGGTGGGGGTTGTTTGTTAGCCACCGGTTATGTTTGTATTGCACTAATGCATTAACAGGTTATAAATCATTAACAGTGACAAGGGAAATAAGCCGTACTGCAACTCAATACTTTCACATAGGCTTTAAAGTGATTTGTGGGTGCAAAGGTAAACAAAGTGTAAATGTGTTGGTCTTTTTATGTACAGAACCTATTTAATGCAAATGCAGATTTCTTTTTAATTAAACACATAAATATACTGTCAAAAATGTTGACTGTTTAAATTGGCTTCATCTACATACAGGTTATAATAGGTTTACAATGTATATAATTCAAAATCGGTACACGTGCATAGTGGTGCACTATGTGCATTAGTTTCAAAAGAAAAAGTAGAATCCGATTTCAATGGGAGCATAATACTGTTTTATAGTGTGTTATTAACTGTCCGTTAAGTATTTATGGCCTTTCAGTTTTAAATAGGGGCACTTAAGTAAAGTTTTACCGGATTTTGTTTTGCCATGTGTGAATTCCATCATTTCTTTTGGTGGAGACCGTAGCTAACGTGTCCTTGTTGTTGTTGCAGAGCTGCACTGTCTGAGCAGCTCCGCACCCCTTTCAGGCCGAAATGACACGCTATACTTTCACCTGGGATGCCAGGTTTGTTCAGGTTCGTCCACCAGTCCCAATGGTCAGTGGTCACGAAGTCTGCAGTAATTTCGTTCTCTCTGAGGTTCAGTCTTGTTCTTGACCTTGAAACAGCAGCTCACACGACAATTACTTAGTTGCCTTGCTGGATATTTTGTTCAAATAACATGAACCTGATCAGCAGACGAGAAAATCAAGGGTCAGAGTTCATTATTGACCTTGGGAACAACATTGGCAAAACAATCTCACCTCAAGGTTTATTTAGTTGTCAGTTTCTATTCTATTTTATTATTTTCTAGTCAAGTCAATGCTACAAGCTCATACACTATGAGACTGGGTAAAGATAATTAGCTATCACATAACCATGCTGCTGAACTCACACTATCTTACACTGATTAGTTTTAAATGATGCAACATCCCCATAATTACATTATACTGTTTTATTAATGCAGTGACATAATTCATGCTATGCCACCGGTGCTAATGCACGGGCTATTTAAAGACTAACTGTTAAAATGTATTCATATTTTATCTGCTTTTATTTCTCCCTCCCTTCTCCTTGACCTGTCTCTCTCTTTTCTTCCCTTTGTACCAAAGACTAATTTCAAGCTCAGTGATTGTTACATTGGAATATGTATTCTTTTAATCAGATAATGTAATCCTGCTGAATAATTTCTTTCTTTGCCTGATGATCAAAGTTCCTTGGTGGAAATGTGTTCAGGTCATTTGCTAAAGCCTGAAAGTCTAAAATCTTGTCTCAGCATATACAGTTATATATAGTGAATCACTATCCCACTGTCCTGATTATGATATACTTTTTACCTGCACTGCTGACATATAGAGAAAAAAGAAAAGTAAACCCTCCCCAAATGTATGCTACTCTCATAGCCTTAAGCGTGTATCATAAATCACACTGTCAAACCTACTGCAGCAAGAGAGACAGAAACTGTTCACTGTGGTTTAGATCTGCAGGGGGAATTGTTGTAATGACTTGTAATAACCAGCGGGGGGGAGTCTCACACTGAGAAAAAATAATGTGGACTGTCTGACCCCTGTGAAGATGTGAGATCTGTTTTTAGAAGAGATTGAACCGAGAAAACTCAGACAAACTTCATGAGATAGCCTTAGTTCGGCATATGAATAATAAATACAATATATATAAAAATAACAGTAATGTTATTATCCACAATAATAAATAATAACAGGTATCAGCTGGCCTTTTAGCACACTGCTGTAGCAGTCATATTCCTGTGATAAGGTGTCACAGATGGGTCATTTAGTCAAGACTGAATCAACAGAACAACTGAGACTCACACTTACGAAGTCGGTCCCAGACTATGGAAGCAAATCTGTCTCGGCAGACTTTAAAATTCAAAAGACATTGAATTTCTACTACTGAATTACTTATATGTGAATTTTTGTCTCTGAATGTAACCCTCCACATTGGAACACTTTTTTTTCCTGGGAACGATGTATCTGAATTTCTTTGCCTCTGGACTTAATGCTTCAAATTTTCAATAACTGATTTCAATGTTCAAGAAATCTTTATCAAAAATTCAAGTTATAAATAAAAAAAAATCATATAAATTTGAGTTGTTCAAATTCAATAGGCCAAATTCAGATGCATTTAGATGCCGGGACACCAAGGATATCGGTCATGTGCCGACGCTTGAAATTACAGGTGCTCAGTCGCTGCGGTAAGGTTGGAAAGATAATCACAGATTCGGACTTTTCTGATCAATAACTAACAAACGCAACGTTATTAAAACACAAGCACAGCCTCCTCCCGATCAGAGTAAGGTACACACTGAGCGACAGCATCAGTTTCATCCAAACGACCTGAATTCAGGCATAAAGGGATGACACGCGTCTCAATGAGCAGCCTGCAGTGACACGAGTGAGCAGTGACCGTCTACAAAGTGCAATGCTGAAAAGACTGCAAAAAAGCCAATAGGCGGATCAATAGTTTTACAAAAATCATGTCTCCGCTTGAGCAAGAGGAGACCACTTATGTGTGAGGTGATTTTTTTTAATGTTGATCTTCTTCCCTCTTTCAGAGAGGAGAAGAAAGAAACTAATTGTTGCTTCCAACGAGATATTAAATCATACGTTAGAGAGTCCCAGACTATTACAGCGGTCAGCACACACAAGAGGAAAGCTGTAATTAGAGAAGGAAATCAGCAGATAGGCGGTTGGAAGAATGAATTTGTGCACTTGGGCCTGGACAGCCCCATATTCTACCCACCCTCTCATATCCCTGACTGGGAAGCTTAAATTCATTGGCAGATGTATCAAAGGCTGCCTTCCAGAGAGAGCCCCGATCTGTAAATTCATCCAGTGGCCCACACTTGCCCCCAGAGGGACTCGGAGTTCTCCAGCTCAATCCCAGCCATTTCATGCATATCATATTAAATGAAAAATCCAAAGGGAACAACTCAGCTGTGCTCCTGTTGTTGCAGGGTTACGCATTGTGTTCAAGAGGAATAGTCACGACTTCCAGGAATTGTAGGAAAATGATTGTCTCTCGTAAAGGCAAATCCTAAGTCACTTGAAGAACACTGGGTACGCTCCTTATTCCTGTCTAATAATAGTCTCAGGTAGGATAGGCAGTACAATTCTGATTAACAGTCATAAGAAGGATGATATATTTTCAATAAACAATCTCATAAGTAATGTTTAACAACATTATTCATATTTAATACCGCAGCAAGGAAGCAACATGAACGCAACAGTAAAAGGTTGAAATAAATGACGTTAGTTTCAAGCAGCCTTCTCCCCCTTTTGAGCTCATTGTCTCGATCCACTGCTCTGTACGGTTCACTGACTTCCATACGTGCACACTCATACACAGATTATACTCTACTGCCAAAACAACAACAACAACAACAACAACATCAGACTGTCAATAAGTCCGAGTACACAAGCGTTGGGTTTAGAGAGTTGAACATTGAACAGCTTAAGGGGGGTCAGATCATTTTTCCTAGGAGTTGTGAATAGTGAATAATGGAATTACACTTGTCGGGTGGTGAGGAGGGAAACTTGCTCTTCTTCTGCTGGATGCCTGCAGCTCGTGAGCGGTTGCATGTCACTACCTTAGCAACGGAAAAAAAGAGGAAAAAACGATGCATGACACGATGAGCTGCTTTTACTTCAACCTGCGTTGAACGTGGGCAGCAGAAACAGCATGGCAACACAACGCTGATTCATCACCGACGTTGACGTTTAATTGCAAGTGGTGGTTTTTTTACCACTGTCCTCCCATGAAATACAGCGGAATGTGTTGTCTTGCCCCTAAAGTGACAAAGCCCAATAAAACATCAGACTTGAACACGGGAGTTCATTACTCAGCTGATCGGTCGTGGGGCGTGTGTAGCTTCCTGCAGCATCCATGTGATAACCCTGACATGTCCTTCCTCTCCAAGGGGTCTTGATGTTATCCCACAGGAGAAATATTGATGCTCACTGCCTTCCTAGAGCATGCCATCTTTTATATAAATACAAGAAAAAGTTTACAAGAAGAAAGTTTCATCTTTTTTCCCCCGAGAGAAATACCATGGGAAGTCTTGCAGTTTTGCATCTGTCTATCCCGTCATGGACCGGTGTATTTCGGAGCACATCCCTGACACTAGGAGGCCGGACCATGCTCCACTTATTTATCTATTTACTTGCACTCCTCAGATATGTTTGGCCATCCATGTCTGTGGTGCAGCGCCTATCATCGAGCCAGGATGAAGACACTGAGCGTGCGTTTCACACCCCCTCCAGCACTGCGCTATTACATTTCAAATAAGAACAAATAAAATAAAAATCACGTTGGTTACTGTGTATTTTTTCCTCAATGTTGACAGTTGTCAAACAAGTTGCACAGGTGTGATGATAGCTACATTTGGGAGGGAATGTAACCAGGCACTGGCAATATATGGTCCTTTAGTTCTTTTTCAAGTCATTCTTTCACAAAGCATGGCCTTTGATCGCTCCCGAAATCCCTCCCCAAACAGTGACTGTTGCCGCAGTGTGCATCAGGCAGTACGAGAGCCGTAAGAAGAATACTTGGCAAGAAAATAGCTGCGGGATGGTGTCTATGTTTTTCAGCCAAAGAAAATTGATTTGGGGGCTCGCTTACGTTGTCGGGCTCGAACGTAAGCTGCACATGTTAGCACAGGCCTACGTTGAACTCGCACCCACAACACTGAGTAAAGGGCATACCGTATAATGTTCTAACTACATTAACAGGTTACGTTTAAAAAGTTCACAATTGCACATCTGCTGCGTTATATTAATGGCACTGTGTTCTTAAATTGCCACAGGATTTTTTGCCGTTTATTTATTTATTTATTTCAATCACTAAAGTCAACAACGTCACAGAGAGGAATGGACAATTTCTTACACATGGATAAGTGATTAGAAGTAAGTTCCGTCAGTGTCAAAAAACAGATTCCAGTTTACACAGAGCAGACAATGTCCAAAATGTATTCATGTCATTTTTTGGAAAAACAATATTTAGTCCAAAAACAAATCTATCAGTCAGATGAGCTTTTCTGTTTTCAAATGCAGTTTTGCCTGTTTAACCCCCCCCCCCCCGAGATAGTGTATCAGGTCATCAACTTAAATATATAAAGCAGATACATACATTCTCCATAAATTCAATCAAGCCGCACCAAAATCACACTTATAGATTATAGATATCAGTCTCCTAAATATGTCATAATCATGGAGCCTCGTCGAAGGAGAATTTCTGTCACTGCTTTGGGACAGACAATAAAGGTTATTTATCTATCTATCTATCTATCTATCAAGATCCATGAATTATTCCCTGGGAGGGGAATCAGGACTCCTGGAAGTCTGTCCAGCAGTTTCTGCTTGATCCTTCTAACAAACCAACAAGCAAAGAGACGAGTGATAATAGGGGCAATCATCTCATCTTATCTGTGGCTTGTACTCATCAACCAGTGAGGAAAGATATTTGTTGTGACTGTTTCTGCCACATGCATAACCTCGCTTGAGAAAGGTTAAGTAGGTGCTTAATAAAAATCAAGTAAAAGGTCAGAATAAAATGCCCCATGTTTTCCTTCTAATCCTTTCAATCTTCGTATGCAATGTACATCTCACCGCGGCCTCGGTGCATTGGGCAGCTCTTCCTCTCCTCCCGGGTGAAACTGAGTGAGAAGGACTCTGGATTTAGGGGCTTCTTCGCTCGGACCACTGAGGCGAGCAAACCTCTCTCATCTAAAGCCAGTGACTGAAACCAGTACAGGACACCGCACCTCAAAGCAGCACGGCCGTGGCCAATTGTTTTTATCTGTCTTTTGCGTGATTATCTGCCCTGTCTTTCTGCCAGTCTGTTATTCAGACCTCATCCAAATGATCCGCAACATATTTATTTCCAGCTTGCATGTGAGGTCAGTCATCTGCTGCTCATAATTGAATTCCTGGTAGGAAAAGAGCATATTTACTGGGGCTGCCACTCCGTCTGGTGCACTGTCTCTAACCTTATCAAAATCAAATGGGCAAAGAAATGCTCCATGAAATATCAAAGGCACCACCAGGGCTTTGTCTCATATCTATGGAAATTTATGTGTTTTGCTGCCAAGGTTTCTGCCTGGCAGTCACTTCCTCCTCTGTCTTATTCACCTGAACGGTTTTTTTGCTAAAACTGCGTATGACATGCAATTTTGCTTTCTCACAGATGGAAGGACAAAAAACACCTTTGTAATGAAAGGGGGGACATTCTATTGTAATTTTTTATTTTTTTATTTCGCAGAATTAGTGTTATTCATATGTGCTGCAATCATGGGAGAAAGAGTGAATGTGAACCAGAATTATTACTGACTCCTGTCTGCTATTTTAACTGCAGTGGTTTGCTGCAGAATTGTTGCATGTCTAATTATGAAATTCATATTTACCAACAGAATGGTTTCACTGCTTTGCAGCATCTTTATAAAAATACAGGGGACAACTCACCACGTTTTTTTTTTAAATTGTCAATGCAGTCAACACTAATGCTGCTGCTTCAGAATACGATTGAGTCAGTGCTAAGGAGCAATAGCAGATTATTATGGCAACTTTAGTGTACAGCAAAACTTTTCAAAAGGAAGGAGGACCACCAGACGCACTAGCAAGACTGTAAGCATTAACATTAATGGAAACGTTCACATCCAGAAACGCAATAAATACAAAACATGTAACATTAGAGGGGAGTGATGGGACCAGTTTGTTACACTTGCTACCTTTTCATTGAATAGAAAATGCAAGTGTATGTAGAAATAGAAGGAAAAAAGGGCATAAATATTTATATTGTGAACAGGGGCACAGTTATCCTGTCAATCTTTGATATCTATAAATATCAAAATATTCTAATTATATAAACGGTGAGTGTGTGTGTGTGTGTGTGTGTGTGTATAATTAAGGTGAACAAGGGAATTTGTCTTCGGTCAAACAGTAGAGCCCATGGTCTTTTAAAAATTGGGGGAAAAGAACAAGAACATGTGTCAGTGACAGTTCATGCACACAGGCATACTGTATACTGTATATATATATATATATATACATTCATACATACGTACATACATAAATACATACATACCGTGGGTTACACGGGATAAAAACAACCAAATCGGTAAATACAACAAATAAGTGAGCTAGTAGTAAACATTTGATTCAAAAGTGCAAGAATAGTAAACATAATAATTGTTTAGTATGATGACGGAATTATGGAATAAAAGAATACTGTTTTTTTTTTTAATCCTTTATTTTACCTCCATGTTTCTTTTTCCCAGTCTGTAGTCGTCGTTGTTTTTTTTGTTACGCTTTTTCGGTCCCACATAAGTGAATGCTGTCATCTTTTATGTTTGAATTAGACAGGTCTCATTTTAATTAGACCGGGTGGTGTACGCTAGACAATGTCAGCCTCCTGTGGGTTTATTACTTTGTTTCACCTTTAACCAATATGTTTGAGATTATTGAATCGAATGATTCCATGTAGAATTCAATGTGCTGCCAATCCCACTGGGAATCGACACTGCTGCCTTCCGCAGCCCTCCTCAGTTTCAAGCTGCTCTCGGCTCATTGTTTTGGTGTGCTGGTCAGTATGATGAAGTCCCAGAGGCTCTCACTAACTCCATCCATCCACCCACTCCTCTACAACTGTGGACAGCAGCACACCAGCTCACATAAGCCAACTGCACTGTATGCTACTCTTCCTTGTATGAAATAGCAGAGAGCCAAAGTAAATAACTGAGCGGTGAAGTGTCGAATGAGTAGCAGCCCAAAAGAACCGGAGATATTTTGTTCTGGAGTTTCAGGACCACACCAGGACTAAAACACCAATGGCTATTTAATTTGACATGTAATGGGATTCCAGAAGATTCCCATAAGTACTCAGATGTGTTTGACTATGCCACAATGTTTTTGCTGTAGGAACAGTATATTCTCAACTGAAGTCTACGTTATAATGCGTAGCATTGCAAATGCAACACAGTGGAGCTGCAGTGCTTATGAACAGAAAAAAGGGGCAAATGTGAGGGGTGGACAAATAAAAACAAAAAAAATCATACGTTTGTGACAGAGGACGACCTGTTGTTGTGGATCTGTGTTGGAGTTGTACTCAATGCAGCTTTAAACGCATTGTTAAGTTTGCGAACAAGTAAGCTGAAAAAGAAGTGCACGCATTGCTTATGATTAACAGCCACATAACAGCCATGATTTTATGATCACAAAGTTTTAAGATTATTATAGGACAGGGCTGCTTTTAGTGTGACCCTCAGGAGCAATTCGTCCTGGGCATTCGAGAGAAAGAAAAGACACAGGCGTAGCAGCATCACGGGTCACGGTGATTTTAATGCCTGGAATAATGCCATAATGGAAAATGGGTTCCATGGCTACACGGCCGAACGATAACATAATGCTTTTATCCACTTCATGGACCTTGAGCCTTTGAAACAAACATACTCCCCACAATAGGCTCATTGCAACTGAGAATCAAAGTGAATATCTAAGTATGTGTACTGCTCCCTGCTCATCTCTCTCCCCATTGATTAAAACTGGGCTCTGATCACCAACAGACCTTGGATCCAACATTATTTATTTTTCAATTGTTTTTAACATTCATCATCAGGTTGTGCCAATCGCATCACTGCACCACGTTTTTCATCTCTGACTTATAGACGGCAATATCTGAAACCTAGGTCAGCACAATTAGCGTGGCTCAGAAAATGTAATTATATAGTTGTACTGGTGGTAGTATAGTATGTACTGGTTTTCTGAGAGGAAAGCTCTGATACTTATACTTCCCATAAGAAATGCATGGAACCATCTGTTTCAGATGGTAGCATGCAGTAGCATAAGCAGTGGGTTTTCAAGGTTTGAAATAAACTGAGATGTAGTGTTTGAAGGATCATCAGTGTCTCTTCCATAATTTTTAGCAAACAGGTAGAGGGGTTATACAGTACCTCACTTTCATACCATAATGTGTTTAAATTTTGTAAGCGCTACTTGTCCAAAATCCATATCTTCCTGTGGGCAAGGTTTTTTTTGGAACGGGAATAATGACAGCATTGTTGTTGTTGTTGTTTTTTTTTATTTTGCAGGAATGGTGTATGAGAGAGTTGGAACAGATGGCTCCAGGCTGGGGTCAACGCATCAGCAAATCTTTATAGAAGAAGGGCCCATTGGCCCACTTAGTGTGCAGCTCTTTAAAAAACCTTGGCTATAGCACATTGTTCAATAGACCCATTTCACACGGCAGCCATTTTCCTCTGACGTCACACTCAAGCTCATATACCGTTATCAACAGAACAATGTTGTTGTGCTGTGATCCAGGATACAAGTCATATAAACACTGGGAATCTGACAAACTTCTATAATTTCACTGCTCCCCACCTGATCAGCAACTGAGAAGACAATGGATTGTTAATATCTGGAGGAACATTAGACCATATTTCAAGGTTAAACAACGCTTTTGATTACTCATGAGCTACCATTAGACAACAGGTAACATTGGCTTTCAGCTACTCACCGCTGCTAAAATATGGACTTTCATGTCTGGATGTCTGAACGCAGAACTTCAATCTCCGATCTCGTAAACTTTTTTTTAGTCTTTGATGACGTTTTCATGAATGAACACTTCCGGACATGAGGTATTGTGGTATTATTGGGGTGTTAAATTTGCCATCCTCGTGGCACCCGCTCAAATACGCACAGGTGATATTCATCATGTTTACGCAGGTTTACGATGAATCCAACTTGGCCTGTTCGTACAATCTCAAGGTGCAAACAAATGTAAGAGAAGATTAGGATACAAATACAAAAATATTCTTGAAATATTGTGTTAGTGCAGTTTTAAATTGTCTTAAAATAACCAAAACTTTTTCGCTCAAATTAGCTGCCTGATGTAAACTGATTCTCTGTAGCTTTGTCTCTTGTAGTGGCTGGATCCTACTAGATCCTATTGCTCACCCTGAGTTTCTCTGAAGCATCTCCTGCTGGTTTGCATGTCTGTGAGTGATTGGATGACTGGATTCAGTGGGTGACAAAGACTTGACTTTCCAGGTCTACATTTCAGACACTTCTGAGTCTGACACCTTAAAGTAGGTTTTTCCACCCATCTGAAGAACAGCAAGTGTCTGTTGGGCATTTTCAGCACTTGAATTGTCAAAAGATGTCGTGTGAAATACTTGGTGATTCTGGTGCTGTAAATCTGTATGTATGCTGGATGGTATACCCGCTGGCAAGTCGGTCTCTGTCCATTAACATACACAGATAAATATAATACACAGATGCAATCAGAAGTCTTATCTTCATATAGATGCTTTGTATGTCTGTTCCTTATGTTACATTCATGCAGGCACCCACTCATTACCTCAGGGACTGAACAATGCTGAGAGCAATTGACCAGAAGGGGCTGCTGATAGCCTTGGCTGGGCAGAGGTGGAGAGAGGAATAATTTCAAGAAAGGTCTACCCAAACCCTTTGGTATTGAAAACTGCAGGGAGAATCTCCAGTTTAATGTGGGCCCCTTTTATTCAGCCCATAGCTGAATATGTGCATTTACTGCTTGATGGAGAACAACAGGCATGTGGTTGAGTGTTGGACGTGTATTGTCCCAAATGTTTCCTTCAATCTACCAAGAAATGGAAGTAATCTTTGTCTTCCTTTATTTTTTTGTGTTTTTCCCTTCGATTTTCTCCCCAACTGCTCACGAGTGTGTTTCTGAGGACCAAAATAAGAGTGTCAACTCTAAGTTGACAAAGAGAGATCCCTCCATTTATTTTAAACCCAAAACGACACTGCTGCTCCCCATCAGGCAATTTTTGCGACAACGCCATCTGGAAGAGACAAAAACATAGCAAGGCCTCACTTGTACCTCCTCAAGGTTCTGCCTGCGCAGCCTGGATACTGATTCGGAATGCGTGTGTGTGTGTGTGTGTGTGTGTGTGTGTGTGTGGGGGGCGGGGTTATATCACTTCAGACAAAAATCCTAAACCAAGAATGAGTGTGTTGATAGAATGTGGCTGATCAGTGTATGTTTTGGTGAGTGCAAAATGTAAAAACCCAGACTGAGCTTTGACAGAAGGGGAAAATAAGAAATTGGTAGAAATTGGTAGAAATTCATCGGTAACATACAGAAATAGAAGAATGTTATGGTCATTGGGCAATAACAATTATTTGGCCTGCATGCAATTTGAAAATGTCAGCAAGTGAGTGTGATCCCAGATTGAGCTCTGCTACAGGAGGGCGGACAGAGAGTAAAACACAATTAGAACATTTGGGGGAACGATGTGGATCTCTGCAAGCCATGAAATTGTGAAACTACATCAAAGACTGTCAGTCAGTGCAGGACCAGAATTCCAATATAGACTAAACCCCAGAGCCCAAATAACTTTCAGCTAAAGGTCTATAAATACGGAGCCTGGAATGAAGCCAATCTGGACGACAGGCATTTGCTTTCAGCTCTTTTTTTTTGGAGGAATTTCTAGGTTTACAGAATCAGTGAAACATAATAGTCTAGGCCAGAGGTTTTCAAAGTGGTAGCTGGGCCTCTGCATTGGTTTCAAGGAGGTTTCAGAGAATGGAAGTGAAACAAAAATATTCCATTAATTATGAAAAGCAGATCACGTACAATAGTCATAATGTGTGATTTGTTTAAAGAGAATGCATTACACTCTTTTACAGTTTTCCTCACTTTCAGTCAGAAATGACATATTTTTATGCCTTAGGCTACCTTTGGTCAATGATTGAGTCTAAGGGATCAACTGATCACATATAGAAATTGAGCAAAACTAAGCAAGTAAACGCATCTAAGGGGAGGCCTACAGTCCCAGACTTTGACCTTGAATACTATGAAAAATCCAACCATTCATCCACACTGGGATAGGCCCCGTTAACTGAATAACGGGGCCTATCGTTACCCAAAACACACTTTCATACTCACACTTGCTATTTTGAGTGCACGTGTTGACATTGACAAGTACTGACACTATAAATAGCGGGATATGCTCCTCAGACTTCTCACCCTCAAAGGCCGCCATCTTGGCTGTGTAGCGGAAGGGGAGCGACTATTTTTGCAAAATGGCGGCAGAGGAAACAGGACACATCATTGACACAGTTTAGTAATTCCCACGTCACATCAGATATTTTTGAGGGCAAAAATAACTGTATGTGAGAAGGACCTGGATGGATTCAGAACAGGTTCAGTTGAAGGTACACAAAAGACAACCAAATTTAAACATGCAGCAGGTTCAAGAGAGCGAGCAGATTGGTTCATTGATCAGGGCCAGGAAAAAGATACAGGTAAGCAGTATGGAGTTAATGTGAATGGGGATGAGAATGACTTGATGTGGGAATTAATGATTGTATGTGGCGGTAACCCAGAAGGCAGGAGAGTGTAAGGGCAGCTGGTGGACAGGTAGTGAATGGCTGAACTGGAAAGCTGCTAAAAATGCAGGAGCCCTGGGTGGGGGTTCAAAACGACTGAAGGGATGAACAGATTGGAATATGTCTCCACAGCAGTAATGGACTAGTAAATGGAAATTTCTTCAGTTGAGGGCAACGACCTAAAAGTAGTTATTGTAACTATGATTGTAAAAATTCATAATATATGTAAATTAACTTGTTCCCCACTCTAGCAGGCACTGTGACATTACATTCATTTTGCATACAAACTCAGAGGAAGGTCAAATTAAGCGCCTTGCCTAAGGACCCACACTACGATGACCTGGAATTGAACACCGACCTTCTCTACCAAAAGGAGCAGTGTAACCCACTAAGCTATACCAGCTGCATCAATATGGAGCGATAATGGTCATTGAAGAAAAAAAGAAAGAAAAAAGAAATATGTTGACTGTTGGTGCAAAAATGCAACAGCAATTTAATGTACTATTGAATTTCAAGTCACCTATAAGCCACACCTGAAAAGTTTTGCAATGCTTTAACAGCTTCCATCTTCTTGCCTTTGACGTAACAGCTGAATTACTGAAGTAATGTGAAACCTAAAGGTAACAATAATAATGGTTTAGCATTGGGGCCAGGCTAGCACTGCTAGCTTACCTTCATGCTATACGGCAATTCAGGAAAAACAGAGTTGTATCTATGGCAACATCTGTTGATGAATAGTCTACCAAAGAACACTGAACACAGTCAGTGGACAATAAAAAATTTGGCATTTGCCTCTGAAAATGTCAATTTTTTGTGAAGTTTGAAATTGTTGAGGTCACATAATATTTACATGTAGACATCACAATGCAAGCTTTGCTGAACAAGGACAATTCTTTTTTTAGAGAGAACGGAAGGCCACAACTCGAAGACTTTTCTCATCGGAGGTTGCATATTAGATTCAAATTTTATTCAAGTTCTCGGCTTGTTGGTCAGACTATAACAATGCTGCAAGTGCGACAATGCTATCAAGCGGTGGCTGCACGGTGGTGTAGTGATCAGCACTTTCGCCTCCCAGCCAGAAGGTTCTGGGTTTGAATCCCGGTTCAAACCAACCAGGGCCTTTCAGTGTGGAGTTTGCATGTTCTCCCCGTGTATGCGTGGGTTCTCTCCGGGTTCTCCGGCTTCCTCCCACAGTCCAAAGACATGCAGAATGGGGTTAGGTTAACTGGAGACTCTAAATTGGCCATAGGCGTGAGAGTGAATGGTTGTTTTGTCTCTGTATGTGGCCCTGTGATAGGCTGGCGACCTGTCCAGGGTGTACCCCGCCTCTCACCCAATTTTAGCTGGGATTGGCTCCAGCTCCATTCTCTTCACTTCCTGTACTCCAGCATTTACAAAGCACTACGTTCATGTACCGCATTGTGACGTAACCCTCCTGGAAGAAGTAATGAATGAAAGGAGATAAAATAGAATTGGCTAACCACACAAGTCACATTGTACATTTTAAAAGGATGGAGTAAAGATATTCAACCCCAGGAGAAAAGGAATTGTCTGTCACAAGCCTTTGACTAGGACTGTGTTTCTATCCGAGTACTGAAGCTTACACTGCTCTTCGGATGTGAGTGCATTAGCATAATCTGTCCAGTTGATTATGTTTGGGCAGCAGTGACATAAAACTCTGGCCCTGTGATTTGGCCCTGTAGGGCTGACAGCCAAGGCAGGCGAAAAGCAATCAGTGGAGCAGATTTAAAGGAGCGGCAGCAAACAAAATAAGGAAGGTGCAGGCTACCATGACACTGAAAGCACCATGTTCCCCTCTGTTTGTGAGGATGGGTCAAAAGATGATGAGTGACAAGTTTGTTAATAGAGGAGTCCATCACCTCCCTGTCCCAGTCTCCTGTCAGATAAGTTCTAAAGCGGTGGTCCCGCCATCCGAGGAGACGGTGACAGACATCTAATAATGAAAGTTTGTGTGAAACGAAAGTCTTTGAAACTTTTCATTACACATCCTATGCTCACTTGGTATGTAAAATGACCATGCATCACAGCCACACCCTTGGAGTCATCTGCCTAAAAATATCCAGTGATAAATGAGGGCGAGGAAGATAATTTGATCCACATTCAGCCACATATGCCCAATGGAACTTTGGCCTCAGCTTTCATCACATTGTCTGGGAGAAGAGACACAGCATGAATATTCATGGTCAGAGACACTGATGGTGCCACAGACACCCCTGCGGACTGAGGGTATTAACGATGTACTGGAGCCCATCTGTTTGTGCAGGTCTGCGGTATCATAAGTCTGATGCCATAGGTACTCCTCTCGCAGCAATGGGAACCAAAGCCGTTTGTAAGTAATGACACCTATCATATTATGATAAGATATTACCTTTATCTTACCAATGCATGGAGACTCATTTACGGGATTAAACTTGCATATTTTTTATATAGTTGGCATCAAACAGCTTTTTCAAATATGTGAAGCTGTCCAAAAATGTGCCTCAGTCTCTCACTTCCCCTGAATCTGAATATGATGTATGGAGGTCTATAAGTGTCATGTAAAAAAGTATGTAATGAATTAATTATTAATAACAAAATATGAAATAGAATGCATTACTAAATGTCTTTAGAAATCTATTTAGTTATCTTTAAATAAATAGACTAATGATTTAATAGTTGATACATGTTTAATGAAACGAAGAATGAAACATTAATCCCTCAATAAATGGTTCCAAATATGAAGGATTTACAAAGACAACATAACAAATATACCATTACATCATCTAAAGTAAGCAAATTATTTCAAAATTAAATTATTGAATTCAAAAACATTGAAAATGCTGTTATGCCCTGTCTAGGGGTGTCCAAGAAACAACATGAAAATGTCCAATCTTTCCCGAGCAGCCATAAGGACAAAATAAGTCTGTATGTTAAATTAAACCGGTTATATTTGATATATGATATAATAAATCAGGATAAGGAGTTAATTTAAGTCCAGGGTGAACAAAGGCCAACATAACACAAAAAACAAACTATCTGGGAAGTAAACAATATAACCTCATAAAAGAAGCAAAAGAAACAAAATGGCAATCACTTACCTCCCTGACTATAATAAACAGGAGAAAACTTTCTTAACAAAACCTGACTGTCCCCTACCCCTACTAACTCCAAAGGTAGAATACAAGAGCAGAAATGTCATAAGCGAGCACAACGTGTTTGGCCAGTTGGGAGAGTAGGAAGATGGGGATTGCCTCTGCCTTGAGATGACACCATCTTGGGTCTTGGGAACCCCCTGCCAGAAATGGCCAATCACCGATTGAACCTGGAAACTATTAAATTTTCTTAATGCTCCTGATAATTCTGGGGAATAATAACATCTCAAAAGTATAATGAGTAGGTTTCAACGCTAATCTGTGCTCCAAACACTAACTCCCTCACATAATTGTATCACCAAGCCTGAGATAGACATGTAATTTCTCTCCCCAGAGACAAAAAAATCGAGGCATGAAACGCAATGCCGTCCTAAGTATCTAGTAAATTGCTCCCATGCTATTTTTCCAGTGTTACACAGCGTATAAGGCATCCAATATTTGCTGGATTTTATATCCTTGTCACTAAATGTCCAGGTTTTAATTGTTTTCTGTATCATGATTGAAAAGCTTTATTTCCCAGTAAGCTGAACTGTCAATGGCATGTGAACACACTGCTGTGTAGTCAAGGTGATTTTATTCCCATTTACACCGTTCACATTGGATTTGCAAGCGACGGACTATTGTATAAGCTGCCATCCCAAACGTATTCAGTCACTTAAAAATGCTGATGCAAAACAAAGCAAATTCAATTTTCCTCATGGTGCATTTTTGTGTTTCTCAGCAGTCTATTAATTCTAACAGACGTTTTCTTGTAGAGGTGAAACATGAGGTGTTTTTTTTAAGAGAATATGGTGATGATGATGAATACCGCTTGACCTGCAGCAAAACATAGAGTTGATAATGTAATGATTGTTTGGGCCAGATGTATCAACATTTTGATGTTATTCATAGAACTACTTTATAAGCAATTTTCTGCAAAAATATGAAGATGATTTTTGCCAGAATCAATATCACACCTTCCTGTTTTGTGACAAAATCATCAAATAAAATTTAGTACTAGCAATATAGTACATATTATTAGTATTGAGTGTAAGCAAATGAGTCTCCGGCACTGTTCTTAGGGCCTGTCTAGAGCGGAACAGTTTTACACAAATGGAGGCACCGCTGGAAAGTTCAAGGAGTATGGATCCTGAGCAAGGTGAATCCAGCTGCAATCTGAACGTTCCTGGAACCCCAGCATGCAGATCACCTTGGGGATAACAGCCCTACCTCTATCAACCTTTTCAAGTCTGCAAATGCAGAGAAGAAGCTTGAAATGGAAACCATACTGGAAGCCACCAACTTCTGCTGGAGCAAGACAAATGCACAGCATCAGGGTACATTCATGCAGGTGGACAGGCTGAGCTTTGTCCAATATCATTTTGTCTTTCCTTAACAGCAGACTGGTCACAAAACCCTTTGTATGTGATGTAATACAGGTGAAAACAGCTATCTTCTGTGCCTGGACCCTGAGTGATGGTGGGTGTCTGGCTGTCACAGCAACTACCTGGTTATGCCGCTGGACCAAAGCCATAATTCTGACTTTCTGTAGCCACCAATTGAATAGCTGAGATTGAGATCAGTGTCCAGGGCTTTTTACAGTAGCCCTCACCACACTTTTGGCTGGGTATGGAATCAAGAGTGGGTCTTCTAAAGGGGGATTGTCTTGTTGTAGCTCATTGGGTGTTGGGCAGAAAAGGTCTGCAACACAGAGGATGCTTGTCTTTTGCCTCTTGCCATGCCAAATGAAGAACCCACTGAGCCTAGAGATGCCATCAAGTGCATCAGTAAATGGCTCCAGCATTTCAACTCTTTGATTAAGACAGTACTTGCTGATATCAGTTGTAAGGAATGGAGCCAATGTTCTGTACTCAGTCCTGTCAACATCTTTATCCCACCTTAGACTGCTACCGGACGTTCTGTACAGTGCTTTCAGGATGTAATTTTCCTTTTTCACCATACCATTATCCTCAAAGCACTGTACTACGCCATTTGCCAAACTTGTTTCACCCATGACCTGACCACCTCTGATCATTTCTGTCATCTTTCCAAAAAATCTGACCTGTACTGTTAACCTCACCTTCTTTAAGTGAGTAACTCAAACAATATTCACAATCCCAGAGATATTCCCCAGGGGTGACATGAGTGATAAAGTCCTCAGGCTTGTGGTCAGGAGAGTCTAAAACTTCCTGGAATAATATTGAGACTGGGTAAAATTGTGGGTAATTTATGATAATTATATAATTTCTTTTTGTTTTCCCTAGTGTGGGTCTACAAGTGCTAAATTGTCCTCTGACATAATATTACAACATTTTGAACTGTTTTAAGTGAAATTACAGGGTCTTATGTGTAAGCATATAAGTGAATGTAAGAATGTTTTAAGTGTCTTCCAGGCATTAGCTGTGCCTTAAGGTGGTTAAAAGGAGAAGTGGAGTAGTATATTTCACCTTAACTAGTGCAACTGGTTTATTTGATACTGTGATTTTTGTCTATCCAGAATCGTGGTCTTGACTTAAGGGGCCGTAGGCGATTTTGGAGAGAGCTTTTCCCTCTCTGTGATCTTTGGTCATTGGAGTCCGTCACACGAACCACTAGGCAAAAACCGCAGCGTTGCAGCGCCCCCTGCTACTAGGTCTCTTAAGGTTTGGCCAGTGATGTTTACAAACTGCACTCGCAATGTTGTGTGGTGCAGTCCGCACCATTTCTTTGTTTTCAACTTACAGAGCCAGGGCTGCGCCAAAACCCAGATTTTTTTTCGGTGCAAACACAAAAGCAGTTACCGGACGGTGAAGAAATATTTGATGATTTTTACAAAATGTGTATTGCTTTAGAATTGCTTACTGCCCCTTTAAAGGGATTTTAAGATACAATTTAAGGGACATAAAATAGACATTTAAGTTGTTTTTTGGCCAAGTACACCTGTCTAGGGCAGAACCGTGTTACACACATTACCTACAACAGGAAATACAGAAGCTAACGTTGTTAGTGAAATGTTATTTTCCAGTGACCAAACAACTGTAGAGTAAACTAGTGTGTAGAGCAGTCTTTTACACCTCAGCTTTAGTCTTAGATTATTTTACATACATTTGCCTCATTATTTCAAACTTTAATCACATTTAATATGGACATCTGACATTGTTACATTACATAAGTGACAGACAATAAGGAAAAGCATAAGCCTTCCTCTTTTATATGAAGCTAGAGGGATGCATAGCCAAAAATGCTATGAGCTATCCTGCAGAGTCATTGATAGTAAATCTAATTGCATCCCTGATGAGTGACAGAGAATTTCTCCTTACCTCTCCCACTTTGAGGGTACTGGTTCTTTACAATCCCACGTGGATCTGGTGGAATATTCAGTAGCAGGGCCAGTTAATTCAACTGCAAACTCTCAATAGCTGGCACACATTCTGTAGCTGTTAAATTTGGATTAGAGGCTTGGACCAATTTGAATGCATCTGGAATCCAGAAACACAACACTGAGGGGAGTGTTAAAAGATCACTTACTTCATCATCAACTGCCTAATTAAAAGTCCAAAGTAATATAAGTTATTTCCCTTTTTCTTTGATTTCTTTCTGTTTTATATCATTTTAAAGCCCCATTGGAGATTGGGTGACTTTAATACAGTATTAGATGGTATGTGGTTTTTGCTCATCTGCCCATAATTTAAGTCCCTCCAAAAAAAAGCTTTGCATTGAATCTGCATCTCTGTGACTTCAAGCTCAATACTGAATTTCTTGTAAGTGAGTTTCATAAGCTCCATGCACAGTTTATGTTCAGTGAGGCAGCTGAACAAGTAGAAAGGGATTGGGCTAACCTAACTGACTCCAATTTACTAACACAGAAAGCAAGAGCTTATCAAATGAACTGCAGTGATATCAAGCGTCTGTTAAAGCGTTATCAATATGCTTTATCACAGAAATAGCAATTTGAACGTCTTGTGAGCCTGTTAGGAATTAAATCACTGGTGAATATTTTAATATTCAACATTTTTGGCCACCTACTGTTGGGGTAAATGAAGAAGCTGTAAATGCAACATATTGCATCTCATAAAAATATGGCAGTGGCTTATTTACACATCCAGGAGAAGCCTTATTTCACAGAAATTATTTATATTTACATAATTACACTTACTGATTTGTGATGCCAAATATGTTTTTTTAGAAACCTGCTTGCTGCTTGGATTCTAATAACATATTGTCCAGTCAAGTTGGTTCAGTGGTCCTGCCTCCTCCCACAGTCGAACGACATGCAGACTAGGTTAATTGGCTACTCTTAATGGCCACCACGTGTATGCGTGAATGGCTTTTTGTCGCTATATGTCAGCCTAATTATAGGGTAGTGGTACATAGTCTTGCCCAGTGTGAGCTGGGATTCGCTCCATCCCCCTGTCAATCTCAAAGTGTAAGTGGTATAATCTAATCAATTTTATCCAGTCAAGGAAATGCAACGTTCTTGTAATTCCAATGTGAGGCGGTCAGGGTGGACGGTGGCTGACAAAGGTCATAGCTTTGAGACTGGTGAATTAATAATTTAAAAAAGCACTTATTCAATGTGAAACCAAAACCACAGGCTTTCCTAAATCCAGTACTCTGAGTTGGCCAAACAGAACCATACAATAGAAATGTTAACCATTCTTTAGTTGCAATGAACTGATTGTGTGGCAGATTTCTTCAGTAGTTGTTGGTTAAAAGAATATGATCAAGGCAGCATTATGGTTTCCTTACAATAATTTTTAAAGAAGATTTTACGTTGACAAACAATGTAAGTGTAAATTCTAGGAGTCTGCAGCAACAGAAGCATACATTTGTCCACTTGACTAATGTAAATTCAGTATTGACCCTGCTTTTCATTCCTTTGTTGCTAAAAGCTCCAACTACAGAGCTTACATTTAAAATTGATATTAATATTTAGCAGGTAATAGCTTTATCTGTCCGTACGCCATTGGCAATCCAAAAACATTATGTCTCTGCTGCCGTTTGACACTTGTCACACAAACTTAGTCACATACTTTATCCCTCTTCCTTATTTAGTTCTGGACGGGAAGCAAACAGAAGATGTATCAGAGCTTTTCACCTGAAAACTTTTGGATCCTTTATACAAAACATTGAACTAACAGATGCAAAGACGCTCCACAGAGAGGAATAAGGTGATAATTCTCCAATCACATCATTTAACCCATTGTTTATTAAAATGAAAATAAAAGAGAATGTAGCTGTAAATATTGATAATAAAAGTCATATGATTTTCTGAAAAGTCATTTCCTTACACTCTTATTTGTAATTGGCTAAAATGCCTTGGGCTTATATTATATCTGTATATGTGCCTGATAGTGGTGTGGAGTGCCTTTTTATTGGTTTTCCAGAGTTGAGCATTTCCATTCTACAACTACGTCGTTGTAGGCTGGCGACCTGTCCAGGGTGTACCCCGCCTCTCGCCAAATGTTAGCTGGGATTGCAGTCGCCTGAATTGGTTTCCTGATTGGTTCTGTCATGGCTCGATCACGGCAGCGTTGAATGTAAAGCACCTCGTCGTTGGTCCAAGAAAAGAAACCCCCTGTTTAACTTTAACTTTTTAAAAATATTTAATGAAACTGAGCACAGAACAGCAGAGTAGATAATCTTCCATTTTACGCTGGCACACGCATGACCAGTGTGTTGGTATAGACGGGGATTATAACTGATACAGTATTGTTTACAATGATACTAATGATGATGATGACGAAGGTGGCGAATGATGTAGACCATGGGAAGGTAATCGACAGACAATTCAACAAGACAAAAACAAGACACTTTTCATTCATAGAACTTTTCCATGCAAGCACTACTTAGCTTTTGAGCGTCAGAGAACAAAAATTCCAATAATAATTGCAAATAGCTAAGTTTAATTTCATCTTAACCTTATGGCAGCTTCTCTTCTAATATTACAACCAATAATAAAACATTTTACTTATTAATATGGTTTCAGAAATACATAATCTAGAAGAAGATAAGCTAAGATATTCCTTTGGCTGGGATTTTAAAAGGTATATATAGGTATATCATAATTTTCAAGTTACATCTGAAGTAGCACCATAACAAAACGTCTTTGTGAGTGGATGCTGGTTAATAGCAGCGTTTGGAACATGCCAACACTTTAACATTTTCTATTTGGCCCTAATGAAGTGTGTTGAACTGCTTTGGCTTATATTTTCCACTTTTTCAAAGAAAGATGACTGTTTTGTCTTGTTTGTGGGTAGCCATCTTTTCAGTACATCAAGGCCTGCTGGGCTCATTTTCTGTCCTCCCAGATGAAAAAGCTGCAGTTCATCAAATGCTTTAAAATAACACCACTGTGAGGATTCTGTATCTTTGAGCGTTACAAAGTTGATTAGATTAGATGACTTATTGTTAAATAGAGATAAAGATACCTCATGGAGCAAACAACAATGACTGCAATATCTTAACTGTGTTTATTGTGCTACATAATTCCAGGGGCTAGACAATTAGACTCCTACACAATAAATAGGCAAAAAGAGGAGTTTGAAATAATTCCATTTAAAATTATTTTTGATCTCTTCAGCACACAACAGTAGCCTTTTGGTATAAATAGCACCACATAGATGGAATGACAAGTTACCACATTATATTCATAGTAATGTGTTCAGTGGACTCAAGTTCATTTAGCTGAACAGGTCTTGAGTGTCATCATTTATTTGCTGAAGCTGTTTCCAATGCATAAAGCTGGACGATAAATGGTATCAAGAATTTTCATTAATAGCAGATTACAAAAGTTCATTATATACGGTTATGATACTAATCTATTGTGCAAAACCATGGTGAAGAGGTCCTACACAATTGATTTTAATGTTTTTCCACAGTTTTACTGTTTTGTAAGGATTGGTCACTATATATCCATAAAGACGAGTTTCAAACCACAACATTAACTCACTACCTAAGTCTTTAAACTTGAAATATATAATATTGTGACATTTATTGTGATAATTATTGATATAGACGAATATGATCATTTTTATCTTGATGACATTGACCTTTTATCCATTAAAGTATAAGTATGGAAACACCTGTCTCTAGTCAAAGATGGCCTTTGGCACCTGATGTGATCCTCCTTAATATTTAGGCAGCTGTCCCAAAGACTGTATATAAAGATGGACAACACATCTCCATCATTCCTACTTTATATATTTGGGATAGGTTTCCGAAAGATAGGTGATTGCGGAGTGGTCCCACCAATACATCCGTCAATTTTAAGTCAGGTGTCAATTAAGACATCTCACCCCCTTTTAATAGCATCAAATCCATTAAAAACTATTAGCCTTAAAACCAAACGAATCAAGAACATGAACTACCTAATAAAATAAACCATATTTTTCAGTTTGGCCCATGATATGACCTTTATTGCAGCTGGCCACCAGGGGACGATCAAAATGTTTTGGCTTCACTTTTGGTGAGCAGTCACGTCATTCCACCTTTATACAGCCATTGAGCTGTCCTCTGACCCTGCGGTGGAAAAAACAATTTTGCTTAGGAAGGTTGCTAATGACATGAAATGACCCAGAAGTATTTCATCGGCAGCTGTGATAAGAGCTGTTCGAATTCTTTAAATGCAGGTGCTTCAATGCTTCCTTTCCTATCTCCTTTTAGCATAGGGTACACTGGACTTTCCCACGCAAAAGGAAAGGAGAAATAGACGCCCCACAATTCATTGACGAGCAATACACAAAACGTAAATGATTAAATCCAAAGTAGAAGAAGAAGAGTATGAATATCAAGAAGGAATGCTCCTCATCATGTACGTGACTGTTGCCTTTGAAGCACACAAGGTGTGTAGTTTCACCACGCCAGACGCACGTCAATAACATCAACCGTTGATAATAATGCAGTATAATGTAAGTGGAGTCAGATTCTCTTGGCACCGCTGTCGGGTTTTCCGAAGTCATATGAATCCTCCTTAACATGTTTCTTTGACCTAATGTCATTTTCCATTCAGGTTAAGGAAAAGGTGATAGGACTAACTTTCCAAATTCACCCTGAGTCTTGGTTTAGGACCTTTGCCCGATTTCAGGAAATGGTCAAGAACATTTTGGTCTTATGTTCCCAAACAGCTGATTCAGGTTCTTGTTCACAGTCTTTGACTGCAGTTTCACAGATGTAGGTTTGGAATAGTTGTGGCAAATGAATGACTCCTTGTGACTAGAGAAGTTTTTCTTGGTGCTCCACCACTTCTGGTACCCTTTGGCCTGCAGTTCTCCCCAAACCTGTAGCACCTCTTTCTGTCTAAACCCTCTTTCTAACTGATAGATGTTGTGCTCTGTATAGAGGGGTCCTCACCACTTACCTGTCATTACTTAAGTGGTGATTTAGAAGATTTAGATGCATTTAAAAGCATTGTAAAGTTACTTGGACTTTAAACTAAAATAGTTGTGCACATTTTGTTGGTGCTTTGTCTGCTGTGAACTATTGAATGACAAAAAATGCCGATGGGAAAGCCACACAAAGCGGTTGTGCTAACTGGGGCTCAAGATTGGGTCCTCGCTCACTTTCTGCCAAGCACTCTTCTTCTTGGCTTGGTCACCATACACATAGCAACTGTTGACAAAAAGTTAGGGTGCCCAAACACATCGACAATAGTTTTACCCTCCATTTCTGATGCAACTTCGGGACGTCTGACGACAGTGACTCAACGCTAATTGGCTTTTGTGACAATGCATCATGCGCATATTTAACTCAAGATCAAATATTTCAACTTTAGGAAGTGCGTTTTAGTTTTGACTTTGTATGTAATCTCATTGCATGAAAAATTTGCATTGCATTTGATGTGAACGCACCATAAGAATGAACTTGTACTTGTAGAATGAACTTTAAATAAAACATTTGTCATCATAATAAGAACCTCTTTGATTACATGAAGGATCAAAGCTATAGAGGTTAACAATACTCTAGTTTAACAATACTAACAAGGCAGGTTTTCTGAGCCCATGATGTTCTGTGAAATACATTTATAGCCAGTTGTGGAAGTGAGCATCAGGTTTCTTTAAAATGGTTGAAATTAATGAAATGGAACAATGTGTGAACGCTACGTGCACAAGGTTTAAATCAGAGGTAAAGACGTTTCTCCATTTTATTCTTGTTTTTTTTCTTTTGCCTTTACAGATTTGTAGACAGGCTTTTGATTCATCTGGCAATCCCTGAAAGAGATTGCAGTTCAAATCCGTTATTTCAGCTTCTCTTGTTGACGGTCTTTCGAGCAGATTGAAAGCATCAGAGGATATGAGTTGAACATGAATCACAATATACGCATGCATGTGTGCATGTCATTTCTGGTGGAATAAACTGTTTTCCTCAAGGCACGAGCTCAAAAGGAGCTACAATCGATATGGTGAATTGATCACCCTCTGGCTACTGCCAGGATGTAAACAAATCTCTGAATCTTTGTGTCTGGGGAGACTCCAGCTGGTATGAATAAATTGATATTGAAATCAAGTGAGTTGGTTGCCATGCCGACACTTTGTTTCAGAAAGAGTGAGTGGGGGGTGCTTTAAGAAAATTTTCCAACACCTCAACATTGGTGAGTCTCTCTCAAGGCAGATTTAAACTTGCATGACACTAAATGAAATCACTGTACAATGATGCTGACCTGTTGTCTGTCACTGCAGCATGGTTAATATTTTAATGCTTATGTAATGGGATCCAAACCACGGAGCACATTGTTGTTGCTCTGCTCGTTACCCCCTGTAAGAATCAACAGTAACCATAAGCCTCGACTCGCCATGTGTCCTAAACATGCTATTAAACTCCATTGAATCCCACTTTAATGCCACATTGGAGAACATTGTTATCCTCCCCCTCCACCGCCCCAATCATTTAGCCAGTGGCTCAATGGAGATAAATTATGATCCCGTTGTCGACAAGGTGGCCAAGGTAATGAGATGTGCCGCATGGTGAGGTGCCGGCGCCCTCACCATTTCCCTCCCTGTCACATACAGTATCCTGTCTCATCTTTGCGTCACTCTGCAAAAGGTCCACATGCTGTAATGGCTCCCATGACAGCACATGTTGGGGAGACACAGGATACAGTACATGCCTGCCAGTAAGCACACAACATGGTAACAACCTCATTATTATGGTTGTGGAATACTACAGTGTGTTTTGGATTTGAATTTTGGTTCGGTCACACTGTTAAACAGGAAAATTGAAGCTTGAAAAAAGATGGACCATTACATGCAGTGCTGTTTGGCGAAGAGATGAAAGGGAATAGAATCAAAAAATATTTTCCAACTCTTACTTTTCCAGACGGAGCCGTTCAATAGCTATCACATAATTGAAACAATCAAATGTAACAATATTTGTTCAAACTTTCAGCTTCAAGGTGGCTTCAGTGTGTGTGAGTGCTGCTATTACTGCTATACAATATTATATATGAGCTGTTTTTGCTACAATGACTCATTAGTTACTCAAATACACTTTACATCACTGCTCTTGAAAAATCTCCTTTTAAAAGAGATACGGTTTTGTTTTCTCCCTCTGAGACCTTTTCCTTAACTATTATTAACTCATATAATGTTATTATATTATTTACAATCATTGTCATTTTTACACTGTAAAAGGCAGCTATAAACATAGAATGGTCTGATATCAAAGATACTTAACATTAAAATAAGGCTTCAGTAGTGTGAATTTGTCGAATGAACTACACATCTTCAAAAGTTAGTGTTTTCTTTATACAAATCCCTCCCTTTTTGGTTCCCTGGACAGCCGTGGCAGAGGGATAGTAAAAAGGACTGTACCTCATCATAATGTTCACTGTAACTGTATTATACATTTTCATCTAACCGAAGAAGACTTTTCCCAAAGCAACTTCAGAACTGCATCTTGATATAATATGAATGTCTAAATGTGTGCCGGTTCGTCTAGTTTTAAAAGGTTATGAAATAACAGCTGAGTCGTTGGTGAGCTTGATAAACTGTATGCCTGCTAGAAGTGACATTTTCAATATCAAGACGTGAATGTCTCCATGGTAATAGTGTTTCTCAACAACCTCTGAAGTAAAGACATTAACCTGACACATTATTCCTATGCTGGACTGTGTTCTTGTAGTAAATAAACACCACAGGAGGGTTGTCAGAAGAGCTAGAGGCTCAATTTAAACCGTTAAATAATCACTATAGTTGCACATTATTATTATTCCCTGTTTTTTAATGGTATTCTGACAGTGTATATGTTAATGAATCACCTTTAAGTTTAAACAGGCACCACTTAGTTGTGACCATACATTGTTGTGACATAAGACTCCAAGGGAACCTATAGATTATACACTTTAGTGCTGGAAACTGATTATATGAATAGTATCCCTCTGCATTGTTTTTATGTATTAACCAAGTTTAATCAAGTTCCTTACATCTTAATTTGACACCTCAGAGAAATGACATGGATGACCAAACCATATGACGTAGCAATTTGAAGCCAATGATCCAAAGCTTGAATATAAATGTATATTGTACAAACTACATTTATTTTATGAACACACAAATATTACAGCTGAAGCTGTGAACTTGAGCACATACTGTAATAAGGATGTGTGCACCAAAATGAACGGATGCTGAAAGAATGCAAGAGGATGTTTTTTGAGGATGCATTTTATTTTCCTCCGAAATATATGGGGGGAAAAAACTAAATCGGTCTTGCACTCCACCTGTAAGCCTTGTAAGCCTTAACAGATTGTAAATAAACCAAAATTAAAATAAAGCTTGTATCTGAAATATGCAAAATTTTTACTTCCTCAAGAGTTCAGAGTAAAAATTCAGTAAACGTGGATTAGGTTAGACATTGCACTCTTTAGGATTTGGTAGAGTTCAAAGTTACACAGGTGGTCTCTCCCTCCAACTGTCAAAGGTAATGGATTCATTCTAGAAGACTATTGATATTGTTTTTTTTCCATGCATGTAACATGATTGTCTGACCAATCAGACTTTGGTCCCACATGAGAATGTCTATCAACCAATTGAGCAGTTTAATTGGAGACTACAGCCCTAGAAACCAGACCATCACATTTGAGGGTGCTATCACAGTGGTAGGTCTCATCAGCAGAAATGATGAAACAGCATACAGGGAAGATGTCAACAACATCTAGTTGGCTGATTTATGGATAATAAACTGGTACGTAACTTTGACAAAACTGAGGACATGATGGCTGATTTCAAAAGGGAACAGTTTAGGCACACCCATCAGCATCAGTGGCTCCACCGTGGAGAATGTGGAGAGCAATAAGGTCCTTTGTGTGCAGATCTCAGACGGACTCATTAGCTCCAGCACAACTTTCATAGGAAACTGAAGCAAGCAAACACTCCCCCATAACATTGTCACAACCTTTTTCAGAAGCACAGTTGAGAGTATGTTGGCATATTGCATCACCACAAGGAACTCCAGCTGCAATAACACACTACAACACTGCAGAAGGTAGTCAGGAGAAAATAGTCTCCTTGCCCAGGGTGCGATTTGTGAAATAAAGCAGAAGGGGGATGAGTCGATCATGTGTCACGGGGTGGCTTCGAACCCCCTTGGTGACATAGTGAAAAGCCGCAGTGATCAAGGCCAATGGAACCAGGATCGTTAGGTAAATTAACCGCAATGTGTCCGCAGGACGAGCGCTGACAGTTCTTTTCAGATTTTATTGTTCGATCGCACTATAGACTGTTCACATTACAGCGCTTTACTTAGGTTAAAAATGTCTATTTTAGGTATTCAATATGGTCTGTTGCTGAAGTTTCATTGATTACTTTGAGGACAGGGATAAAAATAATTCTGCAGAGTGGGGATATGAAGACCAGAAGGGGGGCCATCCCATGCTCCCCCCTGGCATATCGCACCATGTCTGTGCCCTTTATTCAGAAAGCTAATGCTTTCACAAGGTACTGAACATTGTCAGGGAACCCTCATACCCACTTCACAAATTTTGACAATCCTCTGTGATCAGGCAACATGGTGGCCATTTTATTGTTTTGCACCTTCGTCACAGAGACATAACTGAATGTTAAAATGACAGTAAAGATTTGAATTGATTTGATATTGTGGGGAGTTTCTCTCCTCTCCTCTCAGAGAGACTATAAAGAAGAGTGTTTGGTTCACCAATGCAAGGTCATCTTATCTTTAGCATGCCAGGACAGCTGATGGTTCGCCGAGGTTACACCTTGGAAGATGCACTGCAGTAAATATAGACTATACCCAGGCAGAGACAGAGTGTCACTATAATGATTGCAATTCTTTTTGTGAGATGACGACATTATTCTGAGAGAGCTAATTACACCCACAGGGACCGGGGTTTGGCAGATTATCTTGGGACCCATTGTACTGACCACTTGTTGATCTGTTTAACGAACCAGAAATATCCTCAATATTGAGCTCCTTGTAATAAATACTTCTGCTTAAGAAATCTCTGTCTTCCTGATTCAACTGCATTCATTTTTCCATCACATCTGATTATGATTCAGATGTTGTTATTCCTGATCATGTTTAACATCCACATTAAACCGACAACAACTGTTCTTCGTGTTGTGTACATATCCAATTGCTCATTGTGAGAATTGGCTTTTAACCTTACACAGGTATTCAGGTTTCCTATTTTCCTTTTTGTTTTAAATCTAAGAGAGGCTGGAAATGTTTTAACATAGCTGATAAAATAGCTGGTCTTATTTTCATGAAGCAAATGGTTCTAATTGTAATTCGGCAGATTAATCGATTGATTGCTTTTCACTAAAATGACAGTCCTGTCTCAGCAGGTCTCCTAGAAGGAAAAAGTACCTTCAACAGACTTTTCTTTTCTTTTAATTAAAAAGCTCATTAGAAGGAGATGAATTGTCTGATAACTTCACTACCTTTTTTCCTGACCTCAATTTGGCTCAGCTCACCTCTGCAAATGAGTCTGGAGAACCTGCCGGGCCTGAAAACTCACTTTGTTATAACCCATCAAATGAATTCATTATATCTGGCTGGAGAGTTTTCTTTTCTTAATGTCGTAGATTGCTCACGGTAGAGCCTGCAGTGAAATGCCAGTGGTCAGTGGCGATAATGGCCATGGACTCTGATGTGGGCTAAAAGTGATGAAAGCACCTCTGAGATTCTCTATGAAATGTTATACTTGTCATGATCCGCCAGGATTATTTTGGTTATGACCTATATTGTTGCTTTGTTTGCTTTTATGATATTATTCAGTAGTCTTTCTCATGTTTCTGCTTTTGTTAGGTCCTGTTAGGTTATCCCTGTGTTTGTGTAAATTCAGTTGTTATTTCCTGTCTTGTTTTTGTAGTCAGATTCCTGTGTCTGCACTTCTTGTCTCCCTGTCTCTTGTCTGTTCACTTTCCCTTTACCTGTGTCTCCTGCCACTGCAATTGTGTCTCACCTGTGTTCACTTTGCCCCGCCCACCTTGTGTGTCTCTGTGCTTCCCTTTGTCAGTTCGTCTGTTGCTTTTCGCCCCAACCTGTGTTGTGGGCTCCCGTTTGTAACCTGTTCTGTGATATCTGTTCTGTTTACTACACGTGTGGACACCCTGAGTTGTATTTAGTTTTTGTTTTCCTTTTGACATCATAAGTTTGTTTTATGAGTATTATTAGACTGCACTCTGCATTTGCTCTGCATATAATGATTAGGGTTAGTGCACGTTGTTTTTGTTTTTTTGTGATTATATGAATTCAAATCATCAAATTCATGACTTCCGAGTTGCACATCAGCAGAAAGGAAATTGTAAGATTTTACTTAAAGAGCTTCTGAACATCCCTCACCACAGGTGAAGTGAAGGTCAGTTGGATGAAGAGAACAAAAAAGAAGTGTAGCCCTATGGGTAGCCACACTAGGGCCATGTGTGTCCATCCATCCATCGTCTACCGCTTTATCCTTTTGGCTAGAGCCAATCCCAGCTAACATTGGCGAGAGGCGGGGTTCACCAGGTCACCAGCCTATCGCAGGCCACAAACAGAAACAAACAACCATTCACTCTCACATTCACACCTACGGTCAATTTAGAGTCTTCAATGAACCTAACCCCATTCTGCATGTGTTTGGACTGTGGGAGGAAGCCAGAGAACCCAGAGAGAACCCACCCATGGAGAATGTGCAAAGCTTTCAACCGGGATTCGAACCCAGAACGTTCTTGCTCTGAGTGCTAACCACTACACCACCGTGCAGCCCCGCGGGGGGGCTGGAGCCAATGCAATCTGACAATGGGCGAGAGCCATGTGTGTGTTGATATTTATTTTGGTATATTGACAAAAGCTTTTTGTACATTGTTCTGGCGTTTACTATGTTTACTAAGCTGGAAGGCAGCATGTTGAAAACTTTCTATTGTATTTCCCCATTTCCTGACATCGTAGCAAAATGAGTGAATTGACCTCAATAAAGGTTTGAATGAAAGTTTCATACTCTCTCTCTCAACAATGGTATACTAAATCTATACTAAACAATCCCATCACTTTGATTGTTTAGTATATAAAAAATGCACAATTTGATTATATACAGTAAAACTGTGTTTGTGTGTGTGTGTGTGTGTGTCAGCTGATCCTCATCTATGCATTCAATTGGCACAGCTCGGGTTGTGCGCTCTATATAAGCTGCTTTAACGTGCCTACTCTTAGCATTACTGCACGCCAATTCGTAACCCGCCTCCACGACAGCTCCTCCTTTCCATACTGTATCTGACTTGATCCATGTCATGTGTTTTCATTGATAGCTGCTCTGTTCTACACTAGGATCTTAAGCTGCTGCTCTCCCTGCCTCACTTTCCATGAAGGCCCATGAAAGAGTAGGGAGGTGTGCTCTCCCTACATTAGGCTTTCCACCTATGCACGTGGAAGGACAGGGAGGTCCCATAACAGAGCCATACAGCCAAATTTAACTTCTTGTTATTATTTAAATGTATTAATTTTGACTAAAGTGGTCCTGACTGATTTGCATTGAATATTGAAATATATTTCATTATATACTTTGTTTGGTAATTTGACATTGTGACAGCTCGCAGAGGGCAGACTAATTTACAGATATTTTCCAGTGACATAGAATGCATTTTAACGAATTCTAATTTTTAGAAGTTTTTATCCCTTATCTCAAGAATCAGAGGTTGGTTTCACTCAGCATCAAAGATTTGCAGTCCAGAGCAGATCCAAGTCTTTTCAGCTCCCTCCCTCCCCAGTATTTTAACTGACCTGTCTTCATGGATTACCACAATTTAATAAATGAGGAATGAATAGGAATTTGCGTGTTGAATACAGAATACATGAACAAGTGTTATAGTCTTTATACATAAACGTATCACTCAGGTAATATAAGTAAGGCCTTACGTTGTGAAGAATATTCTTGATGCAGTAGCCTTTTAACTTGTCCTACTACCAGAGAACCGACCTATGGATTAACTGTGTAACCTAAAATTTGGTTTCCAATCACAAGTGGTGTTGTGGTTTTAGCCACATGCATATTGAGCTGGCTGCACCTGTCTGACTATATCAAGCTCTTCTGTTGACAGAAATAGAGTGCATGCTGTGCCTGAATTCAAAATAATTTTACCGAGCACTTTGGTGGACAGGAACAACATTTACATGATGAATTGGCGGAGTGAAATATTCAAATAAATATCCCAAAGGCAGACGTTGAGAGATAATGTATCACCTAGCCTTGAGTGTGGAGCTGGGACCACTTGACATTTCTGTTGTATAAAAGCAGGGTGGAACGCTGTGCTTCAGCGGTTATTCAGGACACTGAATATTCAGAGAGAGCAGGAGGGAGAGATGTCATTTGGTTGCAATAAAGGATCACAAGGTTTACGAACATTGTAATCTTTGAAAAATGCAAACCTATAGGGATATAAATCAGTACTGTACAGCTGGACGGACAGTAGATTAATTACTCAAGGAAACATAAATTCTTAAATAATATAAATATGTATTAGTATTTGCAATATCTAAAGGATTATATGATGATCTGTCAAATTCGGACAAGTCTGTGGATAGTCAACGCTTTAACATACTGAACCCTCCTTGAGGGGGAAGGCACATAACCTCCCCTACATGCACCAGTACAACAGGCTGATGGACTTTTTGTGTTCCTACATTGTTGATGCTGTTATTGTGCTCTACAGTATTCTCTACAATGTTCCCCATACACTTCCATTGTTGAAACGCAATTAGTTATCGTGAATGAATGCGATCCGACTGCAAACGGCCTCTGGATGTTGCAAAAATCAAGTTAAAAAAATCTCACGACAGGCGTAGGGGTGAATCCCAGTTTCAGCTTCCACATTGGTGAGCATGGTTAGGTGTAGTAAGTTATATGGTAGATATAGGAGTAGTTAAACTCACAAAAGCAAACAAATGAGGACAGAGACAAAAAACATTTGCAATGTAATATGTGTTCAATATTTAGTATGGCCTACAATGGATGTTATGAACATTAAAAAGGCCCTTGATAGGAAAAAGGCTCCCCACTTCTGTTGCAGTGTGAATAAATAAAAGAAAGAAATGGCAAAATCCAAGTCTAGATAACAAGGGCAGAGTCCCAGAGGTGTTCTTCAGCATAATATGGAACACAACTGGGACAGAAGCAGCAGATACAGGAGGCCGGAGGAAGGCATCACATTAGCACTGGAGGCCCTGTACATGGCTGAAGTGCTGCCTGCCGTCTGTGTTTCTGTGTTTTGAAAATATCAAAATAAAACACAATATATTACATTGGTTGTTCATATAAACAGAAAACTATATGACTTAGAACTAGATGAATCACAGTATACAGTACATGCTATCAGATATTGTGGCAGTGTGACTTACATTTCCAGAGGATATCACTGTCCTTGATGTCGATTGCAAATTAAACATTCATAAATCTGCTCAGATATCACAGAATTTCACAGAAAACAAACACTCTTCATAACCTACGGGCTGCTGGAGGGGCGCAGCTGTCTAGTTTTTGTCTGCGGGGGGCCCCACAGTGTCAGGCTATGGACAACTGCATTATTATGAAGCTGAAAATGTTCTTTGGAGAATAGATATTATTTCACAAACTTTACAGCTCTGGTCAGAAGACTGAACACTGATTGGCTGGCTTGGTGAAGCCACAGGCAATGGTGAAATGCATGCTGTCAGATGCTCAACCCTCCACCAATGGAGCCACCTCACGCTGAAAGACCCAGATATGACTTGGTCTGAAGCTCACAGCCCGTGGATTGACTTCATGGCCTGACTAACAATCCGTCAGTCTTTTAGAGCTCTTCCATCTTTTGCAAGTCTGCAGCTCATTGCCTGCTTTGTTGTAATATTGACTGTTACATAGACTTCATCAGGGATGGTCCTACATTTTAAAATGCTGAGTGAAAACAAATGTACAGATTTCCCGCAAAAAAGGGATGAAGGATGGGATATGGGCCAGATCCAGGATGTTTTTTCAATTTCCCAAGGAATAATTCATGGACGTGAAAAAACTAAACACAACAAAAAACAAACAAATCAGGCACATTTAGGGGACTGATATCCATTAGTATGTCCCATTTGGTGAATATCCAAACAAAAATCCTATCTAAAGGATTTAAATGTGGTTGTGAGGTCTCGACCTCACTTTGTAAAGTGCTTTGAGACGATGGATGTTGTGATTTGGCGCTATACAAATAAAATTAAATGAAATTAAATCACAAGGGGACTGTTGGGCCTTGGCAGAGGTATGCACTCTACTGAGTGCCATTGTAGTTGCCTCTGAATTTGGCGGTTTGCTGACAATAACACAGCTAGCTGGCATTAGTTCACAACCAAATCCCATGAAAAGTTCCATTGTTGTTGTATCAACATGTATTTGACAGTGCAGAGTCGTTTGAAAGATGGGCTCCTGACTTTGACTCATATTGTGTGATTCTTTACTAACAATGAAAATTCATGAACTCAATGATTCATTTTTGATTGAGAGTCGTAAATTCACATATATTCAGCTCATTCCCTCATCATCGTCATCATCAAGCGCTCAGTTAATACTGTAACCAGTGTGGAAAGCAGCTGTCATTCGCCTCCTGTATGACAGAAAACAGCAACAATAATTATTTTTAGATAGTACATGTTCAGCACTTTGTCAAGTGTAAGCTGCCTCAATAGCAAAGCCAGCTAAGGATAAGGTTAGGGTTATTCTTTGGGTGAAATCAGGAACAAAGTGTACAGGTGGAACATAAATGTGTTAGAAGAATTAGAATATGGTTTGGTATGAAATATTAAGTGGTGGATCACTGGGTCAATTAAAGAGAAGAAATTAACTTACCACGGAATATGTTCAATGCATGTATTCAGAGAAATTGAGAAAAAATGCTCACATTACTGAAAAAAAACCCATTAATTTGGGGACCTTGTATTTTTTCTCATGCTGCTTAAATTGCCAAGAAAGAGGTGCAGGTCTTTTGTGAACACTAGTGAACTCAACTCAATTTCTGCTGCTACTTCACTCACCTCACGCTCGGCCTCTTCTCATCTCACCCACCGTGCACTGAGCACGCTTGGTTTCTTTTCACTGAAGTTAACGGACACAGAAACTCAACCTTGAACACTGTAGGGATGAGGGACAGTTGATACTGATCCATCTCAGTATCAACATAAAATCTCCTGACACAATCAGTGTTTACATCACACCGACTCAATTTATGAAAGAACCACCTTCTTAAAACATTTGATTGCTTATTATCAGTTGTGATCGTGACATAATATAGAAACATAGACGCTTTCTCCAAACATTGTTAGTATGGTAATATAGAGAAAGTTTCCCTTACAACAGTTTATTCCTAATTCTTCTGCCTCCTAAAAAAAGAACAGCTTAAAATGTTAAATATTGACATGAGATTTATGCAGGAAGTTCAAAACATGGTAGAACCAGATATGGAGGTCTATACTCTTACCAGAGTACATACCACTGAACAAGTGGACTTTGTTACAGCTAAACATCCCTAAAATAACCTCCCTGGGTTTATAGCTAATTCATGTGGTGTTGGAATGATCAGAAGAGTTAGTTTCAAACTGGGGAATTCTAGGGAGCACCCTGTAAATTTGGGACAACAAAAAACTTGTTCTGGTGCATGATTTGCCAAGTTGTTGACATGAAAGTAAATGTTTGGCTGATGGTAAGAAACTTCTGTCTAATTGGTCAAATAATGAATATAAATCTTTTGCTTACATTGAATTTGTATTATAGTATTTGCCTGTAAATGTTAGTAGCTAAAGCAATTTTGGGATAGTTTTGTGAAATATACTGGTGCAGCAACAACAAGCACAAAATCACATCTTTGTTACATCCAAGTTGTTTCTACATTCTGACTCAAAACCAAATGAACTTCCCAGCTCTGCAACATTAAACAATTGAAAGGTTGATCTGCCAAACTGTCATAAAGTAGCATGAGGTCAGCAGTCAGATGGCTACACAGTGACTTATCAAAACTGGTATTATTGACAGAATTGGCTTTGGTTGTAAGGATAAAAAAAAGAATCTTCTTTTAAATTCATTTGAAAAATCCCAGGAATCCCTGGGAAAAAAAGTCGGATACATTCAAACAGTGACAAATCCACGAGGATCCGCAGTATATCCTGATTTTCCTTATTCTGTTGCAGACATGCCAGCAGACCTGCTTCTGATTGAAAAGCAATTAAAGGGCTCAAACCCTAGAAAGAGAGCTGATTTTCCAATGTCACAGTGCGATAAACACCAGCTGCCACTACATGTCTCTGGTGTCCACCAATCAGTCGTCATTGTGTGTGGCTTGACAGAGTCACAGAGTGAAGTAACGCAAAAGCGATTTCTGATTTACGTTCATTCTGTTTAAAAGGTTGTTTCATTGCTATGGTAAATGGACAGAATTTACATAGTATATTACTCACATTCACCCAATAACTTCTATTCATGGGACTTGTCTCACGCACTGATGGTTGATCTTATCTTAAGGACACTTGAGGACTGGAGGAGCTGGGGATCGAACCACCGACCCTCAGATTAGTGGACCACCTGAGGCTCTACCTCCTGAATTAATCGATCTGCCAATTTATACACTGACTGACAAAATGTTTGACTGTCGAGATACTGTACTGCAAGGAGGAGGGGGATGAGGATGAATACAAAGATAGCTTTATTACTCAGTAGGCTTTGCTACCTATGGCCCATTTTGCATTTCTGCAGCTGAGCATCTTGTAAACCAGCACCTGGCACAATGCTACAGATTGCACCAGAAGTAGTCCGAAATAGCATGTGAACTTCAGATTGTTGAAAGATGTGGAGCAAATGCTTTGGCTTTGTTGACATCATAGCGGGAGACATACTAGCACTGTTGTCATTGTACGTCTGTTGGATTTATAGAGGAGCTTTGTAATCAAGGAACCATTTGGCAGTCACACACAGAAAGACTCATGCAGGAGTCGAACAAAATCTCTCTCTCTCACACACACACACTTTATCCTGACGCACCTTTGGCTTCAAAGGCAAGGGAACGTCAAAAATAATCCTGTGTTCCTTGTGAAAATATGATGTGGAATTTGAGGAAAGCCCTTAAATGAAATGTATAGTCTGGATAGCCTGCTAGATGTCATGGAAACAGCTAATCCAGTTTCTGAATATGTTGAAGAAATGAATAAATGAATTATGTGTCCTTGTTGTGTTAGAGTTTGTTTATATCCTAGTGGCCACTGCAGAAGTCTTTCTGAGGACGGAAAATAATGTGTGAGGGATGTATATATCATTTGCTCATTTTTTGAAAAAGTTCAATGAGATGATGAGCTGAATAAGGACAAGTAAATGATCTAAATACATTTTTGACATTTTGTGGTTTTTTGACCACAAACCACAAAGGATTGTAATGGTTTTCGGGGGGTGTGTGGATTGATTTTTTTGAATTTCTTGTATCTCCTGCATCTGGCTGGTCACAAACTGAATTGAATCAAAGTCAAAATGGACTCATCCTGGATTCTGAATTGGGTTTTTTGTTGGAAGATAGTCAGATAGTTGATAGCAGCTCCTCTGCATTTTAGAGAAATATAATCCATGAAGTTAAGAGCAATTTGGATGATTTTTTAAATTTATACACAGCAGTTTAGATAATTTATTATCACAGCAGGGGATGACAAGACTCCTTGGGAGGAGCGAAATCGCAAACACTCACTGTCACTTATGGAGTCCCCCAGGGGTCCATTCTGGGCCCCACGCTGTTCACCCTCTACACTCTTCCCCTTGGCCGCATCATCAGCCAGCATAGAATATCATTCCATTGCTACGCTGATGACACACAGCTGTACATAAAAAAAACGTCCCTATCTCATCTGCACCCTCACTGTCATGGTCATCATCATCAATGAGCTCCTGCCTTGAGGAGATAGAGGAGTGGATCATAGAAAACTTCCTACAGCTTAATAGTTCCAAAACAGAAACTATTTTAGTTGGTCCAGTCATCCCCCCATAACCCAAATCACTTCCTCTGGTCAAAATATACCCCTGTCATCAACAGTCATCAACCTGGGTGTAAGATTTGACCCCTCATCTTACATTTGACGCCCACATTAAACATCTGTGCAAGACCTCCTCCTATCACCTCAGGAACATTGCCAAACTCTGTCCCACACTCTGTCTGTCAGATGCCGAAAACCTTGTCCACGCCTTTGTCTCCTCAAGGCTGGACTACTGCAACGCTCTCCTCATCGGGACTCCTGGTAAGAGCATTCAAAAGCTTCAACACGTCCAAACAGCGCCGCTAGGATCCTGATGAGGATACGAAAATATGATCACATCACACCCGTCCTTCACTCACTCCACTGGCATCCTATCCCTTTCAGGATTGATTACAAAATCTCCCTACTCACCTATCAGTGCATCCATGGCAATGCCCCTCCCTACCTGAAAGATCTGCTCTCATCACAAACCTCCTAACCCAACCTCCACTTCGGAAACAAAACCTTCACCCCTCCAGGACCAGGCTGCGCACCATGGGCGATCGAGCCTGTGGAATTCCCTCCCCGACCACCTGAGGGCTTCACAAAGCACTCTCTCTTTTAAGAAGGGCCTGAAAACCTTTCTTTTCAAACAAGCATTCCCCTAAATTTTTGTACTTTTTCTTCCATCGATGTTTTTTCTTTTTAACCTTCTTTTATCTTGTTTCTACTCTGTAGCAATTTGAGATTGCTTTTAGCAATGAAAAGTGCTCTATAAATGCAATTTATTATTATTATTATTATTATTATTATTATTATTATTATTATTATTATTATCAACATATTCCCAACATATGTGCAGTAAATTCACACCACCAGGAACATGATGGCCTGACATCTCAGTGTATCATTGAAAGTCTGGATAATGATCTAATGGAGAAGCCACAATGGCAAATAATATCCCCCCATGTTTAATGACTTGCCCAAGTTAATGAAGCTAAACAAAACAGACATTAACAAAAAAAAAAGATGTTGAATCTGGATTGAAGGAGAAGTCTTCACAGTGGAAAATTACTTTTCAGTTACTGCTCCAGAATTTAAATAACAAAATGCTACAGGGACAAGGTGCAGGGCTAAAAGTTGCAGAGTTGATCCTGGGGGGTGTAGAGCTGGCAAGGATATTCATCTTTGAATCATACTCCCAATTAAGAAACTTGGAGAGCGAAGAGATCCATAAATACACGCGGGTTTTCAGTAGCCTGGGGCTCTGTAAGCGAGATAGATTTATTTATAAAACTGCTCTGTCACTGCAAATGAAATAAGGATGCATAATTGATGTCAGGAAGATAAAGACTTTGAGACAGGTCCAAAAATGGGCCTGCTCTCTAGAGAATCCCTCTGTCTCGTTTACATGTCTCTGTGCTGTACATCTACAGCACAGAGAGAAAAGCCACAACTTGTTAATCCTGTGGGCGTTTTTTTTTAAAATCACTGGAAAAACAATAAAATACACGCACCTAACCACCAACCCAATGCAACAAGAATGATTACTCCTCGATTTTTTAAATTAAAGCCAATTGCAGGAATAAGCTTATAAAATAACCTGTGAGCACCACAGCTTCTTCAGTCTTATCTGCGATAAGGACCATCTGTGGGGATTTGCCTTACTGAACAGTTCAAGTCAACCTCCACAGACATAAAACTTTATTCTTCAAAGAACACGAAAAGAGACCTGAAGAATATTGGCGGCACATTTTTTTGTTTAATTTCTTGTTCTGATGTTCAGGACCGCTTGTGAACATTTTGAGACTCTTTGAGTGAATTGTTTTGTGTCCTAGTGGACTTTATTGTTCGTGATTTATTTGATTACCCTTCTGTTACTGTTAATGTAAAGTTACTTTCTTGTGATCCTTTGTGTGTGTTCATCTTGAGTTTGGTATATCCTGTTTTATTTTGCATTCACTTCCTGTTGTCTTGTGTCTTATTTGGTCACTTAACTTCCGCTTTGATTGTCTCCAGCTGTTCCTAATGTGTCCCACCTATGTCTCATTATCTCTACCCTCCTGTCTATAAAGTCTTTGTGCTTCCCTTTGGTTCATCCTGTTTAGTCATGTTGCTGCTCACCACTGTTCCCTACTGTTTTGTGTCCACCTTCTTGAGTTTAAGTTAAGGATTATCTAAGTTTGGATTTTGTTTACTCTCTGCTTTAAAGACTGGAAGTCTATGTTTTCATACTTTTTATAAGATGTTCTTTTTTCCCTAAACCTGCATTTGGGTCCTGCTTCAACGAAACGTAATAGTTCAGTTGATACTAATATGAAGATTTTTGGGGATCAGATGTGTTTCGGCATGTTTGTCCTGGCCTGGACCACCAAAGTGACTGCCTAATGCAGACTGTTGGACATGGAGATAAGAGTGTGGGGATCTTGAGCTGCATTAGTGCAAGGGAGACAACATTTGTAGATGGATAACCATGTCCAAGCCTGTACCCAAATATGTCATGCAAGGACAATACTACCCTGGATAAGTCTGTCCCCTGGACTGAATCAAATAGCACTCATGTCCTTTGAATTATTTCAGGAAGTGAAAAGTCAAGGAGGAAGTAAGGTGACGTAGGATATAGAGCAACAAAGTCCGTCTTTGCAATGGCAACAAAAGTAGTTTGGTGAAGGCTAGAGAAAGATGGTGGTTTTGGTTTAATTTAAGTAGGTTGTCTGAAGTGACTGAGGGTCTTAACAAAGAGCCAAACCCAAGAGTGTTAACTTCATCCAAGAGTATTTGTCCTTGCAACTCATCCAGTTTAGTATGTTTTTCATCAGTGCAAGCATGTCCTCTGTGTATTTTACTGCAACAGAAAAGTAAATTCTTCCTCCATTTCTCTTGTAAAGACTGGCATTCTGCTTCTGTTTCTTTTGTTGAAGTCACCGTGATACTTGTCAGCTATGACACATATCCCCTATTTGTGTTTTGCTTTCATATCAACTGTGACCCAGGCAAACATAAAGCCAAGAAAAAAAAACTATCATGACATTTTCTTTTAACATCTAACTGTCTTGAGGGCAATATATGGCCAAGAGGCTATAGCTCCCTACTCCTGTTCTTAAGTTCTCCTGTACATCACTGCAGCAAGTTGACAAGATAAATGAGCACAAGCAAGGCTTCAGTTGCTATTAAGTTGTCGGCATTTAAAAATGGATGAACTTTGATAGCATATGATAATCACTTGCAGTCATTTGCTGTCAATTCCTCCTTGGTTTGTGGCATTATCATTCATACAGTGTGTCAGTAGTGTGCATACTGTTGTGGCACGCAGCATGATCAGCTTGAAGCTGGTCAGTGAACCAGTCCCAGACTATTTCTCGCATTCAAACATAAACAGACTTAGTATTATTAATGGGCCGGAGTTTGTATGCATATATGTCCTGCAGTCAACAGCTGGTAGGACATGGATTTGGCACTGATCAGTTCCTGAGCAATGTAACATCACTGAAACAGTTAACTGGTGTATTGACATGACAAGATTATCATGATTATGTAAATGTCCCTTTGTTGTGATAATCTGAGAGGATAAATTCTAAGATTGGTCATTATGGTTTGGATTTATTGACTCAGAACCATGGTTCAACTCACGGAGAACAAATGTGCTTTTATTAAAGCATTTTTTTGGTTTCTGTGTTTTGCTATGTTTGGTTATTTACTACACAATCTGTGATTATTTATTGAATTTGCTTTGCTTGTTTTGTAGGACTTGGGACCCATTGGACCAGACAGGAACTGGAAGGGCATTGGAATCTCTCTTCTGGTTATTTTGGTGGTTCTCTCTCTCATTGGACTGGCCATTGTTCTTCTGTCAAAAGGTAAAGTGCCCTGGATATCTGCTCCTGAAATGTCATTGTATATGTAATTTAAAGTAATTTTAAGGGTCAGCTCTCTTTAAAGGGATTATAGTAAAACATTTTTTTTTTAAAAAGTGGAGAGGGGACAATATGACAATATCTGGGAGTAATGTACTGCCTGATTTGGTTTACAATTGTTGGTATTGATTTACCTTGTGACTATTTTTGAAATTAAGCAATTTGTAGCCAAATTTCAAGATGTGACTTTTTTTTCTCTTTGACAGGTTGTTACAGTATTAATGTATCTCGTTCTTCCTGTAGATGATGCTGGTAAATCCTTTGGGTCACCGTTGACACTGGATGACCTCTTCCAAAAAAACTTCCAAATACATGATCCTGACGCAAAGTGGATTAGTGGTAAGTATGTCAGAAACCTAAATTCAAATAGCCTCAAATGCTGAAAATATATCTATTTGTATGTGGTTTATTCCTTGACGATTATGCCAAACCCCAAATTAAATTATATCATTTTTTATCAAATATCTGCAGACATATCTGGTAAAGTTAAGTTCTGCGAATTCTGTCAACATGGCAATTGAAAATGGTAAAGTGTAGGCAAATGAAAAACTTTGGGACCAGCCTGTCTTCACGACAAAAAAGTATTGTTGAACAGTGTTTTGGATGATGACTTCAATTTCTATACAACTGCACAATTCAACATTTTTAGAATGTGGACTCTTTCAGCAAGACAGTAGGATAGTAACAGAACCATCCGGTGTTTAAATGTGTTTTAATATTATTTATTTTAATCTTTATTTAATCAGGCAAACTCTTTGAGATTAAACATTATTTTTCAGGAGAGGCCTGAGAACAATTGACATTTACAGCAACAAAAAACACCGAAATTACAAACAAGAGAAAATAACAGACAATCAACACAAGAATGGAAAACTAAAACCAGTTGCAAGATTGATAATAATAACTGTTTGAATTCTCCAAGTGAAATATGACTGTTCAGTTTAAATTCGGTTTGTAATTCATTCAATTTAAAAGCTGCATGATAGTTTAAACCAGATTTTCCAAGATTAGTGTGAATGCGGGAAATGTCCAAAGTGAAATAGTTGTTCTATAATTACTGGATTGAATAGAAATGAGTTTTGTAAAATAATCTGGTAATTTAGCTTTATATATAAATTACATGATGTGAATATTTCTTCTTGATTCTAGTGAAGTCCAACCAACACTGTGTTAAAGAGAACAATGGTGGGTGCGGAATTGTCATTAGTTATGTACCTAAGGGCGTCGTGGTAAACAGGATTTAACTGATTCAGAGTAGTTTCTGAAGTGTGACAGTAAAGAATATCTCCATAATCCAGAACAGACATGAGTTTTGGTTGTACAATTGTTTTGCAATTTGATGTGGAGAGACAGATTATATATTCTGAGCCAGATTATGAATGTGGGTTTTGAATAAAAGTATTTGTAATACTAAAACGAAATATTTGTGCCATATAATACTTATATGCTGGAAACCTGCTACTGCCCTTAAGTAAGAGGCTCAGAGCCCCTTGTAGTGAATTCAATATTTAAAATATTGTTGATTTGAGGCAAAAACATTTGATGTATAATTTCAATGCTGAAAAATTCAGTAGCAGAAATGTAATGCCTTTTAAATTTCAAAGTCTGGTGAGACAGAATCGGTCCCATACAGGATAGGCATTGGATGTACAGTAAATATATGTGTGTATATGTGTATATATATATATATATTTTTTTTTATAATACTGTAACACATGTAACTAGGTGAGTTACCTCGGCAAAAAGCACACGCACAGTCTGGAATTTATTATTTGACACACACTTAACTCAAAATAGTGTCCTTCAATTCCATGGCCCTGCGATGCCGTGCTCCGGTCCTTCATAACCAAAGTCAAACTCAAAATGTCTCTGCTCCTGTGTGCCACAGTGGATTTATTTTTTTACCCTGGCAAACGAGGCGGCCATTTCTCATCACTTTTCTAATGCTGGCCGGTTTCACCAACTAGTCTTAAGAATTCTCATAACAATACACTTGTCAGGAGTGGATGTAAAGTCAAATTCTAAGCCAGTTAAAGTAGCCTTATGTTGGCTTCATGCGAGAGATGGCATATGTGGCGGGGCAAATTCACAATGAAAACAAAGAGGACAAACAAGCTTTCTCCAGAATCACTTACTGCCCCTTTAAGTGATATTTGACAATGACCGTCATCAGTCAAAAAACAGCCCTGGACCCCCCCCCCCCCCCCTAACAGGCCCCACCACCACTAATTGTGCAGATAAACACGTAGCACCATAAGAATGTTTGTTTTGATATGCAGTATGACTTCGTGACCGGTTCATGAGCAATTTAAACAGGGATGACTGGGTGTGAATTTGGACGTTGGCTGGGTTAAATGACACGATCAAAATAATTGCAATAATTAATTTGTCTTCATTCTTTTTACTTAAGTTCTGTTCAATGTGTGAAAAACAGGAGGATGATTCAATCATGTGTCACGGGGTGGCCTCAAACTCACGAGATTTCAGTATGTGAGATAGAGACGCTAGCAAAGATGCTAAAGCCATGAGCTCTAGTAACTGTCACTATTACATAATTTATTGTCTCGGTGAGTGAGGTTAACACTGCACAGTACAGCACTCGGCTGGCAGACCACCAATACACGTGCACAACAAAACAAAGCATTGCAAGAATTAAAATCCCCCTTCCAAATACCAGCCGTTCTGAACTTCTCCAGATGGCCTGTCCGCCCTTGGGCGTAGCTAAAACAAGTCGTAAGTTCAGTTGGTGCAACCGATGTTAAATCTCTCAGGTTTTAAAGACGTCTTAGCAGTTAACAGCCCCTGTAGCCCGGATCCCCTGAATTCCTCTGTAACCTTTCTCTTACACTTTGGCGCACTGCCTTTCCCCTGTTTTTTTTGTTTACAAAAAAACACATTACAAAAGTGATGAGAAATGGCCGCCCCGCTTGCCATACCTCAGCTCAGGGTAAAAAAACCCACAATGCTGTGGACACAGACAAATCATCACACGCATTTGCAGATCTGTCACTGCAGAAGTGTAAAAAAAAAATCATGTGTAAAAATTGTGAGGCCCGCTTTAGTTGTAGACTTTTCTGTATTTCCAGCTCTTTGATTAAAAAACACTTTCAGCCACTGATATCTATATACACATTTATCTATGCTTTCACAGATCTATACACAAATATGCAGATTAGTTTACAGACACACAAATCTGATTACGCACACAGATTGAGATAGTTACACAAACTCAACACACATACACACAAATATTGCTACAACATTAGCCCCATACTTTTCCATTATTTCCAAACATATTTGTATATTTCTGTATTGAAATGTTGACTTTTAATGGCTGAAGCATGAGTGAAGAGTCCAAAAAAATGTTTCCTCTCTGAGATAATACTGGATGAATAAAATAGGATGGATCAAAACCCTCATAAGTTTTGTCAGCTCACTGATCCTCAGGTCCTTGAGAACAAGGCCCCAGAATCTGTCAGTTCTGAGTTGGCCACTATCTTTCACCTGGTAGTCCGTGAGTTCCTCTCTTTCCTCGTTCAGTCTTGCCTGAGGGAACAGGGCCCCTAACCTCACCACTCAAAATTCAAATCAACAGTGTGACTTACTGAACATTGTTCATTTATCTAAACCATGCAGGGTCCAGCCCTGTCAGGACCTTCAGGAGTCAAGAAGAAAGGATGTTAAAATTGTTCGCTTACCTGCTTCATAGAAGGTTCTGACAGTGATATTAAAAAACAATAATTTGCATGAGATAGTGGCGAACATGTCATGCACACTGTAGACCTGAGGTCATAATCATGTGAAACAACAGAGTGATATATTCGCCCAAAGGTATGATTCTTGCTCTGCATTCCCGAAGAATGCTTTGTCTCTACTTCAGTGAAGAGGTCTTTATCTGGCAACTGATGTCCCTCTCCACAGTCCACCTCCCTGACAGGTGCATGGATGAGGGCCCTGGCTGGCATGAGGTAGCCCAAGAATTGCCTGAGCTACCTGAACATCTCTGTGAATCTGTCCTCCCTCTGACTGCAGACATTAGTCACAGTATTGATCTTGATCATCAGCCCCAAGAAGTCATGACCCCCAACTGAAAGGCAAAATTAAATTCCGCTGAAGGCTCAAGGCCAACAATCAGGAACATAAAGCATTTAACGTTTACTTTGCTGGGTCACATGTCAGATCAGTCTTTGGCATTCCTGTCAAATCTTTCTTCATTGGACATTCTGTTTTATTTAGATATTTCTCTGCCCATTTGTCATTAATTAATCACGCACGCGTGCGTGCGATTAACGACTAATAAAGATTAAACTTTAGAGCAGATCAGTAAAAGGTCAAAGGACAAGGTCCTTTTATAAGGTCACCATCTCCAATAATAGAGAGAATGCAAAGCTTACATTTATCGGAAAATCAATTGACACACACTCAATTTACATATATATATTTATATTATGAAATGATATGGGTTAGTTAGGTTACACAGGGTTTAATTTATTTAATTTATTTGATTTTCATTAACAAAAGCGTACTGCCAACTGAAGTAGTTTCTAATACGTCAATTACGTGATGAAATGAAATGAAATTTTACATGTTTCAATCAATATTTAAATAAACATCAATGGTAACTGTTCACCCCCTTCAAGCATCAGCTTGCTTCAGGACAAGAGTCAAAGTTTTCTCTTCAAGATTCCACAGTTCAGTATACACATGGACCCGTAGTGTGCTCAGTGTCCCCTCAGTATCCTGTTCCCTTTATCTCTGACACCCCAGCAACAGCACTCTTCATTACAGAGAAGGGAAACCAACCTCATTAAACCATCAGTCAACATGGAAAAAAAGGATTCCACATTGAACTTCCTGCAGCTTTGGTTTGGCCTCATTAAATATCTTACTGTTAATGAAGCTCTGCGGATATGATGATTGCTGATTAACAAATAGGACCTTTCCTTGTACACTTGCAGCATTCTGGATAAAAACTTTACAGTGTAAAATCTTCTCGAGAGCTCTGATAGCCCATCCAGTTTGGATATATTATAGTATTATAGTATTATACTGTTTGCTGTTTTTGCTGAAAGGGATAACAATAATGCTGTCTTTATTAGTTAGGATGTTTTGCTTTGCAGCATGATGTTGCCATGTGATCCATCCTATTTGGAGTTTTCTGCATTTTTTCTACGGTGACTTTTTACACTTTCGGTTGGAATTAGATATCCTGATATTCTGTTGTCCTTTTTAATTGATGTGAGTGAACGGTCGGCAATTTTCTTTAGAAACTGTGCAAATCTGCGACGCATATTCACTAAATTTGCATCTGGTAGATTCATTATCATTTGATAAGATGGTAGATAATTACCCAATCAACGATCACAGCTGCGTTCTAGGTATATTTTGCATGCAGGTTGAGTAATTCTGCTGTATTTGTTTGAAACAATGTTAATTGATTTTTGTTCCCCTCGAGGGAGCGGAGCGAGCTGAAAAACACAACACGCCCGATATTATCACCCTATGAAGTTGTATAGAATATTTAACACCTATGTCAAATTCTGATTTTTATTTCAGCTCAGGATTTGATAGTCTGCCACTTATAATAGAGAGTAAACTTTGCACTGTTGTGTTGTCAGCCCCTTCCAATTCATACTGCACACCAATGACTGCACGCACACACATGAAAAGAACTTATTTGTTAATTGGTGCACAGAGAAAAACCCTCACCTAATTGTTTGTTTTAGAAACCAATATGAAAAGACACACACACACCTGTTTAAAGTCGAAAAAAAAATATCCCGCTGTATCGCTCCAGGCATTGTTTTACATTTAGTGTTAGAAAGAGACTTATTTCACCACATATACTGCTGATAATGGACTTTGCTGACATTGTTCACCACTATACATTGCAAACTGATCTCTATACCCTCAATGTTATATATATCCGACTCTTTTTTGACACACCATTGCACAATGGTGGTGACAATCAGGTGTCCAACTTTAGATATATGACATACATTTCTTTATCAAGTTATTTTCAAATTATTAAGTTTAACTTTCCTCAGTCTTTTTTTTGTTCTGTATTCTCCAAATGATTCCCTTGCAGCTCTGATCAGACCTTTTAATGGTCCCCTTTGTTGGCCAATGTTGGCCAAGCTCTGAATACACTTACCATTCACCTTCCTGTCCCATCCCATGTCCTTCAAACACCATGAAGATTTGCTCTCACCAAACTCAAACTGAGATAAAAAACCTAATGATAGAGCAACAGAAGTCCCTATGTAAAATCCTCATGCAAAATGTTGTGGTGCATTAGGGTAAAATGTTACTTATTCACTGCCTTATTCTCAGAATTGCAACCTGAATCACAATGACACACATCCAGTGCTTCTACGGATGTTACATTGTATTGTAATATAACTCTCTAGAGTGCCAGGGATGCATAATCAGTAGGCTAACGATGTCCACAGTGGGGTGGCATATACACAAACCAGTGGCAAATCATTGAATAGCTCAGACAGTTCTAATCACAGCTGCGATTACATGTCACCTATATCATTTTTATGATGGAACTGATGTCAACTTCCAAAGACTGTGCCTAATTTTTTCAATTAGATTCACTGTAAATTGTAACCATGTGAAAAATGTAACCATTTATTTGATACATGCACAGCATTTAAATGTGCACACGAAAAAGGACTGGCTTGTTTTACCGTGGGTGACGGTTTCTCAATGACAAAATCCCTTTTGAATACAAGCAATTCATCAGTCTTTCATATTTATTTTCCTGTCATTATAATTAAATGTTTTGAGTGTCTGCTAGCCCATAGCCCCATTGCCTGAGATTTATGCATCTGAGCTTATTTTTTGACAATTACATGAGATGGGGACCTGAAAATGATTTAGACCTGTCAAACGTTAATGGAATTCAGTCCTCCCTGGACTGTACAGGGTTGGTTTGAAATGAGACTAGAGTTATTGTAGGCACTCATGTCATTGATTTTACTGTTAAAAATGTGGCGCTTAATCTCACTGCTGAATTGTCTTTCACAGATGTTCCTAAATTAGTCTCTGTTGCTACAGTTGTTTTCCTCTTTCTCGTCAAATTTTTTTCTCCACTGTGTACAGTAAGCTTAAAGTTGGACTTATTTAACCCCTCCCATGATTCTTACATAACAGCAGGATAATCACCGGAGCATTCGGTGCTGTCTGGGTAGAGCGGCAGGAGGCTCCCATAACAGAAAACAGAGTATATGTTTATAATCATCAAAACGCCCACTCGCTCACTGTGAATTCTCAGGCTTACCCGCTGCAGACATTGGGTTCTCCCATTCAGCCCCTTAGTAGAAGTTCAGCACAATGTCTGGAGTTCAGTGCATATCTGAAAGCAGCTTTAGACTTTTGTTAGTTTGTTTATGTTGTCAGGCATAAAAAAAATCTGTGATTTGTTGTACAAAATGATACAATAAGACAACACAAACTTAAGCAAATAAGTTTATTTCAACATTTAAACAAAGCAATTCAAAGTGTTTTTACCTTAACAATTCTAATACAAAGTGTAAAAAATATATTTAAAATACATTATGGGATTGTCCACCGGCCCGCGTTTTTGTCATAATCGTGCGACAGTTACGTAATTGCTGGCACAACCCAAGTAGAATTCAAAAGGTTGTTTTTTTTTATTTGCTGATAAGTATCTGGGAAACATAGAATTCCCCAGATACTGTAGTGAGTATGGGGTATTGAATGAGTGATTTTCGAACACAACCTTTTTCAGTTGCCAGGTCTTATGTATACTTTAGACACTGTTCATTTGATTGGGGGCATTTTGGGAAATTAAATGAAACAGCCCAGACGGTGTATTATGTATGATGAGAGCTTTACTCTAACCTCTATCTCAAGATAAATTCAGGGTTGCCAACTACTACTTCAATTCAAAAGCAGATAAAGCTGCTTTAAGAGTTGCTAAGTGTCACTAGATGATGCTCTCATTGGCATTTTTGGAATGTCATCAAGTCATATTTACATTCTGCTGAGTGGTGTCAGCCATTAACATCTCCTACTCTCTTTGCTTTAATACATCCAAATTCTCATCTCATTTACATGTTTTTCTTCTAGTTTTATTAGACAATCAGATGAGAATGAACTAGTGATGGAAACGCGGCCTATTGAGACGACTATTATGTTAACCAGCACCACCCGCTTGTATAATCATGATGTTGTCTGACAACTTCACTCATCACAAATGTTAAAGATAACGGCTGTGCTGTGATTTCAGCTATATCTACTCGTGAACAGTGAATGTGCTGCTCTGTCTCCCTGCCACTCATTGAACAAAGTATAGTTGCAGAGTAAATTGTGCGTCTCACCCCCAGTGCAGTGCTGGTGGCTTGTTAGGGGTTTTTCTTGAAGAGGAAGGGGGGTCTGAAAAGCCTCTTAGTTAGCAACACTACATAAAGCAAACCAATCCCAGTTTTCCATCACACTCATTTATGTTTTGCTGGTTGAAAATATGGTTTATCTTATAATGGAGTCTTACCTTTGAGACTGTGTATGTCTAATCAAGTGGGAGGGGCTTTTGTTCATAGGCTGTCAGAAAGTCACTCGATTTAATCATTTAAACTATTTAGATGCATGTTTTTTTTCAACAGTACTGAAGCATTCTTGTTTCTGTCTTAGGAGAAGAAATCATCTTTCGGAGCTGGGATGGAGATGTTATGAAATTTTCGACACAAAGCAATGAAACAGATCTCCTGATGAAAAACACGACATTTGTAAGTATTATTTTAAATGATTATAAAATAATAGTCACGTTTCTTTCAGTTAAGTAGAAAACCCTAAAATTGAAATGGTATAATTTTATGTATCATTGTTATGATGGCAACCCACTTTGAAGGTATTCTGTCCTCTGACTGAAGTTCGTACTGTTTTATAATGCTTTCTGGTTGTCAGAATCCGTTTGGTGTTGCATCACTGCATAGATGGTATGTGTATGTGTGTGTTTCTCCGACGTATTTTTAGATTTACAAAAGTTGTTGTGAAAAACAAATCTTCCCCATGTCTTGTTCTTCCCGCAGGCAACCTTTAAGGCCTCAAGGTTTGCAGTTTCTCCAGATCTGAACTTTGTTCTTCTGGGATATGATGTCAAGCAGGTGAGAAATATTCTTAATAATCTAATTGCATACCCAGCTCATAGACAACTTTGCTATTCATCCCTTACTAACAGGAGACTGATTCGTGAGTTAAGGGTGAACACCTTGATGAAGAAATGCCCTCTGTTGGTTATATTGGCGTATTAACCTTCAAACCTCATGATAGCTTGCAACGAGACATTTCAAATAAGTGGTCACATCATCCTGTAGTTCGAATGATTGTTGAATTACTGGCACGCATATCATAGAAGTTTACCTCAAGCCTGAAGATCAGGTATATTGGCCAGGTTTGGAGATTGTCCTCCACCAAAAAACGACCAGATAGGTTGTTTTTGAAGCTGCGTATTTCGACGTACAGTATGTGGAGCGCAGACCTCTAGCGGTAGTTATGGACATCAGACAGAATTGTAGCTTCTGTCTCCACTGTGCATTGAAAAACACACATCTAATAAGGTCACACAATTGAACCTGAAGGATTTCTTTTTTCTTCCATGCATGCTTGGCTGTCCAAATGGCAAAAATGCAGATACAACCTAGTAGTTTTTTTACTTCAGAAAAGGGTTTAGTACCATTACTGTCATCAGACCTATTGTTATTTATTCTCTAATTCAGAAGTTTGATTGGTCAATTGTAATACATTTTTGTCACCCTGGGAAACTTATAGTATTCCATAATTCAACCAAGTGTCCCTTATCCATTGAGCCTCATAGTTGTGGAGCTTTTAATGAAAGGTTTTTATTTCCGGCAGAAATTCCCAAAAAATAGCCTTGGGCTTTAAGGTGTTAAGAGATTTCTAATAGCCCAGCAACAGTGATGTGGGTCAAAGCTGCTGGAGAGCAGTTTCTCCATAAATGGGTCAGCATGAGTCAGTCGACTGTCCTTCATAACTCTCCCAACCAAGTCACACACTGCTCAGTTTTGTTATCAATGGGAGCCAATTCATAATAGTGGCATTCAAATTTCACCTGGTAGATACAGAGAGAGAGAGAGAGAGAGAGAGAGACTACGAAGCTAACAGAGGGAATATATTGAACTTTTTTTTAAAAAGTACTATTTTTATCATGATAAAATAATAACAACAATAACAGAAATTAGTACTTATTATTGTCATTATTATTAGACTACAAGAGTCGAAGTGTCAGATCTAGATTGTGCAGATCTGGAGTCCGAGATACCTAAAGAATGAGTAGATAGAGAAAGAGATGCTCAGTACATCATGGGAGTTCACCCAGCATAATAAAGGGATGGTTCAGGGCTAGTGATGTTCCATTCTAATACAGGTATTGGATACTACATCTTTATAGTAGTTTCACTCAGTTAAAAAGGCAATTTTCTTTTCCGGGTAATCACTTCTTCTTGGCTGCTCCAAAACAGCAGTTGAACTATACTGCCACTGTTAAGTACTGTTTATAGTGCAGCGGAGAAGAAGTCATTTTTTCGGTAGTGTAGCATTAGCCATAGCAAGCGAAAACATCAATAATTTGGCAATTTTTAGATGATGAATTTACACCAAAAGTCCAAACTACCAAAACAAAGACAAGAAAATATGAACCGGCATATTACCACAGTGTGTTGTGTGTGTAAAAAATATGAGCTTCAGACAGTATGAAGCCAAACAAGTCGAGATGACAGGCCGTCTGTTGATTTGAACTCATGTACCCAAGGTGGCAAGTTCAAAGTCACCCCCTGACATCATCTTTTCTTGTTTGGTTTTTCACAAATTGCACCCTGAACAACACTAGTTAAATGTATGAGGACATTTTTTGAGTCCCAGTCCATCCCTGCAGGAAGGTGATACAGTTTTTTGTGAACAAGGTTTGAGAAAATCTGTTAAAAACAAGGAGTGCTGTCATACAATTGACATTTAGGAAGCTTTAAGTAGTTGAAGTTATATAATTTAAGGCAAAATACAAGTTTAGAAGAGGCATGCTGCATGTCTTAAATGACTTGTTCGTTCGTTTTTTCAGTAAGTTGCACCTCGGTATTAATTATTACAGAAAATGTCTTAAATAAATTCTTTTGAAGTTTTCAAGCAAAGAGCATGCCTGACAGCATGTTTATGTGGGTGCATGTAGGTGGTGCAAAAATGTTTTACTTGCCAAAGGGGGGCCCCAAAAAAAACATAACCTCCTTGGCAGAGGTAATCAACTACACAAATTAAATGGAGAACCCCCCCTAAACACACAATGACAGCAGCAGCATCACTCGCCCCCTCCAGATAAAGACCTTTGTCCAGATGTGAACATTGCGGTAATACATTAGCAATTACACTTAAATACATAGGATGCTTGACACACATAATTCTGATATAACACCCACCCCCTATGTTTTGCCATGGATTATTCCCTTAATAGTAGTAACTTGGCAGAGGTTAAAATAATGATAAGATTATGTGCAGGAGAATTTCAAGGCTTGACTGATCAGCTATGCCTTAGAGAATGATCGATTTTTGGCTACAGCTCCACATCCACAGATCACTGCCTTACAGTATGCTATAATAACCATTGAGGATTAGGATTCCTTTAAAAAAACAAACATTTACAACAAGGTTTTCATGATGATTAATTGTGATCCAGTAAAGTATCGGTACTCTGAGCCGCCAAACAGTCCTATTCTAAAATGGCGATATCACAGAACACAGGCCGCTGTGCTGAACCCAGCCTCTCCACAGTGTTTACAGAGTGCCGAGGAAATGTGCTCATTCACAGCTTTCATAGATCCACAGCACTATACATTTGAACTAATTCCGCTTTTTAATTGTTGTGAGCAGATTCTGCCAACAGAGTTGTTTTCTCTCTACAGGCAGATAGAATTCAAATGACTGCATTAAATCAAATATTGATTCAGACATGATATATTTCAAATTCCAAATTTTCAGATGTACTATTCAAACGTAAAAGTAATAATGCTACCGCTAAAGCTTACAATAAAGCATTAAGTCTCGATCTAACTGACATCAACAATCCTCAAAGGCACGTTGCTATCATGCATAAAAATACAGTTAATCAAGATTTGTTAATGTGTGTCATAAAGCAATAACGCTTACTATGTGATGTTATGTAGGAAGTGTGTGATTTTCCGATTTGTCTTCACATGACATTTTTCTCCTCCACAAATTCTGAATGGTCACTTCCAGAGAACAGTAACTTATTATAACTCATATTCAATATTTAAGACCATGGATGGATGTGCAGGGATTGTGGATTGGTCTCGGGATGCATAATCCTTTCCTGTTAATTTAAGTGATAAAAACAAGTGCCATGCTTGCAGTTATTCCACTACCGCAAACATTATTGCATCAGGTGACATAGTACAAGTCTCAAGGTCTTCAAAGGCTACTTACTGTTATCTCTGGCTACAGATGAAAAACATACTAGAAAACTAAAATGTTCAACTGTATTCTCCAGTCCTACAACAAGCCCATCTGTAACTGTGTGCTAATCTCATCGATGTGTAATCCAGCCATGCAGCTGCGATAAGGAACTGTGTCCTCTTAGGTGTAGATTTAAAGATAGAAACAGGGATCGTACACAATCCTGGTAAAGTCATTAACACTGCAGCAGAGAGAGGTCATTTGTAAGCCACCATATGTAAGAGAGGCACTTAAGTGCTTCATGTGTTGTGATTACACAGAAACAGGTAATTCTACTATTTTTTTCAGCATGAACATTTCTGAAATCATCCATCATGTTGAACATGTACATATTCAGGCGCTCTTTGTTAAATCCCAGTAAGTGCTGCTTTGCATGTCAAAGACTTCATGAGTTAATTATTAGTCACTACACCAAGATCAACCCCTGACAACCAGTTTTATATGTCTGACCAAGCACATGGGGTTAGGCACATGAATTGTGCTACACGTGGTGGTAATATATAGTGCTTTAAAATTTACAATGAAGAGACCCACTGAGAAGATGTTTGGGACAGACTTTTTTTTTTCATAAGTGGATCACAAAATGTCAACGTACCTAAGTCTTAAAAATGTTTCTAGTGGGGCAGGATATGCCACATTGCAGCTTGTCAATGGCACATGTAAAACCTTCATCTTGGAGTGGGATGGCAACTTGTCTTTCTGAGGATTTACTGAGCGGTTGTATTTTCCTTTCTAGTCTGGTGAAACACAACTATATCAAATAGTAACCATTATTTTTCATTTGTTTTATCATGTAATGGGTTTTTATTATATCATAACACAATTTGTTTTCTAAATTCATAATAGCAAATTTTATAATTACTGTAAGTCAGATTTCAAAGAAGATTATGAAAATATTTGAGAATAACCATGTGTACGCTATATTACTGTATCATACATCTCTTAACTAGCTAATGTTAGCTTGGAGCATAAGATGCAGACACCTAGAATTATTGTTTTCTCAACCAACATATCGTTCCATAGCATTAGCGTCATTACTGAGGATCTGTAAGATAAGGTGATATTCACTTCTGATACTGTTGCAACAGGGTAAGTTAAGTTAATCATCACTTGCTGTAGTTCCAGTGAATACAGTTTTAAAAAATTTCCAAACTGAATATTACAAACTTGACCAGGCAACTTCAGCAGCATTAACGCTTAGCAAAGCTGATTTGTTTACTGTAGTTTCCTCCCCTCCGCACTCGAAAAGAATGATGACTTGACTTTGGGCAAATTTAAGCTGTTAAAGGCCATATCAGGATGGGGAGGAGACCGAACTGCAGGCACCACAGTTTCAACTTGTCAGGATGCAAGGTCTTGTCTATGCTGACAAGGCCTTTGATGGTTTCTTCCCTCAATTGCTCAGTCTTTCAAGCTTGCGTTGTACCACCGCCCTAGTCTCTTGACCAACAGCTCCGACACCATTGGGATAAGTGTTTCATCGATGTGAAATCTCTGGGCTACTATTAAGATATTAACACTTTTCTGAGAGTGCATGTTTGACCAATGAGGTGGTGACCTTTACCAAGAATTTGCATCTTGTGGTGAATCCTCTGATGTTATGGTCCTATACTATATTAAAACTTTAAATAAAATAATCATATATGTCCACCTCCATATTGGAGAGCATGACTGCACAGTAGGTGAGGAACCTACTGTGCAGTCATAAAGTCAGCAGCAACCATAGATACCACAAGGCCCCTTATTGATAGACAGATGTGAACATCCAGGGACAGTATACAACACATGGAAGCCCGAAAGACAAACAAACATAGTCTGTGCATTTTGTGTGTAGGCACATACTGAATAATAGAGTAAAGACTGAGTGAAAGACGATAGACTTCACACACCGTTTTATAATGTCCCCAACTGTTGTTTTGTTTGGTGGGCCTTATTATTTGCTTCCCAGGCATGGTTTGTTTACTCCTCATACTGACAGATTACTCTGAGCCACATTTGAGCTGCTTTGTAAAAATTTTTTACTCATCCTGGGAAGGCCATATCAAATTATTTTACACATATTACACCTCTAATGCAATCTCTGGAACTGCTTCTCTTTGGCGAGGTGTCTGATGTCAAATAGTAGTAATGATGATAGTACCCACAGTTGGTTGGTATACAGTATAACATTGTGTGCGTCAGAATGTGATCTTGTGAAAGCTTCTTGTTAGTCACCCAACTTCTGCTGAAGAGCCTTAATTGAAACTACAGCAGCCTTGAGCCAACTTGGGTTCTCCGGACCTCGTTTTTTTCCTAGCTGAACTAGGCAAACTGGCTTGTCTTTAACTCCAACCAAAAAAATGATCAGACAATCATTCCATTTCTCTTGGAACACACCTACACGACGTTACCCTCTTCATTTTCTTATCAGTTGCCATAATGTTTGTCATTGTTTGACTGATACATGACAAGTCAGCCATACAGCCAGAAGGGAGCTCCCTGGAGTACACGTTACTTTACAATTTAGTATTTTTCTTTTTCGTTGTAAAAAAGAATTGCTCATACTACAGTAATGTTTCATAATAATAATAAAATAAAAAAGTATAAAGATCAGTGTTAATCCCATGTTCCCCTCTATTGAGCCTAAAATAAATTCAGACAAAGCCTTAAAATCTATGTTAAAATGACAATTTCTCAGCTCCTCACCTCAGTTCCATGCTGTACATACTAGCCAAAATAAGTACACAATACAGGAAATTACAAAAACATACCTGTGGGATTAAATCAGGGTTCTGTGTTGTTCACAAAGTCCAACTGCCCTTTCCTTTACAGTTCCCCTTGGTTTCTGAGACTGGCAGCCGAGACTTTGTTCTGCTGAAGAAATGGTATATTTAACTGTGATGTTTTCCATGCACATAGTTATAACAGGAAATGGAACACTGCTCATTTATCAAAGCAGAAACCCTTTGCAGGCCCTATGTCCAATAACAGTGAAATAGCTTGCTGCAAATCGCACTACGCATGTTCCTCCCTGTTCCATTCTACAGTACGATGTAATGGCCACAGGGACACATCGGTGTCGGTGAGCCAAGCAGGTTGGATAATGAGCTCTGTGAGCTTGACGGGATGGAGGCAGCAGAGTTTTAAAAGTGCTATCTCCTCCTGAGCTGGACGGAGCAGATGTGTTCATCATCAAAGTGACAGCCTTAATCTATGGAGAGTAATGGCCTGCCCCGGCACCACTGTCTCCAGATGCCTTATGAATTTATCATAATCATGCTCGCTCTCTGCTGCACTATACTGCTGTGTCAAAGGTTTCCATGCATCTTATTCTGTTTTTTTCTATTTATTCTTTTTTGTTTTGGTCAGCAGCCTTCTCTGCACATTTTACTCATGACTTTGAGTAGTAGTACGCTGACAACACAAAGAATTCCCGAGGTGCTTATCATTGCAGCTGTACAGAGTAACCACTTTTGATAACTATGAGATGCATGTTCATAAAGTTGTCATGTGAAAATAAGCAGTGAGCACAAATTAATCCCATCATCCGCTGCTTAGGCATTTGGCAGAGAGCTTCTCTGAGTAAATGAAGACACTTTTTTGCCATACTTTCTTACTTTGCAATCTTTTCAAAATATATCAATATATCTCATTTATTATTCATTATTTACAGACTAACCAAGATCTATCACAACAAAACAGTGGAGTGGTTTCACGACTCTAGCTTTTATGTCCTAAACCATCATTTCAGATTTGATCAAATCATTTTTGGTGAATACTTTTCTGATAAAACTATTTTCTGTGTATAGTGGGCTTCTGGCCCATTCCTCAAAGGTCTTAAGAATCATTTGGCCTGAGTGCAGGCACTCCAAAATGTGGAAAGAGATTTGGCTTTTGATCGACATTTAAACATTATTTTTTGCTGCATTTCACTGTTATTCAAGGTCACATTATTAAAATAGTAATATGCTCCGATATAGGTGGGTTCACAGCGTGCGTACACTGCTTGTCAAGTACAGATGATCTGCTCATGCAAAGTGAAGTGAAACTGTTTCCTCTGAATAAGATTAGCATTCTACCAAGGTCTACCTGACTTTTAAAGAAAATGGGCGATAGCACTCTGATTAGTTTACTAGTTTATTGATTGTTATGACAAAACCACACCCATGACTAATTAAGAGACAGTAACACTCTTTTGAACCATGCATCTGAACAACAATTTTTCCACCCTTAACCCATTTGCTAATGAGCATATCTACAATGCGATATGCCTCATGATAGCATTGCACCAACAATGCACCTGACCACACCCCATTTTAAGACCAATACACCCATGAGCACTCAAAAGGTTTTCTAGTGGCCCCAATTTTTTTTATAGTGCATTTCCTATTCAAACAATGAGTGCTGGGCAGGAAATGACAATTGTGCTTGTCTGACTCCAGCACAGACACATATACTTGGTGTTTGCATTGCACAGGTTGTAATATAGGGCCCTAAATATCTCATTCAGCCTGCGAATGCCTCAGGGTCACCCAGGACCTGGAAAGGGTTGCTGAGCAAAGAGTCATCTTCGCTACCTTACTTAATGAGCCGCTGAAACCCATTGCACCCTTGCATGATCTAAACGAATTGAACAAACTATATTTGGAACACGCAGTACAGTCATAAGCATTTTGTAATTTCACTATACACTATATTTGTTATACAGTTATAAAGTTATCCAATGCTCATCGGGTCAGTTAAACTTCAGGGATATCAATCTGTCCATTGAGGAAGCACAAGTGATTATGAATCAATTTCAGCTGATTTGGTACAAATGAAAGCATGACAACCCCCAACCAGGGAATGGTTCTACGTGTGGTGGCCACAGACATTTGCTCCCTCCTTATCCTTCCTGACTGATTCTTCTCTAGTTTTGTGTTCTGCAAGTGTCCTTGTCACTACTGGTAGCATGAGCGGTACCTGGAACCCAAACAGGCTGCCCAGGTCCAGCTCCTCCAGGGACACATCCATACATGTGGTCAACAGAAGATTTGCTGTGTCTCCCAGCACAGTTTCAAGAGCATGGAACAGATACCAGGAGACCGTCCGGTAGCTGGATAAGGCTGTAGAAGGGCATCAACTCAGCAGCAGGACCAGTATCTGCTCTTTTGTGTGAGGATGATCAGGAGGAGCACTGCCAGAGCCCTAAATGACTTCCAGCAGGCTATTGGTGTGCATGATTCTGACCAATCTGTCAGAAACAGACTCTATGAGGTAGGCATGAGGGCTTGACGTCCTCTAGTGGGACCTGTGCTCACAGCCCAGGACCGTGCAGCTCGATTGGTATTCGCGAGAGAACCAATGGAGTTGATCTGATGTGTAATTTAAGTGTTCCCTTAAGTGCCACGTAGGCCCTGTCTGCAGAGAACACACCACCACACACCACGATCGAACCCATCACGGCCGTCGAAGACTGTCTGCTACTCTCTCCACATCGCCAAACATCCTCCTCATATGTCACCCACTGGTGACAGCCTTATCAAGGAGTCATCACAGAGCTGTCACTTATGAGGGCCGTTTGCTGAATGATGTTGACGTCTCTTTTTCAAGGAAGAAGTGAAGAATAGCAGTCAAGCTACATGGCAATTGCATTTTCTTTCCTGAAGAATTCTCTTTTGTATAGTGAAGAGTGTAGTCCAAATTAGAAGTGACGTCTCTGTGGTGAGTAGCCAAGCCGACTCCATTCTGTGCATGACCAATCTGTGGCTGAGGGGAACGGAGAGGCTCTACAGTATTTATCATATCGCTCTGGGGTGATCTTACTGTGACTCTCCAGCTGATTATTATGCAGAGGCGCTTAGGAACCGAACCATCCTCTCAATGAATCCTAAAACAAAAGCATTGTCAGTGGATATTCCCTCGACCTTTCATTGCACCAATTAGTGGAAGCTGAATGAAAATTACTATATAATTATTTGTAGGAAATAAAATTCAGATCAATTCTAAATGCTCTTATTTACAGGTAACTGCAAAAGAATAAACCAGCATTGTTTTTCTGCCAGGTTTACAAATTAAATAAAATGAATAATACATTCATTTTTCAATACTGTATATGGTATCTTCACATACTTTTCTGATTCATCTCTTCATCAGTCTCAGCAAGTCATCAACCACAGTCACCACCACCAGTCTAAGCGCCAACGACGCTATCAAGACTTTGTCATCACATATCATTCTGTTAAATCTGTAATAAATAATTATTCTTCATTAACTTGTCTCTCCTGATTGAAATGCAGTTGTCCGGTGACAGGTAACACAAAGTTATGTTAGCCATTCTATTTGGCACTGTTCTCACTTCAGTCTCACTTTTTCTTAAGCAGAAACCGCAGCTGTGTTACTGATATCACAGTTCAACTGGATAGCCCTATCTTGCCCTGGTTTTTGCTGAACACTACCATCTAACAAACTAGAAAACAGACTGACAAGCACTCGAAAAAAAAAAAAACACAAAACATTGAAAGCTTTAATTATCTCAATAATTGGTCCTACTTATGAGAGCAATGAGGAAACAGCATGGATCTGTTCATAAAAACCTTGACCTGTTTTTTTCTTGTTTGTTTTTTAGGTCTACCACCAGTCCTTCCTAGCATCGTACCTGATCTACAACCTGTATACAAGGTGAGAAACAAAAGCCCTGAAAATCATGGTCCTTCTATGATGAATTTACATCTTTTTCGTTATTGAACCTGTACCAAGATCAGTTGCATGACACTAAAGGCCAAAAAAATGTTAAAGAAAATAGTTTATTTCGCTGAAATCGGTTGAGACAAATTCAAGCCTCAACTGTAGAATTCAGTGTAAGATGTTCACACCATGGTCACAGTTAAAGTCTGGCTGTTTGTGGTTTATGATATAAATATGTTAAAATATGTTGTTATTTTTCATTTTTTATTTTGTCCTTTCATCAGAGAGGTCCGGGAGCTGAATCCTCCAGAAGTTTCAGACTCAGTCCTCCAGTTTGCCTCATGGGGTGTTCACAGTCAACAGCTGGTGAGTAGTTAACAGGGTCAGATAAAAAGATAACTTATGAAATGACATCAGTTTTTATTTAAACATTTTCCCTTAATTAGTCAAGCAAGTTGAAGAACAACAGAATAACCGACTCCAACACCTATATGGTGTTCTTTTTCAGTCTGCCCTATATTGGGCAATACCAACAAGGAAAAACATCTTGAATCTGAATCTCTTCCTCCACAGATGCATTAAACCGCTCATTTGCCTATAATTCTCCTTGTCTTAATCAATATCATGGTTTTTCCACAGCACGGGGTTTACCAAGAATATGCATAATAATCATGCGAGAAGTCACACGGTGAAAAGATCCGGCCTATTGATGTCAATAAACATGCATGAATAATAATGCATAAATTATGCAGGACAAATGCTCTGCTATCATTAAATTCTATTTGATGCTCAGCAGGAATGTGTGACATTATCAAAAGACATTTCATAACCTTGATTAAAATATGTCAAAGAAATTGTCTCAATTAGTCAATTCATCAATCAGTCGACAGAAAATTGTTCAGCAACAATTTTGATAATTAATTAATCATTAAAATTGTCATGCAAAATATACAGTCATTATCTTGCTTATCTTCTAAATTGTGTTGATTATCTGCAATTTGTATTTTAAATCATTGTAATTTTAATCTCTTTGGGTTTCAGATTGTTGGCTGGGCAAAACAAGTAATCGTAATATTTAAACGTGAGCTGTAAAAAAAAATCATAGTGTGCGAGTTTCATAATTTGCTGTGCTCTAGATCAAACACATCATTGGTTGATCAAGAAACAATCATCAGATTCATTCACAATGGAAATAAATTTGTTTACTGCCTGATTACATTTGGATTCTCCTCATTTAAAATAAGGAGACATGGTTACGCGCATCAGTCCTGAAAGAAAAAGACAGCCTCCAGTAAACAGTTCCGAAGAGAAGCCAGCAACAGTCAGATTAGTTGAGCAGTTGCTGGAAGACGTCTTGCCGGGCAACCAGAACTCTGTTTGAGTGATTCCTATGCTGTGCAGGGTATTATGTGCTGAATTATCAGTCCATTATTTTCTCTAGTGCAGACAAGGAAAGTAATTAACCATTTGATAGCATATTTATCTCATTTCCTCAGTATTTATACCTGTCCATGGTGGAAGCTGCTCTCCCAGAAGCCTCTCAGCAGTGTCAGGAAGCTAATAACAAAAGTAGTCATTAATCATGAGCTCCCTCTCCATAGTTGTATGTTATCACTAGAGATGAGCCACACCCTCAAGTTTTCTCAATTTGGTCAACAGAGATTGTCTGTCACCTTAGATCCGGGAAAAATCACAGTGAGTTTGCTCTTGTCTGCATGCCCCAGTATGTGTCTATGGGAATAGGTAACTCTCTTAATAAGTCAGGGTCAGAGTTCTTTGAAATGTAGTCAATCACTGAATACAAAATACATGTCATTTTTTGTAGTAACTAACATAATCAATGGGTTTACATCCATTCATCTGAGGTTAGTACTGTAAGTCGAGCCCTGGATCGTGCTGACTGAGAATCTCCGTAGGATATTACTTTAAGATTACTTCAAAATCCAACATTAAAAATGTTATACCTCTTGCTAAAAATATGTAAACATCCATATTGTGTTCAGGTCCCGGATATTATTTTTTTCTCTTTAAACATCTTGAAATATTATCTGTGCAAATACCATGTATTTTGTAAAGTGAACTTCCAATATCCTCAACTATCGCTCAACATTGTTTGTTAACTAATGAGCTGAGCAGGCATTTCCATTATCAACCTGCTACTGATGAGCTGACGAGGTCTCAATTCAATTCAATTTGATTTGTACAGTGCCAAATCACAACATACATTGTCTCAAGGCACTGTACATAGTAAGGTCAATATTACGGTATTACAGAGAAAACTGAACAAAGAAATCCCACAGTGAGCAAGCACTTGGCGAATTTGGTGACTGTGGAGAGAAAAAAACTCCCTTTTAACAGAAAGAAATTTCTGGCAGAACCACTCAGTTGTGGGCGGAACATCTGTCTCGACCGGTTGGGGTGAGGAGAGAGAGGAGGAAGAGAGGAGAGGTGCTCAGAAAGAGGGGAAAGAGAGGTCTCTGGTGTAAAAGTCTCAAACCAAAGCAAAAAAAACTAAAAGCATTCCATCTCGACTGAACCCCACGAAGGAGCACTTTTAAGGAAACCTGTATGTCAAAGACTTTTCATTAGTTCAAGCAGTGGTTGTCATTAAAATAATTTCATAATTTTAAAATTGCCAGATGTAATTCAAATTAATCCATGTTGAAAATGTCACTAAAATCTCATTGTACATTTTTCCAAATGTAATATGGGCAGATTATGGATATTAATTTTTTGTAATCTGATTGTGAAATCTTGTCTACTTGTAATCTGTTAACCCTGGAAATGACATTAATTGAGTTTTGAAAATTAAATCACACTGTGTATTTTTTGTCTTTGCTCCAGATATATATATTTGAAAACAACATTTACTACCAAACGGATGTTCAGAGCAGCTCGTGGAGGCTCACGTCGTCTGGACAGGAGGGGATCATCTTCAATGGTATCGCAGACTGGCTGTATGAGGGTGAGAGAGGCCCCCGCGTCACACAGCCTGCCGCAACAAAGAGAGAGTGCCTACAGTATCTAGAAGTTACACTGAAAATGAAAGTGCTTGATGCACTTTGCTGCATTATACATGTACAGCAAATAGATTATGATTGAACTGGTTATTGCCCCGTCCAGTTCATTTAAATGTTCAGTAATTTGCTGCATAGAGGTAAAAGCTGTACAAAGGCTGACCTACATAACTCTGCACTGTCCTCACATGATTCATTACTGATTGTTGTCATTTATTTATTTTCCCTGTGAGGGTAAGGTAATAACTGGAAGATAAAATAAATGACAAGGTTAAAGTAAGCACTTTATATATTTATATATAGGTTTGTATATAGGATGCACTGATAACAGTATTAGGATGTATACTGTGCTCATGTATTTGCAGTTGTCATAAAACTACTCCAAAGCTACAACTATACTATAACATAATGTAGTGTATATTCATTCTAAAGGAGATTTTTTTAGGTGAACTTGAAACCGTTTGTTCAATTGTTCATTTGCTCTGACCCAGTAACACCTTTAGTAATGCTTAGATTCTACAGAATTTCACGTGTAACCTAGATATCAATATTATTCAAATAGACGTTGTAGATGCAGATATAATTATTTTTTAATTATGGGCATGCCATTTTCAAGCGGGGGCAAGTACTCATATCAGTACTCAGTAGTGGCAAGTATCCAAATGTAAGTGCTCTTACTTGTGCTTGGTCTGAAGAAAAAGTGGTGGTATATAATAGGAATCAGAAAAATTATTTTCATATTATCTACTGATTATCTACTGAACTTAACTGAACAGCTTTCATAGCTGCTCTTCTTAGATCCTTTCCTGTACTGTTTGATACAGACTGTTAACAGTAAAAGTGTCACTGCTCAGGGTTGGGATTGTTAGTGTTATCCACTCAACCCTCTCTAATGTGTCTTACTGGTCAAAGTAATGGCGAAGAAAACCTGCAGGGCCATCTCCTCTGTGAAGACTGTCTTGGGTTAACAGTTAACAAGCACAAGCTCCACTCTCCTGGCCCAGATTTTCTGATTTGTCTGCTCTCTGCTTGCCAGAGGAGGTGTTACACACACAGGCGGCCCACTGGTGGTCGCCTGATGGATCCAGGCTGGCCTATCTCAACATCAACGACTCCCTGGTCCCTAACATGCTCCTGCCTCGCTTCACTGGATCTCTCTACCCCAGAGGGAAGGAGTACCCTTACCCAAAGGTACTAGAAGTGAGCCTAAGCCTCTAAAAATAATTAGATCCCGTTCAAATCTGACTGCTCCCAATATCTGGTAGCTAACTTAATGCTGTACAGCAGACCTCACAATCTGACAGGACTACTACCTGTATAGCTCCCTTACTTGTACCACACCAATGCTATGAATAATACAACTGAAGGTTCGTGAATCCCTTTATTGTTTAATTCACACCAACTTGCCCCCTTTGAAGGGAACCATTTGTAGGGTTGGTGGCGCTGGGAGGTAGGAATGTGATATGCTGTATTTAACACACCGCCCATCCCTTGATGTGGATGTTTAGTGCATCGAATGATTCATAGATCAGACATTGGTTGTGTAAAAGTGGTGGAATGAGGGTCATGAGGGAGAGGGCAATCTCATTTGTCGGTTCGTAGGAAGACTACGTGCTAATGAAGCACTGCGCTTGATCTCAGCCTGATCATGTTGCTCATGTCTCTGTGGTCGGTCAGTGTGTGGATTGTGGCACACAAAATAGGCAAAGATTGAGTTGCTATCCATTTTGTCTGATGCTGTGTTGCACTTTGACAGCCATGCTGAGGATACATGCAGGTATCTCCTCCGGTGCAGTACACAATAAAAGGCACTCCCCAGTGAGTATGTTTCAGGTGTCGGATGTGTTTAGGCTGAAGGAAATATCCAATTAATGTCAGCCCGATATCCATAGTGACAAGATGCCATTTTACAGTCTGCTGGCCCTTTCTGGATGTTTTAGGCCTGCGCCACATTAATTGTTATTTGCATGACTGATTAAATGAAGTGATAGGACTTTGTCTCAGACTGGGTGGATGGCTCGAGGCACACCTGCTGTTTTTGTTCATGGAGGGGCAGCAGCGCAAAGTGCTAATAGGTGGTGTGTGGTCCCTCATTGTGAATAGACTGCATTTGGTGAATGGAACGCATTTATCCAGCACCTTTCTCGTCTTAACAGCCACTTAAAGGGCTTGGCACTGCAGGTCGCTTTCACCCATCACGCACATGCACATATGTATGTGTGTGTGTATACCGCTTCACTGTCATCCATTAACAGACAAACGGCCAAGCCATTGGGGGAGGATACTTTGGCGCCCGGACTGGAGGAGCCAGATATCGAACCACCAGCCTCCTGATTACAGGACTACTCACTGTAACTCTCTTTAGCCAGTCACATGACTGGTCTCCTCAATCAGACAGCTGTGCCAGTCACAAGGAAGCATGGCAACAGCAGTCAGCTAAATTGAGAGATGCTTTATCACGAAAATCAAACCAATTTTTGTGGGGATGCTGCAGAGCGACATGATGTCCTCACACGAGAAATCAAATCTGGAGCCTGAGTAAAATGTTAATTTGGATGATGGGACCACAGAAAAAATTATGAATACTTACCTCTCGTGGGAGCAAAATTAAACCACAGTAAAACTGATTAGTGCTGTGAGGGTAGTCAGCGTAGCAATCACTGCACATTATTATTTACGGAACGTTGCTGCAAATATAGTTACTGCTGTCTGCCCCACTTGAAACCATTGAGGCAGTTTTCAGGTGTTTTTTTAATGGTTTCAAGTAAAAAAAAAGGAAAGAAAAGAAAACACAGATCTCAGATTATTTAGCTGTCATGTAACATGAGGCACATGTCGTCTGTAGACAGATTAAACAGTAACCGAGTTATTCTGAGAACCCATTATGCCTCCACATGGGCAGAAAGTGAAGAATTGGAGAAGATGTATAACAACCAATAAAAGTAAGTGAGCATGAGATGCAGTCACCTTGGTGATAGGTTTCTGTGCATTTTCTGGGATTTCCCTCCTCGTGTAGATTAATGAGCTCTATTTTTGTGGGAGGCTTAAGCGAGGGAAGATGACTGACTTACCCCTTCACAATGAACAGCAACACAGTTTGTTCTCTACTTGTTTCATATTCTCATTATATTCTTTGTTAAAGTCCTACTGGCATTGTTCAATATGTCAGCACATAAAAATAGAAAACAGGCATGGCTGTCATTGCTATAATGTGTGCACTGCATCATGGTTATTATATCAATTTCGATTTGGCCTATGAAAGTAATTCTATATTGCTGTTGTTTTTTTCTCCAAAGATGGGTCAAATCAATCCCATCGTCAGACTCTACGTCGTCACTCTAGATGGCAGCTCCCTAACAACTGAGCTGAGACCTCCTGACAGTTTTGAAAAGAGGTACGTGTGGAACTAAATTTCAATAAAAAAAAATATATAATTTAAACAGTAATGATAATGATTCTCAGTGATTTCCATCTTTGATTTTACCAGTGAATACTACGTCACCATGGTGAAGTGGGTGACCCAGAGGAGGCTGAGTGTTCGCTGGGTGAACCGAGCTCAAAACATGTCGATTCTCTCGCTGTGTGATGTCACCACAGGTGACTGCACCAAGGTAAGAAACTCTCCGTTGAACATGCGTTAGTCTTCTGAAATGTAAATATACATAAGTTTTATAGACTGACCGGATCTCTTCCATCGCAGAAACATGTGATGACCACAGAGAAGTGGCTCGATCGTCAGGTGAGCGTTTCACTCCACTTGTTTCACTTTTTTTTCTGGTTTTTTTTAATCTGACATTTTGCAGGTTGACTGAAAACCCCATTTTCAAAATCTGCATATTGTTCTTTTCTTCTTCCCACTTTCTGTTCATAGTAGAATTGTACAAAATGCCTGTCTCCTTCTTGTTCTTGTCAATAGTTGTTGCGGATACAGACGATATGTCTGAATTGTCACTCATCATAACAGACTTGAGGTTCCACTGAGTCTACCGCTACTCTGTGAAACTCAACATCTGCTGCAGATGTTTTGACTGAAATTTTTAAAAAATGATGTTATTTATGTCCAACATCATTGTGTCAGTGGTCAAACGAATCAAGCCAGCAGAGCTGTGAGTTGTATTCATCGAACTGCTGCTGTAGGAGTGTAAATTATACAGAATTTATTTAATATGGATTTTAAGTTTTCTATAACAGTAAACTACATCAGCAAATGACAAAATTAATATTAAAGACATTTTCACAGTATAGAAAATAGCAAGTCATAGCAGCCCACCCATGCTAGAAAAACTGTCTGTTGGCCTTTTGAACTCAACTGGAAGCTTATAAAAACTCGAAATATGTTGTACATCAGCAGTGTATCCCATTTTCTTTTTTATCTTTTTCATTTAAAATTCCAACACAGTTATTGCAAATAACCTGTGGTGTTGTAAGATAATTGGAAAAAGAAATCATGAAATTGGGAAAATGTTTAGTGATGTTCAATATATGTGTTGTTTGTCTCATTTCCCAGAATGAGGAGCCAGTGTTTTCCAGAGATTGCACAACACTCTTCATCACTTTGCCCTTAAAAGAGGGCGACCGCGGGACATTCAACCATATCACCATGATCTCCAACCAGGTAAAACTATCACATCATTTTGATGAAATTGTCTCTGTATCGTTTTCTTTTTGTACCCTTATCTGACAAGAGTACAGGAAGGCCCTTCCACTTATTCATGATGCTTATGTAATTCCATCTGGTTTCCTCATATATATGCTATTTCCTGAAACACCAGAGAACTAAGAACTAACACGTTCACTTGAATAAATGAAGGAGACTGTTGTACAATAGATGATGCACTGGTGGCACCAGATTAATTTCGGATTCTGCAAAATCAAGTGAAAAATTTTTTTCAATTCAAAGTCATTGCCAGTTTAAAAAAAAAAGTATTCACTAGTGTGCCCCTTTAAGAGCATGTGAGGTCATGTGAGGTCATGTTGACAAGACTTCTCTGTTCGCCTGTGGGGTGTACTTTCTTTCTCTTCTCAGTCCGAGGGTGAAGAGGTCAACCTCCGTCACCTCACCTCAGGAAGCTGGGAAGTCTCTCAAATTCTGGCCTATGATGAGACCAACAACTCAGTGTGAGCATGGGATACTGATGACACCGTACAATATGATAAATAAACGCGTGTGTGTGTGTGAGAGAGAGAGAACTAACAGGTTATCTTCATATTTCCAGTTATTTCCTAAGCACAGAGGACAGCTCAACACAGCGGCAATTGTACAGGTATAGATTTCAATTCACTATACTATAGAAGTAAAGAAAGAACCGTCACTCATTAACAGACAAGGTGGCATTGTACCCTCATCTACTTTCTTGCCAACACTAACGGAAACTTTATTTACATGAACAGTGAAGGCTATAAACTTTTTTTTTCACAAATGCAGCTGTGCTCTACAAGACCTCTAAACTCTATACCTGGATGAGAAAAATCAATTGAGTATTCCCTTTAAAGGGGCACTCAGCAATTTTGGATGAAAGCTTCTTTCTCTCTTTGTTGTTGTTGTGATTTTACTGCTCTGGCCGCTCCGCGAACCCACGACCTCGAGGTGTGGTAGACCGACGCACTAACCAGTTGGCCAAGACCGCAGAGTTGCAGCGTCACCCGCTAGCACGTTTCTTAAGGTCTCGATGAGTGATGTTTTCAAACGGCACTCGCAGTGTTGTGAGGTGCGGTCCGTGCCATTTTTTTGTTTCAGTCGAAAACCCTGACTTTTTCCCGGCGCACACACACAAGCGACAGCTAACGGACAGTGAGGAAATATTTGCTGATCTTTACAAAACGTGTATTACTCGCTAACTGCCCGTTTAACTTGTGAGCTTCAGGGCTTCTGGTAATGGATTAGATGTGCTATCTGTTTCCCCACTATTTCCTGTTTTTGTGCTAAGCCAATATAACCATCTCCCAAATCATATTTAGCAAACATACATGCAAGTGGTATCAATGTGTAACTCTTGAAACAAATCAAATGAGTGTATCTCTCGGAATTTGTAACTATTACTTTTTAAAAATCTCAATATACAATAAAATCCCATCCCCAAAAATATCTATGATAACATTTTCAGTCTTTTCAGTGTTAAGGATCTATAGCAGAGAACTTGTAATGTTTTTCATTTTTAGTTTTGATACAAATAAATAACAACTTCAACTTTTACTGTGGCAGATTTTTACTGCATATTTTTCTTTTGCTTGCAGCCTAGAAACAAACTGACTGTATCTCAAATGACGCAAATCCTCTGAAATCCAGTTCTGCTGCCCGCTGACATCTCTGTTGCTCCCCTCTTAACAGGGTCTCCACTGTGGATCCATTTCGTAAAGAATGCCTCACCTGCTCCCTCTTCAAACCAAAGTGCACCTACTATGACGCTACCCTCAGCCCTGACTACCAACATGTTCTCCTCAACTGTAGAGGTAACAGCCCGCGACCAGCACAGCTGGTTCCCTGAGATGATGTAATCTGTTTCCCACTGCAGCAACACCAAGCGTTGAAGAGCAGCATGTGCTCGGTTGCTTCAAGTCTTTGTCGAGGCCTGGTTTGTTGTTCCTCCGGACACCATTTTGGGTCTAAAATATATCAAGTGATAATCACTGTAAATTAATACTGTAAAAAGTATTTCCTAATGCAAGATGAAAGGTGCAAATCAAGGGCTGCTGCACACGCACGTACAGACTTAATTGTTGTTTTATCCAGTGTATAGTCTGTGTGAGTCTACTGAAGAGCTCACACAAAAACTTCTATTACCACACCAGAGAATACAAACAACATGCAAGCAACATAAAAAAAAAAACCTGCCTTCATCGCCCAAAGGCTTTAGATTTTAATGTAATGAGCTTTTCTCATCTACAATCACAAATATAAAAAAAAAAGAGAGTCTCACAGAGAATCAAATATGCGTTAAAGTTGCATTGCCTCATCTTCACTGCTTTTCCCCAGGTCCTGGAATACCCCAGTCATCTCTTCACAAGCTAAATGATATGAACCGTAAGTACACTGCATCATGCTGATGATCTTGAACCAACTTACTATGTAGATTCTTTCTCTCTGTTGCATCAGGTACATTTTAGGTAGAATTTAGATTTTTCTTTTTTGAGTTTGACTCCATTAAAGAAGACATGTTATGCTTTTTCAGTTTTCCTTTATAGGATTTAGTTAAAATAGGATTTAGTTAAAAAGCCCAAAGACTGCAGTAAGGAGAGCTCCTCTCTCAGACTGAAAACTCTGCTCCTGAAGCTTCTGAAACACCTCGTCAGTAGTCGGGCCGACGCTTCCGTAACATCGTGATTTCACAATGGTATGGCAGTACATAAGACACGCATAGCGGGAAGTCTGATGTGCCCTCAACAAAGCTATGTAAAGAGCCGAGGCCGTCATTTCTATGTGCCGGAAACCAATCACAACAGAGTGGGCCAGCTGACCAATCAGAGCAGACTGGGCTTTATCGGGAGGACAGGCCTTAGAGAGACGGGAGCTAAAACCAAGTGTTTCAGAGAGAGGCTGAAAAGAGGAGCTGCAGGAATAGACAGTAGATGTGTTTTCTGAACATTAGTGCATGTAAACCTTTTCAAGTAATAAACCAAATCAAAATTATGACCCTGAATACGAGCATAATATGTCTCCTTTAATCAGTCACCTGATGTTTGGATATGGAGTCACTAAAATTAAGTTCATTAAGGGATGTTTACAATGGACACAGGGCTGTAATTAAGATTACGCCGTCAGGAGCCTGAAAAGTTGGGTGTACTGTACATCAGAGCGACGTCAGGGGACTCATCCTCCTCCACTACTAAAGGCTTTCCATTAAACAGATAGTGATTAATCCTCTCTTATCATTTCACACCATGTTTGACCTTCATCTGGCAAAACGTTATAGGATTCTATGTTACAGTTTCCCGATTTATGACTTCTTTATACTTAAGTATTGTTGTCTTCTATATCTTCAAACAGAGCACAAGACTTTTGAAAGCAACATAGTATTAAAACATGCACTGGCAAACAGGACGATACCCAAGTGGGAAAGAAGAACTGTACATATCAACAACTTTGGTAAGACACTGCGGTAACCCGGAGGTATGTGCGGAATGTTGCAACATGGTTTGATGGAGAGAAAAAAAGATGATTTGTTTTTCTCTATCCTGGGGTTCCTAAAGATTTAAGCCCCCAATCCCCAAAATGAGATTGCCAGCGGCTTGAGACGCCCAATTTCCCCTGGAGGATGTTGAAGCATACAAAGAATATCGAGTTTAAAAATTGACCCGCTACAACTGATGCTTTTGCTAATCTGTCATAATCACTGTGTAGGGACAAAAACATAGATAAATAAATCAGGAGGTTAATGACATGTTTTCTACTCACATGGTTATATATGGGGGGCTGGAGCCAATCCCAGCTAACATTGGGCGACAGAAGGGGTACACCCTGGACAGGTCGCCAGCCTATCGCAGGGCCACATACAGAGACAAACAACCATTCACGCTTGTGAATGGTTGTTAACCCCATTCTGCATGTCTTTGGACTGTGGGAGGAAGCCGGAGAACCCGGAGAGAACCCACACGTACACGGGGAAAACATGCAAACTCCACACAGAAAGGCCCCGGTTGGTTTGAACCGGGACTCGAACCCTTCTTGCTGTGAGGCAAAAGTGCTAACCACTACACCACCGTGCAGCCCTAGTTTTGAGGATAAATAACTGTGCAAAATCATGAAATTCTTGTGGTGACTTATTTTGCAGCCCTTCATCTGGAGTTAATTGTCCCAGTGGATTTTGATGAAACAAAGGAGTACCCACTTTTATTGGTTCTGTAAGTAACTTCAGCTTCACGTCCATTTTCAATGTGTGGAATCATTGCCTCATTGAGAAAGTTACAGAGTTTCAGCAAACGAATACAAAAATTTTATCCTAAACATCTCATTTAATTTGAGAAATTACAAGATAAAAGAGGGTGTGTTCTTTTAATTTACACAAAGCTTTAAACAAACGCTCAGAAACTGGGCTCATGTTAATATCCAAATTCGTCTTTGAGCATCTTTAGCGATATTAATGGCCATGTTCTGCCCTTTCACAGCGACAGCGCCCCAGGTGGCCAGGCAGTGAGTGACCGCTTCTCTGTCAGCTGGGACTCTGTGCTGGTCAGCTCTGCCGGCGTCATCGTGGCCCGTCTGGACGGCCGGGGCAGCGGCTTCCAGGGCCAGAGGATCTTGCATGAGGTTCATGGCAGTCTGGGCACTGTCGATGTCCAGGATCAGATCACAGCGCTGGAGTAAGTGTTTTTGGCTGACCGTGGTTGGGTGGATTCTACTAGATCATGTTAACAACCTTACCTGGTCAACAGTTAGTATCATGTGGGGTTTGCCAAATACAACTGCTGATATGCTTTTAATCTTAATTCTGTTTTGATATTCTCAATTTCAATATGTGTTTGACATGTTATGAGCTTGTTTCTATGTATCATGGTCAGGCAGAAACCTCCATCATCTGTTGTTAGCCTCTCGTGAGGTATTTAATAAGTGTTGACCTGTGTGCAGCCCACAGCTTTAACCTCACATGTGTAATGTAATTATAGTTTTTCTTAGAAAGATCGATACAATCTGACATTCAGTAATTGCATTACACTTACGAATCAATTTTTATTGTTTGCTAAACATTCCATTGAGACAATGAACCACAATCCGGCATGTTCAGCTGGACTAGCAAAATAATAATAATGTGTAAACTCAATCTAACTTTTCAGGCATCTAATCAGACTACCGTATATCGATGGCAACAGAGTTGGAGTTTATGGGAAGGTAATGTACAGCCCCTAGGCTTTCTAAATAAATAATGATGATATGAAATTTAAACTGTTTCTTAAGCAGCAGTAATGTTCTTTTCAGGCGTACGGAGGCTTCCTGTCCTCGATTCTGCTCCTGTCGCACAGCTCCCTGTTCAAGTGCGGCATCGCGGTGGCTCCGATAGCAAACTGGAGACTCTGCGGTGAGTGTCAATCAGTGATGAAATATCATATTATATAAAGTGGAGCATTTTTAATCATCCAGGCCATTTTTCAATATGTCAAAATGTCCAATGCCAACGTAAAGGAAGTAACACTGGATAGCACTGCCAGTGTGATCATGAATAAATAAGTGTATGAATTAAAACGGCAATACTGACCCCTTCTCACAATATCTCCCCATTTGACTGTTTCCTTTTTTTACCCTTACAAAGGATCGGCCTTCACTGAGAAATACTTTGGCTCTCCGACGAAAGAGGACCACAGGTACCAGGTACGACACGACTGGGTGTTTTTCAAGGTTTCTTGGACTCATGTGGAATGAAAGCACTTTGAACTGTTCATGTAACAGCTACTGTAGAATGAATTCACACTTATTTCTCTCTTGGCTTGAATTCAAATTGGTTAATAACTTAACAGATTTTATGTTCCTGACCCAAAACAGAATTGTTGACCCCACTGGAATAAAAGGTAGACTCGTTCATGGCATGTTGTTATGGCATTAAACATGCAAATGAGAGAAGGGTGTCTCATGTATTTCAACAAGTGCATCGTCCAGTACAAGGTGGTAGGTCCCCAGTGTGTGTCCGAGTTCTTTCTTACAGCATGTGGGGGCACGTGCAGAGAGAAAGGTGGCGGGGAGTGAAATCTTAAATTGGAGAGAGTGGTGATGAATCTGTTCTCCCAGCTAGTCGCGTCTCCTCCCTCGTCTCTCGTCTGAGGCTTCTGAAGCAGCTGTGCCAGTCACAGTGAAAAAGCCACTCCCCCAGACAGTAACGGGTTGTCTCCGCGTGGAGCGGGCATGCCCCGGAAGTCCAAGCTTTTCATTCTTTTTCACAGCTGACATTTTCACTTGGCTTAGCAGGAAAAAACAAAGGTGTTTTTAGTAATATTACCAAGTTAGCCATCTGCCAGCTTCAGGGCCCAAGTTGTGCACTTGCTCGCTCATGGGCATTGGCTTACTGAGGCAGTTACATGGAAGTGTGCCACAGGTGATTAATCACATCCATGCCTTTTCCATAATGAATCAAAATGTCTGTCTATCGCAAACAACAAAGCTTCTAACTATAGGACACAATTGCAAAGATTTGCATCCTTTACTAGCCTCCTCTCCATTCGGTGACTGTGACTCATGGGTATTCTGCAAACTGGTGGCGGGAAAAAAGAGGATTTTCTTAGAAACGATGATGAAATTCAAAATGATGGCCATAAACTCAAACCTATAGAAACACCAATATTCCTGTCTTAATGAAATCTGATAATACTATGAAAAGACAACAGGCATGGCTCATTAGCTGTTGCTCTCGGCTGACACTTTTTAAATTCATACTTCATCTCTCCTCCCACCTCATCGCTGTGTGTGCTGCACTTGACACTAAAAAGCCATAGAAATGTTAAAAGCTCATTTTTAGGCCAGGAAAATACAATCCTGTGTTAAAGGCTCAAATAATGCAAAAATAGAGCCCATTACAGTTGTGATGGAAAAATTTGATGGAGTTGAATCAGGAAGACGGAGACATGGATGTCTTAAGCAGAAGTATTTATTATAAGAGCTCAACATGGAGGAGACTACTGGTTCTCTACACAGATCAACAGGCGTCCCAAGACAACCTGCCTATCTCCGGTCTCTGTAGGTGTATTTAGCGTTGTCAGAGTAATGTCCTCATTTCACAAACAGAATAGCGATCTCCATAGTAACATTCTGTATTCACCATTATGCATCTAGCACAAATTCCGCTACTATGACACCCCGAGACAGCCTTCAGCCCCCCACCGACTGCCTTGGCCTGCCACAGATAAGATGACCCTCGCAAAGTGCCTGAGAACTATGCAGTTTCAACAACAGTGTTTTACTGCTTTATTAATTCTGATTTCACTGCCCTATGGTGTTACTTGCTAAACTCTACAGAGTAGAGTACAGTATGTTGCTTTGTTAAGTACGACTGGTAGGGATGTGGGACTTGATTCTGTTGAAAAGTGATTTTTCTTTTCTAAGGGTTAGGGTCATTCTTTGTTCATTCCTCTAAACATATGATCACAAACTCCTGACGTGTGATGGAAATGAACAGGGTTTTTATACAACTGCTGTGCCTGTGTGCGGAGGGTAATTTCACTCTTTACTCTGTGCGACAGATTTCCTCTCTGCTCAGTCATATCACATCACCGAGTCCACTGAACTTTCTTATCATCCACGGCACAGCGGATGGTGAGTATACTGTAGGCACAGGTATAAAGCAGATTTGTAATTCGGAGAATAACCATCAACAACTCCAGTGTTGAGCTTTTGATTTTGAATAATGCTTTCTTTGGCCGATACATATGTGTATATACTTTATACACACAAACAAGATAGCAACGAACCAAACTACAAGTCTATATGGCACCGATTGTAAAGTGGTGCACGCTGAAATAAGCAGCCATTTAGCAACAAACAACGTTCAAAAAAAGGGACTTTAATTTTTTTATGTTGATTTTAATGTTTTTATGTTGCTTTTGACCAGATTTACAGAAATATTTTTGAACTTTGTAATATTCACTTTTCTTGTAAAAAAAAATATGTCAATGTTAAATCTTAATATTAAATGTAAATCTAAATATTAAATAATAGTAATTATAAAGACCGTGGACAAAACTGGATCACTTCGCCAAACTTTTATTTTGGTACTTCCACTGACTGGCATCGTGAATTTGCATATTAGCTAAATATTTAGTTTTACCAAGCATCCGTGACATTTACATTTAACATTTGGTATTTAATATTTACTTTGAACATTTAGATTTAACATTTAATATTAATATTTAGTCCGGATATTTAGATTTAACATTTAGCATTTAGAATAAAAATGTATCATTTACGTTTAACATTTAATATTTAGATATAGATTGAACATTTAGCATTTAGAATAAACATTTATCATTTACGTTTAACATTTAATATTTAGATTTAGATTGAACATTTAGCATTTAGATTCATATTTATATTTCACATTTAGCATTTAGATTTAACATTTAGATTATATTTTTTACAAATATCACAAGTTCACAAATATTGCCACTGCACAACCGGCGCCCCATTCAAGTACATGTGGTAAAGTGGTGTTTAGTGACTGATGAGTTAATGTGACGGACAATGCAATCAACCTTAACAGAGGGGGAGCACGAGGAAAGCCATTAGTCACAAAATGTTCTCTGCCAAAGAACCACGAAAAGAGACCTGATGACCTGATGAGCATTAGCAGCACATTCTTTGCTCAGTTTGCACCTCATTGACTGCATAGAGCCGACTGGTGAACATGGAGGTGGGAGTGTGCTGATATGGGGCCGCATGAGTGCAAAACACTCTGAGTGTTTTACCCAGATACTGAATGAAAAGATGGCCCCCAGTCTCAAGAAGCTTTGCAGAACATGCCAGTGACCCCAAACACACTGCACAAATTTTTTTTTTAAATCTTTTTAAAGAAGAAAAATAATGAAAGCTGTACCCTGAACAAGTCAGACCGCTGGAGCCAATAGAAAAGCTTGTGGAGTGTTTTAAAATGGAAGAGTAACGAAACCCCTCCAGAAAAGAGCAGCTGAAGTAAATCTGCTGTGAAGAACGGCAGAACACGTTCTGTGCAGATTTGAAAAAGACTGGTCTCGTTGAGGAGGATCATGTTTGTCATCCAAAATAAAGCCACACAAATTATAAAATACACAAATATAAAATAAAATATACTAAATAAATAAATAAAATAATGAAATATCATTAATAAAGGCTGCATTAACTTTTGTTGCAGTTGGCTCTCTAATGTTATGAGGGAAGCACATGATCTGAATTTTAAGTGTCACCTCAAGGAGTCTGAATACTTTTGTCAATGTGATATTTCACTTTGTTCTTTTCAATTAATTTGCAAAAATCTGTTTTACTTTTCTCTTTGGTCACTGTGACGATTCAAGAGGGAAAGAAAGAATTTCAGTATAAAGCTGCATGATGACACAACGTGAATAAAGCAAAGGGGTCTCAATGCTTTCTGAATTAACGGTTTAATTATATTAGTCTTAGCCACTGTATTTGATATTTGACATACCTTACAGACAAAGTGCATTGAAGGGATTATTAAAAACAATGTGTATGCACATTAATTGTTTAAATATAAAATTGAATTCCCAACCCTGAATATGTAATGTTGTATCTGGCCACGATGAACCCATTTTAATTATCTCTTCTTTTTCAGCTACTGTTCATTTCCAACATTCTGCTGAGTTGGTCAAACTGCTGTCTGCTTTACATGTTAACTACACGCTCCAGGTAACTGCTCCATTTCTTCTCTTAGTTTGTCACTTTACTAACGAGAAGAGACGTTGAATTTGTATTTGTAGTTCAAACCGATAAAGTTCTTCCAGTCATTAGTGCATTTTATATTGCACACCCCCAGCTGTCAGGTTGCACACACGTACATCAGTGCCACAGATTTACTCTAAATTGGACCATAATCATCCTGTATTGAAGAAGAATTGAAATTATAGATTGAGATCACACACTCCTCAGACTACTTCACTGGTGAAGGGGCGTGACATGCTTTGAAAGCAGTTGACCAATCAGGACAGACTGGGCCAACTGACCAATCAGAGCAGACTGGGGTTTATCTGGAGGGCGGGACTAAAAGATATCCAGGCTCTTCAGACAGAGGGTGAAAAAAGGAGCTGCAGGAATGAGCAGTATGTGAACACTGATGTCTTTCCTGTACATTAGAGCATGTAAACCTTTTCAAGTGATGTAACTCAAATTGAAAGTATGAACCTGAAAATGAGCATAATATGTCACCTCTATGGTCAGTGCCTTTGTCAAAGCTCATAAACAAACTGCATCAGCAGACTAATAGTAAGCTTTGAGCTGTTTTTTGTGAATTTCCGTTAAATCAAACAGAAGTCTTAAGTTTAGAATTAGATTGAGTCTCTTTGGACTTTTTTGTGAAAATATATTAACTTTTTCTCGTCAAATCCAATGAAAAGGCCCAAACCAACAATGAAAACATGTTACTTACAAGTTTTATGTGTGTATCAGAGCCTGTTGTCTCCTGCACCATAAAGTTCCATTGCTGTCCAATAAAAATTAAAACAAATCAATGAGCTGCACTGGGTGACAGGTTCCTTTATTACCATAGAAATACACACGGCAGTTTATTGGACTCCAACCTACATACACTGTCCAGCCATTATGAATATTCAGTAGCACATTACTGAAAAATAACCCCTAACACATGCACTTTTTCCTTCTGTCTGAGTAACATCGGCCAAAGGCTACAGTGTCTTTGGGTTTTGGGAAATTAATGAAAATTGCAAATTAATTTGCACCAGGTGGCTCGGGGCTCAGTGCCACACACAGGCCAGCATGTCAGAAAATGGTATAAGATGCAATCAGTTGTTGGTGTTGGGCATTTCATGGCATTTGTTGACACCAAAGCAACATGAATCAGCAACGCGCAGCCTTATCCTTTAAACTGGAATTAATCATTTTACTACAGACTCTGAGAGGTCTAAACTGGCCACCATTTGTGTTTGACATTGAAATTAAAGGTGACATGTAAAAATCGGTTTTCAAGTTTTTGTGCGGATAAATGTGTGTATCTGTGGAGCCTGCCGGACCACCATGTAGTTTTTTTGTGAGCTGGCTGAACCCCACAGCCTGGCTCTGAACAACTGGTTCAGATTTCTTTCTCCATGTGATGTCACAGTCAGACTCTTTTGTTGGGTAAGATCCCCTGCAATCTGAGAATCTCCACTTCTTTGGTGAAGGGGCGTGACATTTCCTACATGTTTTGAAATTGGTTGACCAATCACAACAGACTGGGCCAGCTGGCCAATCAGAGTAGATTGGGGTTAATCAGGAGGCGGGGCTAAAAAAAAACCCCAGGCGTTTTAGACAGAGGGTGAAAAGAGGAGCTGCAGGAATGGGCAGTGTGACAACACTGATGACTTTTCTGAACATTAGAGCATGTAAACCCTTTCAAGTTGTTACCCAAATTAAAAGTATGAAGCTGAATATGAGTATGATATGTCACCTATAAAACAAATTAACCATGACGAAAATATGAGCTAAACAAATAACACTTTGTTTTTCGACATCCTGCTGCTTAGATCTTCCCTGATGAAGGACACAACATTGCCTCCGCCAAGAGCCAACACTACATGCTGAGCTCAGTGCTCACCTTCTTCAGGCGCTGCCTCTGGGAGAAGGAGGAGGAGGTTTCCCCCCCGCAGTCAGCCAAGGAAGACGACTAGCCCGATGATCCTCCTGCGGTGATGCGGTTTTGTGAGGGGTACAGCAACTGCTGGGATGAGCCATCAGTGACAGGCTGCAGGGCTGTAAAAGCACTCCCAGAGAAAAGTAGCAATATAATCCCTTTGGAATGAATAGTCAGCATGGTGACTCCAGGGTCATGATGGTCAATTTACGTAACTGGAAGGATTGTAGTATTGTTGCTGTAATATAATGCTTGAGAATAAAATTATTGTAGGTAATATTTGTAACATGTACAATTGTCAGGGTATCAAAGACATTTTTGCTGACTATTATAATCTGCTGTGACTATTTCTATGTACTGCAAAACAACAACAAAAAAAAGTTAACAATTCCAAATTTTGGGAGATCTTACCACAAAAAGGTTTTTGCAGAAGCCTTTACCATCGTCCTCAACCTTATAGCCGACACAGTTCACACACTAAGTGTGCAATAAGAGTATCTTCAGGGATGGTTCACTGACTCGTCGTCCTGCCCGCTCAAATAAGAATTAAAATCCCATTCAGGTAAGAAAAAAACATTGTGTGAAACTTTAGCCATATTTGGACTGGATGTATGTCTCAAGGGAGGCGAGGTGATTTTCACATCACCTGCACTGGTCAACGATTGGAAACCTGTCTGGAGCGCGCGCGTGTGTGTGTGTGTGTGCATGTGTTTGTGTGTGTGTGTGTGTGTGTGTGTGTGTGTGTGTGTGTGTGTGAGTGCGAGTGCGCGTGTGTGTGTGTGTGTGTGTGTGTGTGCGTGTGTTTGTGTGTGTGTGTGTGTGTGAGTGCGAGTGCGCGTGTGTGTGTGTGTGTGTGTGTGTGAGTGCGCGTGTGTGTGTGTGTGTGTGTGTGTGAGAGTGCCTGTGCACCTAGTAATAATTACAACCACAATTGCCTACTTTTTACCTGTGAACTTGCTGTAACAGCCCAATTTACGTCCCAATTTCTCATCAGGACTGCTTTTTTGGGGGGTTTGTTCAGTTTTTTCACAAGAAGAGCCCCGTGTCCTCCTGCTTCCTCCTCTCTTGTAAACTTGATGTCAGACTTTTTCCTGTTTTTGCTGTAGTCTGAAAGCTGGAAACATGTTTACACAAACATATACAATATAGGCCTGTCTGTGATACGATCGAAAAAGATAAATCCATCAAATACCCCTTTGTTATGTCACATACAACAGATGAAGGCACTGGTATTCTCTTTATAACCTCTGTTTACTTTTAAACAACTTGGCACAAATTAAACAGATGCAGAATAAGTTAATAATGGTTGACATTTTCCATGTACCCATATTTCTGGATCACTTTGACACTGAAGAAAAACTACAAACCTGACGATTCTTTAGCATGTTCTGAGGCGTCTTTCTCCTGTGATTCCTACGTGGATCATGGACATCAGAGATATCCTCGAGAAGTAAAACCCAGCACGGAAGATTTCAGTATATGTTTCATGTCTCTAAAAGGTTTGACTTTGTACAACTCCAAGAAGGAATACAAAATGTTCTGATATTCACCGCACAATATCTTTGCCTCACATCTCTCCCTCTGCACCTCCTACTGATTAGGAACTTCTTTTGAGATCTTTTAAAAATATAGATTAATGCGGTTATCTTATGTTTGTATGTGAATAAGACATATGCTGGATTAAATGAAATTAAAGTTTTGAGAAATGGTATAGAATTGTTATAACATCACTATGTCAGTCTCATTTTTAGACATGTTTGTTGAGTTTTAATGAACAGCTGCATTCCACATGTAGCATTTAATGTCCCAAAATGTGAAAGGGGTTTCACGTGGGGGAGGAAATGCAGGACGTTAACTTGTAATAATACTTGTTTTCTGCTGCCCAGTGGTTCATAACCAGACCCCTGTAATTATGTATATCCTCCATGTGATTACAGAGCGTTCTCCGACCACGACCTTGTGCTGCCTACACTTCTCCACTTGTGTGATTCTGTCAAACTGCATGACATTTGTACACCGGGGAAGATGTACAAGCTGAAATAAATAGTTGTGTCGTCTGCCTCTCACCTGGGTGTTTCATTGTTTGTTCATGTGCTCCACAAGGCGACAGAATGTGCGATTCACTTGGAGCCACCAAGTGCTGAAGCAGCACCAGTGACACATAAGGACAGATGTTATCTTGTGATGCTCTACGCTAATTATTAAATCTGAAGTTAGGACATGGTTGGCCGCACAACTAACGATTGGAAGCGGTGGTGTTGAATGTCTACTCTGAGCATTGTGCTGGAAATGTTGTATTCTAAACTGCAGCTTAGAAACTTTACACCCAGATTGTTACGGTGATATAAAACCTGGCAGCCTGACCGTGACAACACGACTCAAGGGTTAGACTGCGCCAGGCAGTTATTTGTTAAAAGTAGACACAGCACATACAGTACCTCCCTCTAGTGCCACAAACTGTCCTTTTTACATTTTTACTGTCAGTACAGGTTTTGCTAGACTTGCCTCCCTCGCACGGTTGTATGCCCCCGACAACTTGCATTTTACATCCATGTCTGTCCAACAGGTTATCTGAGCAGGAGCAGAGAATAGAAAAATATTACAAAATCTGAACTCATCTGCTTTCATAATGAAAGCCCGTGCTCTTGAATAAAGATAGGAAAGAAACTCCAGTTACAAGATGAATCAAACTGCATGAAACCTGGACTTGGATGAGGTTTGTCTCAACTCAGATATTTGCGTTCTCTCAAAACTCAAGGAAGAACTCCCCATGCAATGAAAATATATCAGAGTGTGGATTACAGAGGGTCACCTGTCCTGATGGGGGAACTAAAGCTAATTCTGCTACTTGATGTCCTTCAGAAGTCTGAACATCTGACTGGCCATTCAGGCCAGTGAGTGCAGCCGCTGATTAATGCGCTCAGACACACAATGTTTCTGCAGCGATCGCTCCAAACAAGCGGCCCAATGCTGCTACATCATTAACGTCGGGGTCCCGAGGCCATGAGCGACTGCCTCGTCCCTTTAATGTGACTCCTGTTTGAAAAACAACTAATGAAAGATTAAATTGAAGTGTTCGGACAATCGGCTTACTCATCCTCTCACAAACAATCAATCCCGCAAACAAACATGGCTGATTTAATTTTCTGTTGTGACGTGTGCCTTATAAATCAGTGTAACTCGTAGTTTTCCGTTGTTTCTTTTTTATTTATAATCATCACTATAGGACAAACACAATAATCCCCAAAACCGCATCCCTGCCCTTTCCCTTTTAAAACAGTGAAAAGAAGGAGGAGAAGAAGAAGAAGAAGAAGCATTACAAAATCCATCCTAAGAAGAAAATCAACAGCTGAAAGGAAAAAAAAGGAAGAAAAAAAACATACAAGACATCAAGGTCAAATCAATCCATCCCCATAGACTAAACTTTCTATGAGATCTGACATCTCAAAAATATATTTATGTACACACTCTGCTGTATTGTACTGTACAAAATGTGGCAACACTTGACACATTCCCTGTAGACATGCAAACGCCTTACTGACACTGTAAAATTGTCCATCTTAGTACTACCATTGTCATTTATTTCCACATTAATATTTTATTTTTGGAGAGTCCCAGAAATAGGGAGCAGATCTCTTGACTTTAAGAAAAGCGCTGTGGTGAAAACTGGAGATTCCATCACTTGATTTAAGAAATTCTAGCTCAATGTCATATTAAGATGGAGAACTTTTGCAGTGAGGCCTGAAACGGAAATAATTGTATGCCCAGTATCTATTATCTTCTTATAGAATCCATAACTTATTCATGACCATACAGCAGACATAGTTCAGATACTAAACTGCAATGCTGTGTCTAGAGGACCTGAGTTGACAAAGGTTTACATGACACTGCTAATGGATGACTACCAATGCCAGCAAGTAATATTACAGTATGTTGAACCTCATAAGGCATTGTACTTGTCTACACAAGACCCCTGTACAATAAAGTGTGACCGATAAAGACTGTTTCCGTTTAGGGCGGCCGATGGCAGAGTGTTCCAGCAGGGAATTGCACTTATTCAGGATCGACTCTGTGGTGGTGAACTTGTGTGACGCAACTTTTTCTTTATTTTTTTGTAGATGACTGGAGCATTTCCTTGTGCAACAATACAACAACCAAAGGAGAGGTGAGATCAGAAGTGCACATCCACGTTCTTTTTCTTCCCGAGTGTTACCACAAAGCAGACTAACTTGGCAAAATGAGTGAAGGAGGGAAGAGGGGAAGGGGGGGGGGGGGAACCATGCACTTGGTTAAGTGTGGATGAATACAGCCCAGAGAGCCTGCACAAGATGGAGGCAGTCGTCCGTGTGCTTTGCCGAGAAATGGAGCGTGCCAAAACTGAAATGACTTTATGCTAGAGGGCTGTTCCTGCCTCCAGTCCCGGCAATGCAAATGTCACTATTGTGTCCTCCAGTTATCTTTTCAACACATTTACACACACACACACACTGAAGCACACACACACACACACACACACACACACACACACACACACACACTCACACACACACACACACACACACACACACTTGAGAGCATCCAAAGCTCTAACCCCAGTGTCCATGTTTGGCTAAACACTTGGTCCAACTGCGCAAAAAGCCTTGACAGACTTGAGCAAAAATTCTCTCAAGCTCTGCCAAAGGTCTGACCCCACAGAGCATCCCGCCTACTCCTCCTCCTCCTCTTCCTCATCAGGCAGCGGTACCGCCTCCTCCTTCAGACAATCCCTGTAGAAGCTGGTCAGTGTGGCATAGAGGTGCTGGCGGCTCTGCTGAGACAGGAAGTGGCCCTCGTCTGGGTAGATCTGGTGGGTGAACCGGGAAGTAAATTAGTGGACAGCTTCTTGTGTAAACCTCCAACAGACTCATCGTAATGAAAATGGTTTTAAATGGCTTTTCTGTTTACCGCTTCAGTCTGCTGCCCCAGGTGACCAAAAAAACCAAACCCAGTGGCCTTTTGTCTGGTGACCACAAGATGCTGGCTCAAAAAAACAATCGTAATATTCAAGGGGTCATTGATAAGTTTGTGGCCTAAGGTAGAAGGAGATGAGCTCTGGGCTAATTACAAATGGCAAGTCAGCTCTGACTGAGGAAAACGGGCAGCATCTGCCTTCATGCAGTAATTCTTTATCTTGGGGAGGATGCCCCTTTCAGAGCAGGGTTGGGTAGTGGGTGGCCGACAGGGCCTGATGGATGACGCCTGTCACTCTGAAGGTCCAAGACACCGACTTTTACAAAGAGGGGATGCTCCACAAACACTGGACTACGTGCTAGGTTTTCTAAAATTGACTCCTTCCACCTTCTAGACCATTAACTTCTTAACCACCCCTCATACAGTTATACCCACAGACTGTGATTTCTCTAGTTGTCGTAAAAGACCATAATCTTTAGACAGGCAGACAGCTCTGATAATAGTTTTTGATACTTTTGGGCAATTATAACTATATTATTTCCATTCTTTTGTTTGTGTTTCAGTGCCGTCGTGCAAAGTGTACATCGGCATCACCGGTGTTACAAATGCAGTGCACTCGAAGGGTTGCCGTGTCTGCGATACACACCTGCATTGAATAGTTTGCCCCGACTTTCACCAGGTTTTTGACGAGCTCAGCAGTGTGCTGAAAGTGGATGTTGGCTGCGAATAAAGAAACAAAAGATGTCAGCAAGATTCAGCCCGTGTGCCGAGCGGGAAAGAGAGAAGACAATCAGAATATATGGAGATAGTGCGTAACAAAATTGGACATGCATGGTTCACCAGCAAGTGTTTTTTTTTCTTCCGGATACCCCGGCATCAATTTATTTAACCCACTTTTCCTTTTATCTTTTGATTGAAAATCATTTGCCCCATTACCTTCAGGGATTGCGAGCTTCTTTGTGCTCATCAGTGATGCACCACAGATACAGTATTTTAACGCCTACACAGCTTGGTTTCTCTTACCATCTGCTGTGCCGTGCACCAGCATCAGTGTCTGCTCCCGGAGTGCCTGAACGTTCTGCAGCACACTGGAAAACTGAAGAAAATAGCGGGAGATTGATAGATGGCATTGGGGAAAGCTATGCAAAGATCCAGGCTCGGTTCAAATGAGCGGCACTGTCGTCATTTTACATCATAACCCGATCGTTTTCACACAAAGTCACACAGACACAGTCATTACATTCAATTTGAGATTATTTCCAGTGAGTAGTATCTTCTATTTGGCATTATTTTATTTTTATATGCAGAAAATTACTGTTTCTACAAATGGTAGAGAAAAAGGTGTAAAATGCAGTCTGCAGACAGGAAATGGCAAAAAAAAAAAAATAATAATAATAATTGAAAGCGGTGAAAATGTTTGGTTGTTGTTTGGTTGTTCACATCCCTCTTGCAAAACCCAGTTTTGTTTTCCCCCGCCTCACTGCTTCTTCACTATCAGTGTGCAAAACGCCTCTGAAAGCTGCACACCTCGTCTGTGCGGGAGGCCCGAGAGCGCCAGGCGGCCCCCTTCTTTGCAGCAGCTGGTAAAAAAAACAAAACTCCTGCGTGTCATCTGACACGAGAGCACACCAAAGAGAGATGAGTGACAAAGTCCTACGGAGCATGAAAAAACAACAACAACAACAACACAAGCAAAAGGCAAAGCATCGCTGCCTCTGACTTTGATAGCGGCAGCATTCAGTGGCTGCGGGAGCTCGACGGTAGGTGTGTCAGCGATGTCGCGCTTTCAGGGATCAACGGCAAACAAGCGCGGGGAGGCGGTAAACACGCACCTGGTATCTGCTGTCGTCCCGTAATGGCATGCCGAGGTACCGCTCCGAGAACGCCGAGGCTGTGCAAATGAGAAGTGATACATTTTTTAACGGCGTCGGCGGTCGGCGGTGCCTCAGCCAAGAGCCTAAACAAAGTGGAGTGCTTGTCGTCGTATATGAGCCCAGATGAGATGTTTTCAGTGCGGAGGAAATGACACCTTGTGTAGGTGAAAGAGTCCCCGGTGTCATCTTAATATTGTAAATGCAGTTTTTTTTTTTTTTTTCAAAAAGCTCGATTCACAGGCAAACACACACATACATAACACCTTCAGTTTTTCTCTCTGCCTCCACTAAAAACATTCTATTCTACTTGACACGACAGATGGAAAATGTGAAGAACACGACTCAGCTGTTTGTGACATCACATGAACGTAGTGCAAGGTTTACTGTGTGTGTGTGTGTGGGGGGGGGGGGGGGGGGGGGGGTGTCTGTACTCACCATAGAGTCTCCAGTCCGTCACTGGTGACATTGCACATGTGCATTTGAAAATGCTGTCGGTGGACTTGAGCATCATTAATGTGATGTAGGCTCCATAACCCTACACACACAAAAATATTAATTTATTTCTAAATCAATGGAGTAAAGCAAATGTAATTAAATCACTTGACACTTCAATCATGTCTGTGAAAAACTCCAAAAATATGGAAACCAGCACTGACAGCACTTTCCGCGCAGACATGTTGTTCAACAGAAGTGTGTATGTAATAATGTAATATGCATAGGCACACAGTCGGCAGATTGAATTGAAGTTCCTCTCCATGCATTGATTACAAACCTAAAAAAACTCATCTCCGTCTTCGTGGTCTTGGACGTACTTTACCTCTACACCTCATTTAGAATTCGCAGATCTGTGAATATGCAAATGAAGCCCACCTCTATCCCCCATAACAACCCCCTCAGATACTCTGGCTGTTTACTACTGTACGCTACACGACGACACGTGGTGATATAGGAGTCATCCGGGCTGGGTCACTCTCTACAACATTAAAGAGCATGCTGTTAGCTCAGTGAGTGACAGGTAAGACAAGGCGGCCTGCTGAGAGCCGCATGACCCACGCGGAAGCGCGCACACCTAGAGAAGAGACTCTGACAAGGGCCGCCTGCCGCCATGGTAACCATGTCGGGGATGTTTTAATGGCACACAGGATTTCAGAGAGAGAGGCGGATAGAGAGAGAGAGGGAGAGAGCAAAGAGCGCTGCACACAGCTCTACAATGAGGCAGAGGTGCAAAACACAAAGTTATAAGAACTGACATATTACTATGAGTGTGTAAAACATTGTTGGTTCATTATGAGACTGTGGAAAACATTAGCCAGTCTAACTAATCAATGGGAAACCCGTACCACTTCCTTATGAGAGGTTGTTTTGGTTTTTAAATCTAATGACAGACAAAAGCATTGGCTCACCTTTCCGAAGACTGCTATCCGAGTCCGATCAATATATGGAAATTTCATCATGTATCTGAAAAAAACCAAACCCAACAACATACATTTAATGAGCTTCTTTCATAAAATCTGATTCTAGGCTTCACAACAGCTGCATGCTATTGGCTAAATATCATTACTCTTTACAGTGGCTATTTATTTATTGGGGTTTTTTCTTTTATCTATTGAGTTCATGAAATCACATTCTTGTTTTCCTCTGTTTTCATGTGTATATTTGCAGTAGAGCATACATCTTTCAGCTTTCACATCTAGTGGCTTTGTGCAGCCTACATACTATCACTAAGCAGTAATTGGAGATTATTGAGGGAAAGCTTTTTGTAAATGCCCTACTTGTTGTAGAATATGCAGAATACTACACTTACAAGTGTCTTATAATGACTGATACAGAGCTTCTCTTAATGTGCATGCTAATAAGTAACTAGTTAATGGTAAGCGGATGGTTAATGGTAAATGGACAAGTGTTACTGTTTTTTGGTACAAGTGAAAGACTTCTTCTCAAAACCCTTTGATTAATCTTTAGGAGCAGCTCTCACGTGATAAATCTTTCATGCACATGAAGAACAGCCAGACACAGTTGCCTCATTGTCCATTCTCCAAAAAGCTACCCATTCCAGTCAAACTTTTGTGCCAAGGCCTTTGTGGTGCCCTTGTAAACATTATTCATTTGAAATCTTTAAAAAGTGGCATTTGCATGTGACATTGACAACACCTCGCCTCTGTCGTGCAAAGTGGAGTGTTAGAGAAAAATCCGTTTTTGGGGAGAAACATTTTCAAACAAAAACCAATGCTTTATTTTTCCTGTTTGCGCCCACGAGGATTTAAAAAAATAATGACAGAGACAAAAGCAGTCGCTGCAACAGCTAAGTCACATATCATGTTGTTTCCGGAAACATGTTCATCTTGACCAACATTGTATTTTACAGTCGCTCCAAAACCAAAGATGGAGACAACTGTTCGCAAAACAATCCCAACCCCGGCTTCCGACCTATGAAACATGATCTTTCTCAGCATCCACATCTGAGCAAACTCCGTCTGCTGATGAAGATCGTGTGATATAATTAAAAGCTCTTAAGCAGCTACTAATTCCTTGAGGTGGGATAGTTTTTCTGAACAAATTGCAAAACATTTTTCTTCATCTGTACCATCATGTGGGTCTCTAACCAGCAGCTCCAAAGAAAATATTAAGTTCATTCTGATTTTATTTTTTTAACCCTATTTAATACATTACATAAGTAAATACATAAACAAGAGTTTGATGTCACTTGATGCACTGTATGTGTGTATAGAGTTTTTTAACTTTTTTTGTTGCAGTTAGGTTCATAAAAGGGTGAAAGTAATTTGACAGCGTACTCTACTGCTGCAATCTGGTCTTGGACGTCGACAGTTCCCAGTCTGTGGTGAACCTCGTGCAGGATCCTCTGGCCCTGGAATCCGCTGCCCCGGCCGTCCAGACGAGCCACGATGATGTTGTCAGAGCTCACCAGAACCGAGTCCCAGCTGAGGGAGAAGCGGTCGGTCACCGCCTGATCACCGGGGGCGCTGTCACTGAGCAGAGCAGAAGACATGTCAATCAGGCAAACTCCCAGAATCCTAATGACAGAAACAGAAATGATGAGCAAGCTTGAGGCAATCTGTAAAAAAAAGAAGAAGTCTTCAATGGATTAGTAAAAGCACCCCCGGTAAACTCTGAAAGCTGAAATTCAAAATATGAAAGGCCAAAATTCATAATTGTCATTTTATTTACAACAACGGAGCTCTATGGCCATGAGAAATTGATCAGGCTTTAGAATACGCACACAATACTTATTGATATTTGTGTTGTTGCTGGTTTTGGTCTTTTCACTGGATTTATATTGAAAATGACAAAACTTGTACAAAATTACCGTCCTCCTTTCAACACGTTACTGAGGTAGATGGGGCGACTGAAAATCTCGGTGTCGCACAACAAAACCAAAAACATGGACATTTCAGGAATTCTATTTGCCGTTGTAGTTTATTTTGGAACTTTTGGATTTGAGGTCCGAGAGTTGGATTTTGTATATTTTTTTTGTTACCGTAGTTATTAAATACTCTTTTTTCCTTCTTACCTTCATTTGGGTCCCGCTCCCTCAAACCTGTGACACGTAGACCTAACTATACTATATATTATTATAAAAAAATATACTTTATTGATTTAAATGGATAGTACCTAATGTCAAATATATTTAACCTAATGTTAAATGTATTTGACCTAATGTAAAATATCAGAAAAAAGCTGAATTTACCATAAATCTTCTGCTCTTGCATATATCAAATACAAGCTGCTGGGCTGGCTGGCTGCATGTGTTTTTATTCATTAGACCTAACTATATTATTTTACTATTAAAAAATATACTTTATTGATTGAAATAAATAGTACCCAATGTAAAATATGAGATAGAAGCAATATTACCACGCCTGAAATGCCTCCTTAGCGCATCTTGGGTGCGTTCACACCTGAACTTCGAGCTGTGCACTTGTGATGGGATCGCTCAGGACGGATGTCAACAGCAGGACTGAACCGGGTCAGGGTGTTAGGGATCTGATTAAATGGGCCCTCACACATTTAACATGCATATGTAGACTTTCTGTCCTGTATTGCTGGTGTTGTATGGGTTATATTATTGAATGTCAGGCAAAAAAAACCCATCTATTTATCAGTATGCATGTCTGATGTGTCATCACACGTGGTACATACACCAGCAGCAGGAGTCCATAGTGACGGGACTCAGAGAAGTCTGGTGGGTAGGAGATCTTCAAAGGTAAGTCTGTGAAAAGAAATGAAAAGAAAAGCTGATGTAACTGCACCCGCGGTTTGTCTGTGACTCCCAGTTACAGAAGAGAAAACAACACTTTCTTCTCACCAAAATGTTCCATTGGAACAGTTCTGAAGTCAGTCAGCTGGACCCGTTTGAACTTCAAGGCTGCTTTCAGTAAAGAGTTGTTCTCCAGAATGTAGTAATCTGTAAAAAAAGAAGAAAAAGAAAACCCCCCCAAAAAATAAGAGAAAACACAGGGCAACGTGTTGAAAAGACGAAAGTCAAATGCTGGCAGTAATCTGCATTGAAAGTGTCACAGCATACGAGTCCCATACCAATGTGAGGATTTGTCTGTGGAGCTGATGAAATAAGATGAGACTGGAGGCGTGGGTGAGACAGATAAGATCTGAGCGCTGGGGAACGTTTTCCGACATGGTCTCACCGTGTGGTACATTTAAAAAAGCTCTAGGATGAATTACATTCCTGGAATTCATCTCTGTGGGGATTAACTGTTGCAAACATAGGAGAAACCTCTACATTACTGAATAAAACCATTAATTGAAATATTCAGCCAAAGGCAATAGAAAAATTGGTTCCTTTTTTCTGTTTTCTTTTTTACTTAAAAAAACACTGCTGTTATCAGCCTTTGAATCAAAAGAGACCCTCGCTAAACTAAAAGCTATGAACAGTTTTTAATTTGTGACAGGAGACAGAATCGCATGCGGCCGACCTTCAATCAAACCACCATTAAACGTGAGCACCTCAACTACAAAAAAAGGTTCCATCTCTGAAAGGCATTTTTCTCATCGCAGCTTTCCCTCAACTTACGCGTAATATAAACAATGACTGTCTGATTTGACCATTTTTTTTCCATTCAAGCCATCTCAGATGCGGCTAAATGAAATGGAATCCATCCAGCATTTCTAATGGAAAACCCAAAATCAATAGACGTCTCATTATGAAACCACCAGAGGCCTCGAGTTCCCAGCTGTGGATGGAGGGGCCTATCCAAATAACCCTGGGCAAATTGCTTGCTTTTCTGCAGCACAGCTGTCAACTTTTCAATGCGTGTGTGTGTGTGTGTGTGTTTGTGTGTGTGTGTGTGTGTGTGTGTGTTTGTGTGTTTGTGTGTGTGTGTGTGTGTGTGTGTGCGCACTACGTGTCTATATTCATTCCGGTGGGGGAAAAAATGATTTAAAAAAAGAACACAAGAATCAGGATTTGTAAGCAGTAATCAAAAATCTACTTTTTTTTTTAAAGCAAAGAGAAACTAATTAAAAATTGAATTTAAAAAAATATATAGTTTTTACAATTGTCATTGAATAAAAACTCAACAATAGTGTGAAAGATGGCCAAGTGGACATCATAGTTGTGGACACTGAAAGCTGTGACAGAACATCTGGGACTCGGACTATTAATAGCTGTGAAAGTGGATGTGGCGTAACTTGCAGTTGGATAACGTACATGGTTATCGGCCATTGGCGCGTCCGGGGGGAATTGGATCAGGATGCACAGAGGTTTTGTTCTTACCAGCGGACATTGGTCCAGAGAAACGAATACCTGGAATTGTGCCTGCGAGAGACACACGAGCCATCGTGGGATTTGTTCCGAACGCCGCTGCCGGAGCCCCGGGAAGAAACGTCGAGCCTCGGAACCAAAACACACACCTGACACACTCGAAGGGTGTAAACCTAATTGGTCCCTGAGATGTTTGGGAGGCAGTCGACTGGTGCAGCCACAGTTTAGCTACTACGCTGCTCAAAGACGGAACCGACTTCAAGATCGGTCGTGTTTTCCTCCTCATTAACTGCGTTTTTGAAATGTGATTCTAATCCATTCATTTGCCTCGTTTCCAAGCACTCTGAGTTCCCTCTGTGTTTGGAAAGGGCCTCCTCCTCCATGACTTCATCGGCTTGCTGCAAATGGTGTATACACACCGAGCAAGCAAGTAATGTAATATAGTATGTATCAAATGAATGTGTTGAATGCATATTGGTAGATGATTATGCTTCCATTCTCCAACCATGCAGTCAGTGCAATAGCACAATGTTAGTTTTATTTTCTGCTTATTTTAGGCTGCATCCTCTTGAACAGCGACTGTGCAGCAGCATGTTTAAAGTGTTAGTAAGTTAGTTTGTTTTCTCGTTGTCCTGCAGACAGCCATGACCATCGTCTTCACATTCCCCGTCTTTCCCAAAGACTAAATGGCATCCTTACTTGAATTATTGAGGCTGTGTAGGATCACAGTCGGCGCTCCAGGGCCTAAAAAGGATCAAGAAAAAACAAAAGTAATTCAGACATGATCCTGTTCCTCTGTAATTCTGATTGAAGGATTTGGGAGTAGTGCAGATAGTCAAAGAAAATTGTACAAATCAGCGAGTGATTGCTCGTTCAACAAAAGTCAGGAAAAGGCAGCCATCTTTTATCCTCAATTTTGCTTCACCTTCCTGACCTTACCTATATCAATTAGGGGTTAAAGGTCTACTGTACTGTCAAATGAACCCTGGTCTTTCCACCGTCCTTGGTCAGAGGTTAACAGGATGGCAGGTTTGCTCCCTTTGTGTCTGCAAAACGACCTCAACTTTCTTTGCACTGAAACACAAACTTTAGCTCTAACTTACTTACTTTATTTCTTGTGCTTGTCTGTTTGCGAACTGCTGTGTGCACTTGAAATCAGAAAACAAATCATAATCCTTTTATGAGTGGAATTAAACGGCTTGTGTAGCTCTCCGCGAGAACAGGTGTCAGGACAAGCTTGTTGGGGTTATGTGAACTTGGCCCTCGGAAGACAATAAGCTCTCTCCATTATTTTTATTGCTTTTGGGAGAGGGAGCACTATTATTGTCCAATAAATCACCTCACCGAAGCCCAGACGCTTTCAGAGCGTGAAGCGATCTCATCTGCTCAGAATAAATTGAAATCACAAACAATAAGAAGAGATACCCTCTATTAAATAAGCCACCTAATAACGCCACCTAAAAGTAATTATACACAATAGAGTGGCTAATTGTTTTAATTGTATGCCTCTCATTTGGAACTGATGGGGGACAGATGTAAAACTGAATAGATGGAGGGTGACAGATCACGGGGCATAAATCCTGACATCTGCCAGATGATCTCCGCTTGAAAGAAAATGGCTGACTAAATTGTGGAATTCATATTCTTTTAGTGCACAAACAATGGGAGCGACTAAGCACAACTGAGCTAGTAATCTGCAATGTAGTGTGATATTAGAATTAGATTATTCACATTTCAAACAAAAACTCAAATTAAATTAAATTTGCTCTGTATATAGATGGAGTTGGCAGAAAGCCTTGATGAAAAATGTTCTTGCCTCTTCCCGTCAAATGTTAAAATATTTTCAGTGACTGAAGGAATATTTGTCCAATCGTACAGAAAGTGGAGCACCGTCTATCATTGTACGGTGGGTATCCTACTTCAAATTACTTTGGACCAAATCAAATCAAATTCTTCTTCTACTCCATCCTCATAATCATCATCATACAGTTCAACATATGATGGAAGCTACAGATTACAGGAGAGCTCTGCTTAGTGGGACACTGGCTTTGCGTACCTTTACATTGTAGGATGATGTGCTGGTTTGTGGGGCTGATGTCGGCGTCGAAGAACAGACAGTGAGCTTTGTTCAACTCGCACGTTAAACACCGTCGTGGGAACAGACCCACGGTTTTAACACTGAGGAGAGAAGACACGGGGAAAGTGAGACAAGGTGCATAAAAACATAGCCATCACGACTTTTTATTATGGTCAAGTGTTACCTCTGTACTCACGACCTGATACAGGTTTTTTCCTCTATGAGAAATAATTAAATTTCTCCATAAACTATTCAAATGTTGGAAAAACTGTAGTTTATTCTCGTCGGACTGTCAGACAGACAAGTGGTCGATTTAAGGGATTAGTCAACAGACACAAAACTAATCTGCAACAACATTTTCCAAATGAATTGTTTTAATCTAATTGTTCATTTAAAGTCCTAAACATTCGAGCTTCTCCAAAATGAGAATCTCCCCCATTGCCAAATGCAATGATATCGTTGTATTATGGGATTTTGAATGTTTGTGTCTCTGCCACAGAGGACACACACACAACAGTTGCTAAAAGAGTAAATTCATTGTAGGTGTTTGTCTTTTAATTGTCAGTAGGAATTAAAAGATAAAATGATACCAGTGCTATCTTTAGTGTGTATATATAATGTATTCATACAGTATAATAAAAAAATCCAGTTCAATAAACGTCTTGCAAGAAGTATAGATGTTAAAATGACAAATGACAATTTTAATGAGACCACTTGGTGACTGTCAACACCAAAGTCCCGACTCTATAATAAATAAATGCCAAACTGACCTGAAAAGTTGTCGTCTTCGTGACGAACCCTCGGTGCTGAGAAAATACCTGTCAAGGGCGCAAAACAGAAAGAGTGAACGTGAATGAAACACCATATCCCAGGAGTTTTAGTTTAGTTTTGTGATTTAATTCATAAGCAAAGTGTGGTGTCCATGTTTCATTTACCATGTCACGCAGTTAAACTTACAGGTTGTCGGTGTTCTCGTCAAAGGCGATGATCCTGGTCACCTCCCAGTTTCCTGAGGTCAGATGTCGGACTTCATTCTGATCTGCTCTGAACTGAGAGGAACAGGAGAAGATGAGGACCAGGTCATTCATCTGACTTGCTCGTTGGTCATTCGCTAAAAAAGCCTGAACATGTCGAACGACTTGCGTGTGGCCTTCCTGACAAGGCACAATAATGATGACGTGCTTGTTAGAGGAAAGGGTGAAAGGAACTTCACTGTGTTACAGGAAATGTTTTCAGACTGAGAGGGAAGTGGGCGTCAATTTTATACTGTATTTGATTACATTTAAAGTTGATGGAAAAAAATGCAAAAAGCTTCTCCAGAGGATTTACGACTCAATCATCTATACAGCAGCCAGATTTAACAGGGGCACGCTGTGCTGTAAGCCAAAACACACACACACACACCGAAACATGTATTCAATAGTTGCTATGGTGCCAGATGGTACATTGGCTGTTTGGGGTAAATTAACATTGACTGGAAAAACAATCCAGGCAAAATATGCTTTGTGCTCCCTCCCCTTCAGGGAAGAGGCCGGTGGCTGGTCAGCCATGTATTGTCAGCTAGACTGTCCTCAAGAGAACGATGACATTTTATTTTTTTTAAAGAATCATAGGCAGTTCCAGATTTTGTTTTCTTACCAGGGCTAGTTTGGGACTATTCATTGATATTGCAGTGGAATTTGCAGTTAACACAAGGGAAACACGAGTCTGATGACTGGCATGTATCATTTGATTTTTTTTCTCGAAGTGTCGTATATCGTCTAAAAAAACAACTGAAGAAAGTCAAACAACACAAACATGTCTTCAAAAAGTTGCTTCTTTAGTGAGAGACTTGGGCACAATGAGTGAGGAGCAACTGTGGCTATATCCACACTATCACAATACCAATACATGCTTAGTGGGGACGAGTTGAGACCCCAGGACACACCACCATCAGTCACTGTTGGTTTCTTAAACCATGACCACAATCAAGCCATAACCCACTGACCCGAACCAAGTAGTTATACAACCATGACCAACCCTTAACCACAGAGGTGACACATCTGACACCTCTCGCATCTATCATTCCTGTAACAGTCAGTTGGGCTTCTATTTATAGCTACTATGCCGGTTCAGGCAGTCACCTATTGATCCAATAGCTGATACTGCATGAATTCAAATATTGGGTTAAGCGTTCCCATTTTTTGGGAATAAATAGGAGTAATCTCTGTGTTTCCGTAACAGCAGTGACAGGTGCCAAGGCTCAAAGAAGCCGTGGTTGAGAACCTGTGGTTGATGTTTGTATCTGAATGGGAACTTTTTAATACCTGTGTTGGTGATAACTGGCTCTATGCATTGGATATTGTATCAATATTGGGTGAGAGGAAGGAGGTATCATAAATCAGGTACAATAGTCTCTTGATTATGGCAACACTTCATGTAAGAGTTGAACAGCAGCATGACAAATAAGGGCTGCTGTGCGTAATTTCCTCCATTTTTGAGAGCATACACTTTTACACACACATACAGTGTTATTGAAGCTGTGGCAACAGCATTCTATAAGGGTGAGGGATCTAACTACTTCCCATGTGTTTAGGCTGATGATAAATTTGATTCTCACCTGTGTGGTGAACATGGCGATGTGATGAAACTCCCCACGTCCTCCTTGTTTGACTGGAACAGTCAGGAAGAACCGGTTGCCATCTTTGGAGAACACTGGTTGTTGGTTCTGCAAAAATGCGAAAGATGTAACGATTTTAAACCCGGATCTAAACATTGGACAAATTCCCCTTTTTTCCATCATGCCTGATGTTTTTTTTTTACACTGTCGTAAAAATGGATGAAGCGCGACTCTAAGGAACCACACGATAGATGATAGTGAGATGTGACAATGGTCTCCTCGGTCAGACCAATTTTTCAGCCCGGAAAGTAGTAATCCACAGCGATCGTTTATGGATAAAAGTCCATTTTGGGGACTGTTTAGACCGATGATTGACTTTACACTGAATGTGTGAAGCCTTTCACAGAAAAGAGTACACATGACCAGCATTGAGAACAGCACCACACACGACCACCTGAGTACCATGCAGGTGCTGAACTTAACACAGCACTGCTGTCAGATGTCTGTTTCAGGGTACTTATTGTAGGGAAAACCCTTCAGCCTGTGGAAATAACTGTATAATATGGGCAGAAAACACGGTTGGTGTCATAGTTTTGTCATAAGGGTTATCTTATTATCACCCTTCTTTTTGAATTCTGCTTCATGTTAGGACCCAAACCTTTATCCAAGCGCTGTATTAATTTGCTGTAATGTCTTCAAGTAGTGAGCTCATATTTGACTTTTGTACAAAAAAGTTTGGACAACCATGTCAATGCAATGTGACCTTTTTGTTTTATGGACTTGGAAAGTGGAAAACAGTTAAAGAGTAATTTTGGTATGTACAAAAGTTTGGGCACCCAGTAGCCAAGAAAGCAGACTTCAGTTTGTGTTTCTTGAGGTAGTTCCTAGTCTGCTGTGGATCTCAACTGACAACAGGACAATTGCTCCCGAATTCACTGATATTCCGTGGAGTCAATCCTTCCCTCTACCCGTGCAATGATTGGTGTACCGCTGGCTGCCACTTGTTTGTCCAATCACATCTCCGTGGCTGTTTTAGCTCTGTCGCTCTCACAGCTATTACTTTGCACAACTAGGAAGTTGAACTTTGTGCTGAGGTTGCAGGTAAGGTTTGCCTCTGATGACTGTTCCGTGTAGACCCCCTGCAGCTCCTTTGCTGCCACAAGACCTGCACTTTTACCTGAAAGTGTTTTTTGTTGTGCAGCTATTGTCTGTACTTCCTCAGTTCTCCTTAACTGCCAATTTGTTAGGGACATTTTGAACAGAGGACATCTCAAGCTTAAAGGACTTAAATATCATTTTATAGCCGCCCCCTACTTTGTAAGCCTTGATTAGGTTTTTTTTAGATCCAAAGTCAGATGCTTACGAGAGCCCCCATTAAGTGTTAACATAAGGTATGAAGAGTCAGAGAATTGATTAGCAATAGAATTGTAAGCTGACAAATCCTAATGATAACCGTTGACCTACCCTACAAGTCCTGAAGATTCTAAGTATTTTCACTTCCTGCATCATTGTAACCCTGTTCCATTATATTACAGAGGGGAGATCGTTCTCTGCCTGGACAAACTTTAATGGATCAGTGGTTATAGCCTAAAAATATAATACATAATATAAGAACTGAACTTGGCTAAAAGAAAATCCTTGTACTGGACATATCTGGAGGAAAATCTTACATAACCCCATCAGATATTTGAAGCACGGTCACGCTTTGGTTAATTGAAGACTTCTCTTTTTTTTTTGTTACCAAAAATGAATTAAATATGTCACGCAGTCAATCAAGTCTACTCAGGATGAGCCTTTGCCATTTCCAAGAACATTGCTGTAGATCATTGAGGTCTTATGTGAAGATCTTACATGAAAAATACATTTGCAGAGACTCTCTGCATCGACGGAAACCTACAGCGAGTAAATGAGCATTTCACAGATTACCACTTTAACAAAGCGTGCCAAGATTGTCAAGTGCTTAGACTACCCACAACTAGAGCCAAATGTGTGCGGCCGCAGGGCTGATCACATCCTGAAAGGAACTCTCTCTGTCTCTCTTCAGTCTGGGTAAATAGAACATGCTATGGCAAGAAAATTCAATTAATTGAGCCAAAATGATCAGGGTTCTAAAGTAAATCCCCCTTTTCCTCAAAAGAAAGAGAGAACAGGCTCATTTTCAGTTTTTTGCAATGTCTTACATTTTTCCAATTTTCTAATTAAACCCCCCAGTTGACTGAGATCAATGGAGATGATGTCAGATTAAACCAAAAAAAAAAATTAAGAAATTGGGTGTGAACTTTTCTGTCAGGTGAACAAGGCATGAAGTGAATGAAGCAATTGTATGTAGCTTCAGTTTAAGCTATTTTAGTGGATTGGCATTACCTTTTATTGTAGAAAATGTTATCCCTAATCCAGATTACGTACCAAAATGAAGAGCATCTGCAAGTCACCTGAAGAGGTGATTTGTAAATACGAGCTGAATAAAGACAATGATTTAAACAACTGCTTCTTTGCTCCATTTGCATCGAACATTGTTATCTGTATTTCTGCAGGAGGGAAGGCTTTGAATCACAGACTGTGACCCTGGCTCCTGCAGAAGACAACATGAGTCCTTGCTGCTGCTCGGCCTATGCTTGCATCACCAGGTGTTGGATCTTGAGGGATGAGCAGAGCCCTCCATCAAGATACAGAGAGCACTGAGTCCTTTAGGTCCCATGGTTTTGAAAGATATTGAGTTGGACATGGAACTATTTGAAATGACAGCACTGGAAGTACAGACCGTGACATGTAAATACAGAGAACCATACCTGCTTGGAAAGCCAGAGCTCCGAGCTTTCTTCGTGTCTCTGAAAAAGAATAAAATATCAGGCTAGTGTTAATTCACCCAAATAATGAGTAATGAGGCCCTAATGTTGTTCTTTATTGTAACATGCCACGGGGGACAGCACCCCTCTGCTCTGAACCCTCATTTCAAACCACTATGCATGAGCGGGGGGAGCCAGAGTTTGGGCAGGGGATCCTTGGACACTGAGTGGAGGCCTGAGTTAAGCTGCATCTTGGCCGGGCCGCATGTTTTGTTCGTGCACATCACACCAAATCAGGAACCACGGCACTGGAAAGCAGCCGGTGGAGCCTCAGTCAGTTCAAATGCAGGGTTAACTCATGCTGCGCTGCGTCGTCCAAATACCGAGAGAGTATATGGACAGATTCGAATCCAGCAGATGTGCTGCGATTTCACCCCTCTCCGTTTTTCTTGGAGCCAAATAATTAGCAGTGGAACAGACACGACCAGTGAAGGTGTGCAAGGCCAAGGTTAAAACCCACCGCCCTTATTACATGACTACTGCTGCAATCTATCTAGTTTGTTTATGTCAAATCAACAACCCACGTCTTCAACAACCACTGTGAGTTTCCAGTGTCATATCTTATTTAAAGTAAACTGTAATAGTGCAGTGTGAGAATGGTAAACAGTAACTAAAATGTCTATTTAAATCAATAGTAATGCAACTGTAGCGATTCTATACAAAGCATCATTTTACAAAGCATTTTGAAATGCTAATAGGACCAAAAATTTAAATGACTTAATGAGACGTTGTCCTTTCATTTCATTGAAATATTCATTGAAATTTTCATATCACCCTTTACATGAAATGCTGAAAACTTGCATCACAAAAATACTCAAAGGTACCCGTCGCTATATTTGCCATTTGAGCAGATGGCGACGAGTGCAGGGAGCAAACAGTGAACAAAGGCATAACCTTGGAATTCAAATATAAATATAGAACCGGAAAGATATAACTAAAGAACTGTAACCAGGTGTGATCAAATATAAACCTTTCAAAGAGCGCTGCACCAAAGTTTGAGGAGCACTTCTTGGTGTACATGTGGAGCATTATATTGCATTGCACAAGATGGAAAAACTGCCATTTTCCATGGATTCAATAATCCAGCAATAAATATAAAAATAAACAATAACATAAAAAAAACCTAAGCAAGGTGAAATGCTTTTTCAATATTTCAGTCTCTTTCGTTTCCCAAGGACACACTTCTCCTGCCCAGTCCTTCCTCTCACACACACACACACACACACACGCACCGTGACGCAGGCTCCGGTGGTCGTGTCGCACACAGTGAGGATGGAGATGTTCTGGGCGCGGTTCAACCACCTCACAGACGTCTTGGTCTTGCTGATCCACTTCACCATCGTCACATAATGGTCTCTATGAAATCATTACAGTTACACCGTCTGCTTCATGGTGGGTGTTAATGGGGTAGTAAGCGATTCTAAAGCAATACGCGTTTTGTAAAAATCTGCAAATCTGTCCTCATGCGCTTTGGCGACAGCTCTGTGTGTGCGCCGAAAAAAATCTGGGTTTTCGGTAGAGGCCGAGCAATATATCGGTTGGATAGACATGAAAATCGCTTACTGCACCTTTAATCTGTAATAATATGGATGGATATATGGAAGTCTAGGAGACACAGACTTATAGTCATACTCCTTTTTTAGAGGTAAAATGTTTTTTATGACCAGGTGCCCACAAATGGAAGATTATATATTTTGAACAAATGTACTGGTTATGTTTCCATTGTGAATTTCAAAGAGCAGCATAAATTAAATAGACTGATTATACCTTCATATACTGTTTATATGAAAGTTAGACTCTAGATATATTTTTCTTGCAGTTGCGAATTGCACCTGAATGAAGGGTGAAAGTTCTGTTCCAATCTTGCAGGTCCTTACAACTCTACTATATTACTTCACAGTGTCAAGCTGCTGCGTGTCTTTTGTCCTCTCTTTTCAAAGGATGTCTGACTTTTTGTGCAAGATCTAGCCATTGTGCAAGACTTGGTGAATATATATATATATATAAAAATATATATATGATCTCAGTCCAGCATAATTCCGTCAGTTTGGAATCGGTAAATTCACAGAATCTCCATTAACACCTCTCAGATTGAGTTCCGGCATAGAGTGATGGAATCTAATAAATTCTGATGGCTGTAAAGAAATTAATAAGAAAGAATTTTGCCTCACCAGAACCATGGTAGAATTTGTTTGTCAGTTTTTATCCTTTGTTTTGTTGGTGCTTAGCTGAACTGAAGTGAAAGTCGTTACTGCGATGCAGCGGCACAGCCAGCTGCAGTGTGCCAAATTTGCCAATTAAGGACGCCGAGTGTCTAGTGAGGAAAAAAGGGCCAACCAAAGTTTAAAAATGCCCAAAGTTTCCCTTCGAGTTTCACAGCAGCGGAGGCAGAAATATGGCGGACAAAAAGCAGCTCCTCTCACCGCAGCTTGAGCGTCTCTGGAGGCATGAGCTCAAGCGTGTGCGTCGGCCCGTAAAGATTGACGACGTAGAGCTTCACCGCCGGGTTGGGTTGGCCTGCCTGTGTGCAGAACCAACGGTCCAGACTTTAGACAAAAGTCTGATATGAATGCATTGGGAAAACAATCTGCGTACGACACTTTCCAAAATGGCAGGTGGGACATAGAATAAATAATGCTCTGTCTACAGATCATTGAAAAATTCCCGCAGACATTGTAACGCAGGATGATGAATGGACCTAGAGGTTAATTTGTTGCTGTACAGTAAGTGAAGATGATGATGAAGATGCACAGGGTTAGACCTGCAGGGAGCCAGCAATCTATTTTGTTAAAGCTGGGTAGTGTGCACAGTAACTGTGGTGCATCGCATTCTTTTCAGTTTATCAATCCCTGCCTCGTTCTTTATTGTACAGTCTCCCAGTATGACGGAACCTTGGTGGATAGTTGTGGCATTAAACACACTTTCCTGTTTTTTCTTTTAGCATAATGCTTTCAAAATGTGAAACAGTGAAATTAAATTGTTACGATTTAGTATGAAATAGATAAGAACAATAAAATATTAAAGCATGATCATAGTTGTTGGTGTTTTGAGAAAACCGTTTTTTAACATAGGAATAACTTCAGTCCAGATTCCTTTCTGTTCAGCTGGGTACATTAATTACACTCAGGGTAAACTACATATCACCTAGTATAATACACTAACTGAAGCACACTAGCACAGTTCAGGCACCACTTTTATCTTAAAGATGAATAAGTCACATTAACGTTTGGCTACTGTATGTGTCCCGGCAGTGCAGATTTAACCAACACCGTATCCATGTCTGAGAAGGGGGAGAGGAACTGACTGAGTCAGACTGTGGTGGTCAGTCACGGTGGTTAGACCCTGGTTAACTTAGACCCTGGTTAGCTTAGACCCCAATATGTCATTGTAACGTTTTTTTTCTCTGCGTGTTTGGACCTAACAAATAAGATACAACACGTTCATTAGCTAAGTTACTGGGACCCTTAATGCTAAGCTAGGCTAACCCCATTCTGACTACTGCTCTGTACTGAGAGCACAGACCAGAAAGTGATGTATATTTTCTAATCTTTCTCTTTAAAATGAAAGAAAATAAATGTAACAGTAAAATGGCAACCATGGCTCGGTATGGTTTCTAAGTTTACCTTGGGATATGGGTACTGCTTTCCTTTGGGGTATGCCATGCCAGTGAAGCGAGGTAAAGCCATGTTGGGCACCAGACTGTCATTGAGCACCAGGAAGGCCAGCCTCTCTCCATCAGGTGACCACCAGTGTGCCACGTGGGTCTGAAGGATCTCCTCTGTTTGGAGGGAGACACGGAGTGAGCTCAGCTAAAAAACATTTTGCAATTTAAGGATCAAATATATAGATTTTCTACCTGAAGCAACTACTAGAAAATAATTCAGCTGTATGCTGACCTTACAACCAAAATGCTTTGCTGGGAATTTGAATCTGATATTGATAATACATTAACAAATATTGATGATTATAAAAAAAAGTGCAATCTCAATTAATAACTGCTTGGAAAAAGGTCTTCTAATCTGCTATTAATGGTCCACTCGTTTTCAGTTGATCATACTGATCTGTGTTACTTTGGTACTAATATAGGTTAGTTTATATCCCATTAGATGTAAGTAACAATAAGTGGTTTAAGTCTATTTAATAGGAAATGCCGTCTTATGTAATCATTAACGGTTAAACACTACTCACACTTGTACTAAAGACCCAAACACACTGAAGAGGAAAAAATAGCTCCTATAACAAAAGAGGTATTAAATGAAGTTCTATTTTGGGGTCAGCCATCACTGACTGTTGAATTATCATACATGACAAACTTAATTAAGAACAAAGCAGGAGAAAGAAAAAGCTTAAAAAACATCAGTGCAGTCAATGTGGCCGCTCGCCTTTTTAGATTTACATAATTTCCTTTTCTCCTGAGAGGGGGGCCGAAGTGCCTGAGTGTATGCAGCGTGTGTGTTCACTAAAAGCCCATGAAACGACCCCTCACACCCAGCGGGAGATATCTGCACGAGAACAAATACTGTGAATATTTAATCGCCGTCTTTAATAAGGTATGGCTTCTAAACACTAGCATTTTCAGGTAAATGAGACAGTCGTCAACACGTTGAAAGTGATGTTGGATGTTATCATAATTTGTACCTCAGCAATGTTTAAAATCCAATGTAGCAAAGCGTTTTTTCAACAGGTTATCGTCTGATATCAAGTCCCCTGTTTGACACTGAAGGTTTCTCCAAACAGCTACCAGGAAAAGGTCTGAACTGCAGGGTCTGGCTACTTTTCTTGTACCTTCATAGAGCCAGTCAGCCATTCCATTGAAGATGACCCCTTCTTTCCCCGAGGATGTTAGCCTGAGGGAGTTACTTTTGACATCCGATTGGTAGTAGATATTATTTTCAAATATGTAGATCTGTAGAGACAAAGCACACACCGACATTCACAACTTAAATGTTTCATATTATGGTAAGGATAAACACAATATTGATGCACAATATTCTCAAGGGTGTGCCAGATTTCAGGCTTTAAAAACTTTAGCCCACATAGTCTTGATTAACCGTTATTATATGAAATAAAAACAGTTTGCAGAGTTTCTCTTTGGAACGTTATTGATGAGGAAACAAAAATTAGCAATAATATTAAAGTTTTCAAAAAAAATACAAACGAATACTCATTGATAAGAAAAATACTATTTATTTTGCAAGATTAAACATATAAGTTTTGAGAGAGACTTTATATATATATATCTATATATATATAGATATATAGATATACAAAAATAATTTTTGATATAAAAATAATTTTGTTTCTATAGAAGTCTATGGGAACGTGACTCTACTTCTCACTTGTATTATAACTTCAGTAAACATTTTTCCTGAGGAGTTTATGGTCCAATCTCTAGTTTCAAGTCTGCTCCAATAAAGCATGATGTTTATTATGGAAATCGTGGTCTCATTTAAAGTAAGATAGACAATAAAGCATCTTATGGATTGGGACATGGGTACAGCGTAGTAGTAGTAGTAGTAGTAGTAGTAGTAGTAGATGCAGGTTGCAGGTGTAGGTGGACACCCATGATGCTGGTGGCCAACAAAATCAAACTCAAAGCTTCAAAAGGCAAAACCAAATTGTGCCTTAGTACATGCGAAAACATATACTGATAGTGCTAAATTAATGTTTTGTGGTTTTTATTTTCTTGGATATAAGCCTGGAGTATAATGGACTTAGTCAGTTTGCCATGGGCTAAACTTTAGCTCTGTTTTTACAGCCTATAGTTTTTTTACCATTAAAAGTCCAAATTAGCTATTAGCCATTCCTGGCTGAAGAGTAGCCACATATGTACAGACAATTACCACTATGTTACTGTGACATTGAAGAAAACTTATAGGAACCATCTTTTTCCTTTGATTTTTCTTTTTCATCTGCTGGTATATATTGCTTTTGCACATTATTGCTGTGTATAGATGTTCAATATAGACAGGAAGTACTTTGGTCTTCCAGACAGACCAAAAGTGCTGCTTACATTTATTTTGTAACTTTCTTCTTTCTTGAAACAAAAGAGTTATGAGCCAATATGTATTCATACAACCTTTCCAGAGAGCTCAAGGAAGTAGTTAGATTGAATTGCAGTAACAGAACTGCACCAACCATCACCGTCTCAATGCAGAACTTATCTGACACATTTGTCAAAGTACAAATCTTATTTCCAAAACAAACAGCAGAGAGTGCATCCCTCAAAGTTACACAGACCAGTGTTTGTCTCTGATGGAAACTGAATCGGTCCTCAGCCCTTCGAGAGAGACAGAAGTTTTTGGCCTTATGTGCTCTTACATAAAAATCCATTATCAAAGGGGCCTCTCCCTGCACTGACACAGCCTTGCAGACAGCAAGGCCTTCTGCTGTCTGACTAGAAGGCATCAAGATATCACCACTCCAGAAGGCACATGTGCTAAAAGGTTCGGAGAAATTGTTATTTAACCACAGAAACACCATCTGCAAGAGGGAATGTTTCTGAAATGTGAGGGTTCATTTCTTCAACAGCATTTTGAGATATCTTAAAGATCTAGGCATTGGAAACAGAATGTATGTAAGTTACATAGATTCTTGTTAGCTTTAAATAAGGCTTTTTTGAGATTCATTGCTTTACCTCATATTACTTAAACAGTATTAAAAATCATAAGTACCTTTCAAAGTGTGTTTGGTGACTTGAAAGTCATTCCTTCCCAGTTGCATTTGAACAATTCTGAATAAGTGTGTTTTATTAGGAACCTGATGTTGAGTTTTCACCATGACCTTAGTTTGCATTCAATGACTAACAATGTGGCGAGAGTCCATATTTGATTTTATTCTAACATCCATAAGGTGTCATTAAAAAGTTAAGACAGTCCATAGCCCATTGTTTCTCACTGAAGAAAGAAATAGTAACAAACAGTGTTCATTGAAAAGAAAAACAGGTCGGACAACATCTGGTTTCCAAGTCAACAAGGAGTATGTAGTGCATGTTTTTGGGAACTGCTGTATTCACAAAAAAAATATTACAAATTAAGCCATTAGGAGAGGAAAACCCCACAAGAGCAGGGTAAGTAGGTACTGGTATTTTCTTCTGAGAATTGTTTTTTGGGGGGCCTATTTTTATTTCCAGTTTTTCAAACTGACACTTGAAATTATGCAAAATTAGCTATCAGCAGTTCCTGTTTTCAATGTAACCATGGACATACACACACAACTATGACTGGATTTGTTTGATACAGAAGAACATCCAAAAATCTTGTGACTCCCAAAAAAGTTCTGAAGGATATCTTCATGATGATTTCTAACGGTACTGATGAATGTTTCTTGCATGGATAATGGAGTTAATGATATCGTTGGGAAGTTCAACTCAATCATATCAATGCTCATGCTCATGTAAAGTTTGACTGATTGTCATTGAGATGGGTTTAAACTTTGACTCATCATGCACATCATGCAGTGATGCCTCCCCTTTAATGCTCAGCGCAGCCCCTAGAGAATCTTGGCTCTGTCTTGTTGAATGTTCATGTCTATTGTAGACCATACGGTGTGATTCCCTGGTGTTTGGAATGCTGTGGTAATAATGCTCTGTTTACTATTTGATTGCAGAAAATACAGGTGGATTAAGATAAGAGTATTAACACGAGAAAATAGATATTGACATTCACATTCACACAATTCACAATTGATTAAAGGGGATCACACAAGGATTAATTAGATTTACAAAAAGTAAATTTGCAATGCAATCCTTAAGACTCCGTGGTGATAAACAGACACCTCCGATGCACAATATATAACTTTCTGGCATCTTAACGGTGGGAATAAACAATTTCCCAAAGAATTACCGTGCTCACTTACAACCACGTTCACAAAGCACATGTCATGTTTCTGAAGATGCATTTCTGGCTAATGATGCTGCATATGCCACTTGAGAGCCTTCACATCTCTCCAGCTCTCCTTATCACCATAACGACTTCCTTCTGGAGTCATGTTAGATTTATGCTCAAACGTTCCAAATTGAAATCTGCAAATATGAACAAAGCAGTTTTACAAGGCTTTTTGCCAGCTGTCAAAAAGAAAGAAAGAAAGAAATATAAAATCTATAAAAAATCTGATTAGGGTACATTAAAAAAGTGAAGTAAGTACATAATGCATAGAGCAGGCAATTCTGGACTTGAGATGCCCAGCACAAAAAGCACACAAAACAACAATTTTTTTTTCTTTATGTGTCTTCACAGTTCAAATACTCACGCAGTGAAAGTAGAGAGACAACAAAGCTCCAAGCATATGAAAAGTGCCATAACACTTTGCATCCCTGTTCATACAGCACAATATCATCCAAGGGCCTGGAGCTGAGGGTAAATTCTTATTTCTGTTGGCTCCACAATCACAGAGGCTACAGAATACAGGGTATCATATTTTTTGCAGCAGTTCTGAATTAGGTCGTTGTGGGAGGTTAGATAAAAACTGTTGGACTCCATAGCAGATATGCTGCAGTTGCCAGCTATTGTACAGAGAAACTAAGTAATTATGTGAGCTGACCAATTTAATTATGCTACTGTACATAACAACAGGAAAACTACCTGATGTACGTTTGCTGCTGATTCATTGGAGTTGTCATTGCTGTGCTCTGTCTTTAGTGGCTTAATACTTGACATGACTTGTCAGAAATCAATGGAAACATGATTTTCATCAGAATCACTCTATGTTTGTATCCTTGGAAAAAAAACACCAACTTGTTTTATTATATCTTGATTGTAGTAAGTTTTAGCCACGTATAACCAAATATATAAGACAAAGAGTGCATCAAAAACATTATTCAGAATTACCATGCATATAGTGTATATATGTAACCAAACTTGTTCACATACTATACTGAAAACCTCACACACATACCAGTGAAAAGCTTTTACATGCACAACTGAAACACTCACAAACACCTGAAAAAGTACACACTCACATACACAGTTAAAAGCTCTCATAAAAATCAGTGAAGTCTTTTACATCCACTTGTGAAAAGATTTCACACATTGGCTACAAGTTAAATGTGTTTACACACACAGCTGCAATTCTCCATTTCAATATTGCGATCAAGCAAGAGGATTTCAATTAAAAAATAGCGGTAGCCGACTGTGACATCACAAGATTTTGTGAACAGTGAAGTTAACAGTTTTGAGCACAAACACAGTAACTTCGGCTACAACAAATCCTCATATATGTTGGTGTTTGATGAGTATAATATTTATGAATGCAATTTGCCAATACTGTTAAACTTAGCTATAAAGTTTACCTCAAATCATGGAGGCTAACTTTGATAGCAACTTAGCACTGTAAAGCCAAGAGTTTGCCGTCAGTTTGCCAGTGTAGGTAGTTGTGCATAGCGTCCTTGGATTGGTTTTCGGTCATACCAAATATTAACCAAATATTGTTACTTTTGGATCAAAATGACCAACATTGTGACGGCCCAAATTTCCCCCTTTAAGACTTTAAATTAGCAGTTTACAAACGACTGTGTGACGTCATGGTGGATTACTAAATGGTTTTAACAGAAATCACAATATTATAGGAGCATTACAGCTATATGAGCACATTTGACTTGTATGTGCGGAAACTTTTATTAACACTCATTTTTAGCAGAGCATTCAGTTGTGTGTGAGATTATCGTGTTTTAGTTGTGTATTTACCTTTTCCTTGTAAATGTGTGAGGATTTCACTGTATAATGTAAATGAGTTTGGCTATCAGTGTGTATATACATGGTTATTTAGAACAATGTCCCTGATGGCCCCTTGCAGTTTTTCCACTATATTCTCACCAGTTGTTGGCCTTGCACACCCCAAGCAGCATACTGCAGAACAGAGTTCACCACCTCTGGGGGGTCCAGCTCCCACACCTCCCTGAAAGAAAGAGATAACAAGCAATGTCATCACTAACATCCATTATTGTATGAAGGTGGGTCACTTCACGGCTCCTTTTGACCCCCACTCCCACATCTATCATTACATGTTACCATAAGAATAGAGAAATATGTATTTGTAATTTGTAATATATTGATACTGTTTCAGTCCTGCTGGAAATATGCGGGAATACATATAAAAACCATGCACATAAGTATGAGTTGGCCTGGGTCTATTGGGTCTATATAGTATATATATCGTGAACCCAAACAACTATTCTGAAAACTGAGTGATCGTTAAAGTCATCGAGCATAAGGTTCTCAAATGTGCGAGTTTCTTGGTTTTACATCAAAATTAATTGGACATTTGGGGTGTTTGGATAAAACAAGCCATCCAATGACATCGGGTTCTAGGGATATTTCAAAGGACATTTTTCAGTTTTCTTTTGTTTTATCAAGATAACAATCAATTATGAAAATAGTTAGTTGTCCAACGATGCATTTTAATACAGGCTCAAACCCACAATTCATGTTGAAATGAAGTAGGGTGCAGTTACTGAGTTTACATTCAGTAAAAGTAAAAGTAAAACAAATTTTGAACAAATGTACCATTTGTTGTGACACATTACATGCAGTTTTCTCTTGGTTTAATTGACAATCAGGCACAAATTCAAATGAGCATGAGTGCTGCTCCGAAATGGCACAAAATCTGAAGAGTTTGTCACAAACTTTCTAGAATAACACTCATCTTTGAAAAGGCAAATCCTATCAGCTGCGTAAAGTTATAATCCCCTCTGATTAGTAATGGGAATCGTGACCGACTGTGGTGGCAGGATGTCAATACCCATGCGTGTATAGGATTAGCACTTTGGACTGCAATTGTGACACTTGTTCCAAAGAGCCACTTGTAAAGCAACAGGGCTCTACAGAGCTCTCTAAGCTGACTCCAAAGTCTCCACACTTTGTCACAAATAAACATGAAATGATTTCACAGTGGTGAGTTTTCAGCCATGTGTTTCGGGAACTTTGTGGTCAGATAGTCACACTCATTTATTTAAACACAAGGGAGATACGGTACGTGGGATAATATTGTCCTAAAAAGAGCATATATGTTTCAACGAGCCTCTACAACAAATCTCAGGTCACTGTTCACTTGAAATGCTAACAAAGAAATTCCTTTGTTTTCCCTCATGGCAGGGGTGTGATGTGTCTGAACCAGGGGCTAATCTAATCAAACCATTTAAGTCAGCGAAGAGATTGCTGTTCGTTGAGATGTTTGAAGAAGAATTAACTAATCTAATTAAGACAGGGATTTGCATTACCTTAATAATTGAGGCATGTTCCCAGAGCAGCACCTGTTATGTGAAACCACATTACCACATGTTGTGTACAAGCTGAATGGTCCACTGTGGTCTAAGTCATATCAAGCGCTGTAAATATTTGCACATCTGAACACGGATCACACAATAGCTTGACATTCTGCACTGGAGCACTATAGCGCTGCAGTCATTAAAGTTCTGGGGGGAAATATCACTCTCTCCGCGTAGAGCAATCCTGGATTCATCCAACTGATGGTGGCAGTAGATTTTATTTGTAACTTTAAATTATACCTGTGTTCTTTTGTTTCTTATGTGATTATAGTGCATGGGGTGTGGCACTTGCTCCTCCTCTTGGGTTCCAGACCAACAGATTTGAAATCCTGCACAGCCAATTATCCAGTGACCTGAAGTATATATAAGTTCTAGGTGGCCTATGTATGTATGCATTTGTCTTTGTGTTCTTTTGACACCGTTGAGGACATGCCATGGGCGGCTGTGGCTCAGGAGTTAGAGAGGGTCCACTGACCGGAAAGTTGGCAGTATGATCCCTGCTTCCCCCCAGTCAGCATGCTTCAGTGTCCTTGGGCAAGACATCTCATCTCATCTCATCTTCAACCGCTTATCCGTGGTCGGGTCGCGGGGGCAGCAGCTTCAGTAGGGGCCCCAAACTTCCCTTTCCCGGGCCACATTAACCAGGTCTGACTGGGGGATCCCGAGGCGTTCCCAGGCCAGTGTGGAGATATAATCTCTCCACCTAGTCCTGGGTCTACCCCGAGGTCTCTTCCCAGCTGGACGTGCCTGGAACACCTCCCAGGGGAGGCGCCCAGGGGGCATCCTTACCAGATGCCCGAACCACCTTAACTGGCTCCTTTCTACGCAAAGGAGCAGCGGCTCTACTCCGAGCTCCTCACGGATGACTGAGCTTCTCACCCTATCTCTAAGGGAGACCCCAGCCACCTTTCTAAGGAAACCCATTTCGGCCGCTTGTACTCGCGATCTCGTTTTTTCGGTCACGACCCATCCTTCATGACCATAGGTGAGGGTAGGAACAAAGATTGACCGGTAGATCGAGAGCTTTGCCTTCCGGCTCAGCTCCCTTTTTGTCACAACGGTGCGGCAAAGCGAGTGCAATACCGCCCCCGCTGCTCCAATTCTACGGCCAATCTCACGCTCCATTGTCCCCTCACTCGCAAACAAGACCCCGAGGTACTTAAACTCCTTTACTTGAGGTAAGGGCTCATTCCCTACCCAGAGTAGACAATCCACCGGTTTCCTGCTGAGAACCATGGCCTCAGATTTTGAGGTGCTGATTCTCATCCCAACCGCTCCACACTCGGCTGCGAACTGATCCAGTGAGTGCTGAAGATCACAGACCGATGGTGCCATCAGGACCACATCATCTGCAAAAAGCAGTGATGAGATCCCCAGGCCACCGAGCTGCAACCCCACCCCACCACGACTACGCCTCGATATCCTGTCCATGAATATCACAAACAGGATTGGTGACAAAGCGCACCCCTGGCGGAGACCAACCCCCACCGGGAACGAATCCGACTTACTGCCGAGAACCCGGACACAGCTATTGCTTTGAGTATACAGGGATTGGATGGCCCCAAGAAGTGACCCCCTCACCCCATACTCCCTCAGTACCTCCCACAGTATCTCCCGGGGGACCCGGTCATACGCCTTCTCCAAATCCACAAAGCACATGTAGACTGGATGGGCATACTCCCAGGCCCCCTCCAGGATCCTTGCAAGGGTAAAGAGCTGGTCCGTTGTTCCACGTCCAGGACGGAATCCACATTGTTCCTCTTCAATCTGAGGTTCGACTATTGGCCGAACCCTCCTTTCCAGCACCTTGGAGTAGACTTTACCCGGGAGGCTGAGAAGTGTGATACCCCTGTAATTGGCACACACTCTCTGGTCCCCCTTTTTGAACAGGGGAACCACCACCCCGGTCTGCCACTCGTTTGGCACTGTACCAGACCTCCACGCAATGTTGCAGAGACGTGTCAACCAAGACAGCCCCTCCACACCCAAAGCTTTCAACATTTCTGGGCGGATCTCATCAACCCCTGGGGCTTTGCCACTGTGAAGTTGTTTGACTACTACAGTGACCTCTGCCAGGGAAATTGACGATGATCCTCCATCAGCCTCCAGCTCTGCCTCTACCATAGAGGGCATGTTAGTCGGATTCAGGAGTTCCTCAAAATGCTCCTTCCACCGCCCGATTACCTCCTCAGTGGAGGTCAACAGTGTCCCATCCTTACTGTACACAGCGTGGATGGTTCCCCGTTTCCCCCTCCTGAGATGTCGAATGGTTTTCCAGAAGCATCTTGGTGCCGACCTAAAGTCCTTCTCCATGACTTCTCCGAACTTCTCCCACATCCGCTGTTTTGCCTCTGACACGGCAGAGGCTGCAGCCCTTCAGGCCCGTCGGTACCTTGCAACTGCTTCCGGAGTCCTCTGGGATAACATATCCCTAAAGGACTCCTTCTTCAGTTGGACAGCTTCCCTGACCACTGGTGTCCACCACGGAGTTCGAGGGTTACCGCCCCTTGAGGCACCTAAGACCTTGAGACCACAGCTCACCGCCGCAGCTTCAGCAATGGAAGCTTTGAACATTTCCCACTCGGGTTCAATGTCCCCCTCCTCCAGACGTTCCCAGTTCACCCGCACTACACGTTTGGGCTTACCAGGTCTATCCAGAGTCTTCCCCCACCCCCGGATCCAACTCACCACCAGATGATGATCAGTTGACAGCTCTGCCCCTCTCTTCACCCGAGTGTCCAAAACATGCGGCCTCAGATCAGATGAAACGATCACAAAATCGATCATCGACCTTTGGCCTAGGGTGCTCTGGTACCATGTACACTTATGAGCATCCTTATGTTCGAACATGGTGTTCATTATAGACAAGCCATGGCTAGCACAGAAGTCTAATAACAAACAACCACTTGGGTTCCGATCAGGGAGGCCGTTCTTCCCAATCACGCCTCTCCAGGTGTCTCCATCATTGCCCACGTGGGCGTTGAAGTCTCCCAGCAGAACAACGGAGTCCCCTACTGGGGTCCTTTGCAGGACTCCACTCAGGGTCTCCAAAAAGGCCGAATACTCTGAACTCCTGTTTGGTGCATATGCACAAACAACAGTCAGAGTTTTCCCCCCCACCACCCGAAGGCGTAGGGAGGCGACCCTTTTGTCCACCGGGGTAAACTCATACACAGCGGCGCTCAGCCGGGGGTTTGTGAGTATCCCCACACCCGCCCGTCGCCTCTCCCCCTGGGCAACTCCAGAGAAAAAAAGAGTCCAACCCCTATCCAGGAGTACAGTTCCAGAACCGAAACTGAGCGTAGAGGTAAGCCCCACCAGATCCAACTGGTAGCGCTCCACCTCCCGCACAAGCTCCGGCTCCTTCCCCCACAGAGATGTGACGTTCCACGTCCCCAGAGCCAGCTTCTGCAGCCCAGGTCCGGTTCGTCGAGGTCCCCGACCTCCACTGCCACCCGTGTGGCAGCGCACCCGACACCAGCGGTTCTTCCTATGAGTGGTGGGCCCACAGGATGGAGGGTGCCACGTAGCATTTTCGGTCTGTGCCCGGCCAGGCTCCGTGGCAAACCCGGCCACTAGGCGCTCGCAGACGAGCCCGCCGCCTGGGCCTAGCTCCAGACGGGGGCCCCGGGCTGGGTCCCTTTTCCTCTTCCTCTGTTGTCCATGGTCAACAGAGGAAGTTGAAAATCTTGGGCAAGACACTTAACCCTAAATTCCCTCTGACGGCTCTTCCGACAGTGCATGGACGTGACAGATAAAGCATGGTAAAGTGCAGTGCTGTATGAATGTTAGGATGAATGGATGAATGTGACTTGTGCTGTGAAGCGCTCTGAGTGGTCGATTAAAAAAGCTCATTATAAATCCAGTCCATTTACCTTGGCAGTGTCAAACGTTGGTCTGTTTGCACTATGAAAAGCTGTAAACTAACTGATGTGCTCCAGTTCATTTTTTACAGTTTAAGTTTTTTCTGTCCTCCATTTGATGCATACTGCTGGAACATGTCCAGGGAAGCCTTTTTTTGTCCGGGCTTTCGATAGCAGATGCAGATGGACCAAAGTGCAGCTGCCAGGATGTCGTACAAGAGTGAAGACCTTCAAGACCTTACAAATTGATATCAACACTCTTAAATACTAGACCTTATTCACTGGCACTCAGCTCCAAGGTCTTTTACAGCTGACGACAATGCTTTCTGGTATGCTTCACCGAAAACAATTACAACTAAAAGCTTTTGCAGTTTTTGTTGTCGCTAAATTAAAATAAGGCAAGCTCTGGCTGTTTCTGTTCATGAAGCTAAAGACTCTGGCCTTTTTCACCCACTTCTCTTTTTATCTGAAGTAATGACTATAATTCTGTATTTGTCACAGTTTTTTTGTTGTCATGCCTTCCTGTGGACGCATGTCACAACATGCAAATGACTGTTCGTCGCGCTCACATCTACCTCTGTCGTACAAATTGGCAAATCTAGGTGGGCTCACAGATACTTTTCCTCTGATGACAGGTGTTGCTACCACGCAGGTTGTCTCACAGCAACTGCTGAGTGAGACACAAACACTTACCGTGTGTGAATATTGTAGATGCTGTAGGAGGCCATGTAGGAGTGGCGGTAAACCTGGAGCAAAATAACGACAGAGAGCGAGAGAGATTAAAGGATTACTGTCTGAAACATTAACGGGAGAAGCAGCAGTTCCACAGATAAGGACATCATGACAGAAAATGAAAAGGAGGAAGGCATCAAACAAAACAGACGGCTGGCTGCTCTCAATGATACAATCTGTAGACAATGCAATTTGCATGGGTGACAGCTGTAGGACGAGACATTTTAATTCCATCTGAGGAACCCATCATCGCCTGGTGCCTCCGCACAGGGAGCCCGCGAGAGACGAGGCAGAGGCAGAGCGAGGGAGGGAGGCAGTCAAAGTGACAGAGGGGGGTACGTGTACATCTGTCTGAACGCCCCCTTCCAGAGAAAGTCTGCCTGACATGATAACAGACCTCTGACCGTGACGGGTGATTGGGCACAGAAACAGGCCACAGTTTTGCATTTCATCACGAAGATGACACTTATGTATTCATCTCTGAGACAAAGCAGGAAAAAAATGATTGCAGGGGGCAACTCTGACATGAAGCTCAAATCTGCTGTAATGAAAACACACAGATCCGCTTGATTGATTCCTATTCATACTTGTCCTCGATGGACACACAGGTGGGCGGGCGGACGGACGAACGGACGGACAGATAGTGGACCAACAGTGAACTGTGAGTAAGTGAGGAAGACCAGAGTGCAACTCATTAGAATAATAATTAGATAAGGATGTCATATCAATGACAGGTATAAATATATAGATAAATACAGATGTAGTATACCAGTACACTCAGAAGGATATGCATATAAACCTTTGTGAGGCAGGTGTAGTCTACCAAACAGTAAAAACAAGAAAGCAGTCCTGAGAAACAGCGATCAGCACCTTTTCATTTTATCAAGGGTGTTATTGCGAGGAGTAATACACGCGCCGGTCGCACTTCTGAGTGCTTCGAGTGCTCCCCGGTACACCTGGAGGAGGCGAGCCAGAGGCAACAAGTGCTCTACATCATCTTTGGAAGGTGTTGTCCGAGATGGAGTTCATTTCCGGACCATTCCTTCAGGCTGTCCAGCCCTACAGAGGCTAAGCCTTGTTATTTATTTTTTTTCCTTTTTCTCTTTACAAGTGTATTGTGCCTGCTGGCATGCTTGCTTCCCAGCACACAATGGCAAACGCATGACTTGACTTTATCAATAAATTACTGAACTAGCTTGCTGTCGTCTGCCACACACACAGAGAGAGCTCACCACATACCTTATTGAAGATATTTTCCACAATACCAGATGCACTTCATACAAGTAATCTACAGAACAAAAACACCCATACTTATATTTTATCATATTACATTTCAGTGTAGTGATCATGCTACTAATGACAGTGTAAATTATTTGCTGTGAACATTGTTAAAGAAAATGCATTTGGATTTGTGAAACAAGGTGATAGGAAGCTATTGTAATAGAAATACTACATATTGTAGTATATCATAACTTTTGTGTAATTATGCCGAACATTTGATTGTTGAATTCTACTTATAGATGTTTGAGTCTACCCTCGTTCATGTAAACTAGTGGACGGAATATTTGTCGAATCAACACAGGAACAGCCAAAACTGAACATTGTAAAATTCATAAAGGTCGGATTAATTTTCACAAAATGACCACTGAGTGTATGTACAGTAATTCCCTCTTATTTTACCACTGTGTGTGAGACAAGTGGTCAATGGGGAAATAGGTTTCATTTAATGAAAGTCCTCTTTGGTCACGGGCCAACGGGCATCGCTTCAACCTTTCAATGTGATGCCCTGTGCTCAGGGTCACTAAAGGAGCTTAATGTGTATGATTTGGCAACTGTAAAAAAACACAGACATTTCTTACAGCAGCCATAATTAACATCTTTATACGAGCAGTATAAATTAAATGTGTAATGTTAACGGGGGTGGGGTTATTCATAGTAAGGATCCTGCAAAAGTATCCATCAACTCTGCACTTGCCTTCAGCTCCAGAAAGAATGTTACTGTTCACATGTGTTGTTTTTAGTCACAGCAGGCAGCTGTTTTTATCCCCCAAAAATTACTGTACAAAATAGACTGTACAACAGATGCCCAAACAGGAGACCAGCAGCCAATTTGAACATAGTGGAGCATTTATCGTAGCTAAATAGGGTTAGGGTTAGTAACCCTTAGTTGGAATATCAGTAACGTGAATATCAGACTTATATTTTCCAGGTGAAATTTTTTTTTTATTGTTGCTCTCCATGTGTCAAATGTGTAACCGCTGACGGTTTGCCCACAATTTACCTATTTCAACATATCAAAGGCAAATATTTGTCACAGTTGTATCCACAGCTTGGTCCACTTCCACCAAGATGCCCAACCGTTGCTGCAGGTGGGTTTTTTTGTGGATGAACTGTTATTTTGTATGATACTCGGTTTGTGTTCCAGTGTAAATTTAATCTAACACCCACAGAGATCAGAGTACATTAATATCTTTTTTTCTCCAAAGTGCATTTCAGAAAAAAGAAAAGAAAAACACCCACAGATGTTAACGAGGCTTGTGGCAGTTAATAAAGACATTATGCAAAGACAACAATAAGGTTCTGGATTCCAGCCTAAGCACTCATGCACAGCCCATAACAATAAGGTGGAACATCAATAATACACACTCTTGTTCATGCTGAAAGTGAATTACTGTTTAGAGAGAAGAGGAGGATTCACTGAGCTCCGAGTGACTCATATCGACTTTATGCAGAGTATATACGCAAACTGAATGTACTGCAGTTGACACAGGGGTTGAGTGTGCTCAATATAAATTTGCAGGTGTTGTAACAAATATCTGGGTGTTGTTGAGAACCGTGCCTGGGAATAAAAACTGAGCCCCCAAGGTGCTCTTGACACATTTCTCAAACTCTGACATGTGGAAACTTCCCAGTTTTCCGCCATGAAACATTAAAAAAACATTGAAAAAACATTGACATGCCCTAACTGAGCCTTCAAAACAAGCGTTTCGGCAGAACTCTATTAAATTAGGTGTAGAGCTCATATTGTTGGGTGACCTTTGCTTTTGGCTTGATGGTGGGGGAAAAAAAGGTTGTGACATTTTCAACACTCCCATGCAATTGTTGCTGTGAAGATGAATAGAATGTCCAAAACTAAAAGCATGGAAGCAATGACAAATAGCTATTAATATTACAAGGTTGCTCTTCAGAATCACTAAGTGACCACCTCTGAATAGGTCTGGAGTTTGAGGGCATTGTGTGAAATACTTTTAATCGTTTATAGACTTTTTTTAAATCCAAACTTTCACCATTCTTATGTAAAAACAAGACATGTATTATTTATCATTTAAGTTGTCATCTGTATTTACATTTTGTTTTTATATGAAAGGGGCAGGTGATATGAGATATTTCTTCCTCCTGCTCCTTTTATTGTTCATGGAATGTGTGTAAGTGTATTGTTTTGTTTTATTAAAAAAATGAAAGGAAAATAATGAATTATTATGAAATGCAAAGTTAAAATAACTTAAACTTGAGGTTCAGTCTTGATCTCTAATTACCTTGTGTTGACTAACAAGGTGAGTATACGCAACATGGCTGCCACTATCTACCTTGCTACTGTCCAAAGCCAGAAGCTAAAATTCCAGGGATGCATTTCTGTCCCAGTAACCATGGCTCTCTGCCCATCATTGATTTGTGTGTGAGCGTTCAAAAAACTGAAGACTTAAAAAAAACAACTTACAGCTGATTTTCACCATAAATAATTGTTACCAATTCTACTTTATCTTCCCTTATCCATATCTCTTCCCTTTTTGGGACTGTCTCCAAAAAAAGGTAATATCCAGCCACAGGGAGACGGACATGTCAACTCTTATCTGCAATTTTATGCTACACCCATTGAATGAGCGTCAGTCTGTCGAGTTAGTGACATTCATATGGAAATGGGTGATTCTGCAGTCTGAGGAAGCCAAATCTCCATTTCTCATACGTACTTCGCTATGAAGGGGTTGATTCATGGTCACTGAAAAATATGACATCATGATGAAATAAATTAACATCCCCTTCTCAGTTCTTTCGGAACAACCAAAAATATGCTTGTTTAAGGGTTTGTTTTTTTGGAAAAGGGTTCATGTGACATAAAACTGCAACGTATTCTGAGTAGCACAAAAATAAAAAAGGAGAAAAAGGGCTGAAAGTGTTTTCTCCCCCACTCCTGCGTGGCATTAGTGCACTTAAAAGCAGATGCATTGGATTGCCAAGTTGGAGCAGCTTCCTGGATGAATCCGTACAATAGGAAACATGTCCCTCAAATGGCTACACACTTTAGATTCAAAGATTATGTCCTATTGACATTGTACATCCTGAAATTACTGTATATGGTTGCCTTGGCAATGCTAGGTACACTGCTTTGACCATTGAACTTGTGCTTTGTTAACATCCCATTGTATGTGACAAGGACCTGTTCAGAGACTTTGCACAAAAATAAACCATTAGTCTGGTTCCGAGAAAGCTTAAAGAAATATTCCATCTTCACTGCATGGTCCAGGGTTATTCTCAAGGATTGAACTGTCAATTTCAAAAGACTGCAACTAGCAAACCCTTACTTCCAAGGAAAATAAATCTCTGTGGATGGGGGTAAAAAAACAAAAAACAATAATACAAGTAACTTAAAATGTGTAACAGCATCTAAGAGGAAAACTACAGCTCCTTACAACTTTATATTTGTAATTATAAAGTTGATATGGTTCTTTCAGTTTCAATAACACTGTACCACAATAAAGTAGGTAAGATCTCACATGGAAAAAGTCGCATGGACACTGTGTTGTAGCCCAGCTAACAGCTGAACTTTGAGGGGCTATCTGTTCTGGAGAGAACCAGTACGTAGTCATAGCCATGCTGTTCATAGGAGTAAACATTATATTCAAAAATATTGCAGAGTTTCCCTTTAACCTTGACCTACTGCTCATGCCGAAATTGTGTTCTCCTAATATCATAGTATACATGTAATTACATAATGTGATGTGGACTATAAAATAACATGGAAAGGTTTATAGTATACCATCACACACGAAAAATCCTCTAAATGCAATATTTGTTAGGTTGAGGAGTTTACTGGGCCCACATGGCAGACATTGGACCAGGCAGGTTGTGCAGGAAAGAGTATTCAATCAAACAGACTCTCTATTTGCAGGTAGGCAGGCATGAAGAAAACTCAGGAAAATGTGCAGCAAACACAGGGGAACGTGGCAGAAAGAGAACGGGGCTGAAATAAACAGAGCTAACCTGAATAAATGAACTGGGAGAGGGAGCAGACCCGGGAAGGCGGGGTCTCAATACACATGGGAGACAGGAATAAAGGTGCACAGGTGAAACACAACAAGGGGCGGAGCAGTCAAGTAAAAGCACAAAAGGAAATTATATATATGTCCGATCAAAAAATCCCAAAGTTTATAGGAAGTTTTAAAAAACAACTTACAAGTTCTAACCAAAAAAATGTTCCAAAAGGTCCAAGTCAATCCAAAGCCCCTAATGTGGTAGATCCTAACAATATTCAAATTGGCCAGTAGCTACTGCCTATTCATTTTCAACATCGCCTGCAGCCAGAGGCATTAAAGAGATATTAACAGGATGCATCATCTCACGGTGTATTTTGTCATGTTGCCCAGGTCCACTTAGCTCAATGAGCAGGTGTATGTTCTTGACTGAAGAGGCCCGGTGATTTTGAATTGCGTCTGCTGTATTGACCCCACGCCCTTTTCCATAATAGTCTATCCAGAAGGCAGTCGCAGTACTTAGACAAAAAGGTGTAATATCTGTGTATTGTTGACATGATTGGAGAGATGTTGATATGTAAAAGGAGCCATCACTATTCCCTGCAGCAGACACCATTCAAACGAATTGATTCTGATTGAATTCGCACACAAACAGAATACAGATATGTTGTTTCAGGATGGAGGTGCGTGTTTTCCGACCGTAAAATTTTACATCAGTGGGATATTTGTTTCGTTGTCCAATAGACCAGGTAGACTCAGAGGTGGCACAGCAGAGGTAGTTTCTGTCCCGTCTTTTCCCTTCGTTTTCAGCATTACAGCCGTGACTACGCGCACGCACTCGCCAGTTGGCTTATTATTTCTTTCTTCAGCGTTCCAGGCTGGAACGACACTGGAATACGAACTCATCACTTATGAAAATGGAATAAATGAGTTTTAAGATAACTCCATCTGCATTATTCTGCACACCCCAAAGGCAAAGTTGGAGGATAGTAGCTTTTCAACTACCGCATTGGCTGCCAGAGACGGAACACTTGCACCGGTTTTAGCAGCGAAATACAGAACAAATGCGAGCATGCAATCCATTAATGCCTTGGCGTGAAAACAATGGAGGCTGTCACTCACAATCAGTGAGAAATCAGTCAAATTTACACCCACACACGACTGGCCCTTTATGGCTTAAAGCTAATGCGCTTCTCTTTCTTCTCTCTTCAGTGGAAAGGCAACAGAAAATCTCCAAAATACGAGAGGGAGAGAGCATGGTACAGATGCCTCCCATCAGAGTCGAATGCAGTTATATATGGCTGAAACCTCAAAGATGTCATGAGATGACATAAAGATTATTAAGTACATTTGTAAAAGTCACTATAGGCTTTAATGAGTTGCTCTGACACGAGCGTTACACGATGTCTACCAGGCTGAAAAACACTAGCCTGTTGTCAGCTGTGGAAAAAAAGGAAATCTCCAAGATTATGAGCTTTTATCGAGCTATACCTCCTGATACGTATAATGTAGTCACATAATGGTATGCAATCCAGCATGTAGGTGAAACGCCCTCTCTACAACAGAAGATTCAGTGAGGATAAATATGAGCATGCAGCCAAAACCATTATATGAATCACACGCACAAAGACTGCAGTATAGATCTACTCACGAGTTCAAAGCCTGCGTGGGATCAAAGTATGAGATTCGCACAAGACTTGTTTTCTCATTTACGAGCAGATTCAGGTGCCTTTGTTATCCTTCTCAACCTTCATTACAGGTCGTGATTAACTGCAAGGACAGACTCCATGGTGCAATCCATAGAGATTACACCATACTCGCAGTAAAGCCCCATTGTAGGTCAAAAAATGCATTTTAGATGCAAACGTAATAGAGAAAGAAAATTCTTATTACTGTGCAATGCTGAAATTTTGGGTGTCACACGAAATCACTAAACAGGACGAGGGATAGGTCCTTTTTTCAGTGTAAAATCTTTGGTTTTTTTTGACTAGTCGGCAACACAGCATCAGATTGGTACAAGTCTGTAACAAAGCCTCTGATGGGTCAAAGAGTATCTAAATTGGATGGCTGGAAGTCTGCTAACAACAACAGTTGCCTTTTACGTCTTGAAAAACGGAATAAAAATGATCATTGAAATCATTCAATGATTTATCATCATGGAAATGTTGTACAAAGTCTCCGAAAAGACACTGAAGGTCCAGGCCGCACTGCGAATCTTCGGAGAGGGCCACAATCTCCCGTTGTGGTTTCCGTCAAAACAAACCGTAAGTTCCTGGGATAAACTGATCAAATGTTACGTGGACTTTTATAACATGACAAATTTTCCGTCGCGTACGACAGGTTTCGGGCACTTTGTTACGCGGACAGGAGGATGGGAATCGAACCATGGACCTGCTTGTTAGTGGCCAACCCCTCTCTATCCCTTGAGCCCCAGCTCGCATTATAAGATGTTTACATGAAACGATGAAACGTATTTGTTTGAGGAGCCTTATATATTTCATTCAAAACCGAACACTGGAGTGAGGTGCTAGAGAAAATATTTGGGGTCCAGGGATCACACTGTACTTGGTGTTTGAACCAATAGTTTTGTTTAACTGACAAAGCATTTAAATCCTTGTTCTTGACCCTTTCTGCTGCCCAACTCCCATATAGGAAGTAGTATGTATGGCATTTACTTGTAGTCTAGTTTAAAAAGCCCTTTTGTCAAAACAATAATTAATGTACCAATAAAGGTAATTCTTCTATAGCCATGTTATTAGGACTATTATGGTAAACCCAAGTGTGCCATAAAGACACGCACAGTGGAATTGCTCTGTTAAAAATATTGTCTCTGCTCACTCAATTATAGCATCAACACTCAGGGTGCACTTGCTGCCCTCACGCCTGTGCAAACCTTTGCCACATATTTCACAGCAGGAGGCTTTTGTGCATCTCCTGTGTTGCTGTGCATGGATTTAGTGTCCAGCACTAGCTAAGTCGTTGTCATAAATAAGGTACAAACTGTTGTCAGCCATTTTCATCGCAGTCAGGGCCATCCACACACGCTACAACTAAATCACTTTAAATTATACAGACAACACAAACACCCCTCCACTCACCACATTCATCAGAAACGTCAATCAGCGGTGTACATTCACGGCTGTACTCGCCGTGTGCTTAGCTGTGATAATGCTCTTATTTCATCAGCGTTACTCATGATGAACATGACAACGTCAAAGTGTTGACCTGAACCGACCTGCCTGAAAGAGACGCATGGGCTGTTAAATAATACTGCGTCATGAGTATAGACTTGTCCCTTTGTCTGCAGTTTTGGTTCCCACCTCCTGGTTTTCTGCTGTCCGACCTTATCACCTTATCAACCCTACTACCTGCTGCAGTATTTAAAGCTACAGTGTGTAATTATGAACTAATTCACATAAATTGAATACATTGTCCATAACTATGTGTTCATATATGTATAATCACCAGCAATGTTTTTTCGTCAACTTGAATGAGTTAAATATAGTTACATGAGGTGGACCCTCATGTGTAATTCACCATGTTTGCTACATTGTGTTGAATACGGAACACGGTCACCTTGAGTCGGGCGACGTCATGCATTGCCGAACTGCATTGTGGTTCTGTTGTCTCGCTTTGCTTGCACCACGTGTGGCAGAAGTTGAGAAAATCTCACCGTAACTAATTGAATTACACTCAAACAAATATTCACGCACAAGTGCCAGCCACTCATTTGATTTCTACTTCCCTTTAGCATTGCACAGGCAGCTAGAATGAGCACAAAAGCTAACTATGCTGTGTGTCCCACATGGGACACTGTGATTGGTTGTTGTTTTTATGTTATGTTTTTTTTTCGCCAGGCACGCCCACCATCAAGCATTAAAGCAACACATATACTGTAATGTGAGTGCTCAGTTACAGACAAGCAGCTGAACACAGCTGGGCATTTGTCCACTAAAGGGTCTCCTAGGATTTGGTAGAGACCACCAACGGAGTGAATTAAAGTTGGCCAGAAATCCAAAATGAATTCTAATCCTGCTCTGTGACTGCTTCATTCAGCAACTCTAAACTAACAACTTGAATATGCTGGCCCCAAGTGGTAAAAATAAATAAAAATAAAACACCACAGAAATGTCTTTGTGTGGGTATCGTGATTTTTACAAATCACTGTCCTATATTCTGTCTCCATTGCTTGAGCCTGCACACTCCTCCTCCTGCGCTATAAACCCAAAATATTGGGGCTGGAACTGGGACCCATTCCACTTACACCATCCTGCCGCCAATTAATAAGCTCTGTTATAAGTTTTCTAAAAATGAAACTATGTTTGTGAAGATTTACATTTACAGGTGATGGGCTTGAATGCCACAGTCAGATAGGGTGGTAGAAAACACATGATTAGTTTTGGTCTTTTTAAAGGACTTCTATTAAAAATATAGAATGAGGGCTTATCATTTCAAAAGAAAAAAAATGCCCTCCTCCACCCGATATGCATGCATTTTGCTGTCTACATGTATGTTTTATGATGGAGAAAAGCAAGTAAAAGGTAATTTCTTGTGAAAGCTCGAGTCTTGTGCAGCTTTCTGTCCCCGTCTCCTCCCGACTGATGTGTGTTGTTTCCTGCCGCCCGAGGCCTGATTCTCTGCCTCCACAGCTCCATCAGCCCAGCTTGCCGGCGGGAGCTGCGAGAAACCATTAGTGCGGCAGTTCCAATCCTCTTTTTCAGCCCAATGACGGTCAAGCATTTACTCCACTGTATTGTTATGTTACACACAGTATACTGGGGGTTTGACGTGTAAAACATCGTTTTGATGTCTTTTCCCAGGAAGGAAGGGAGCAGTTCAGACACAAAGTCAAGGTTTGACTGCTGCTGACAATAACAGCCATATATATGATAATAGCCTATTTTCTCCCTGAGTTATCAAAAACACAACAAAACAAATTGTAATATCCGGACCGGACAATGACAATTCATTAAGAAAACACAAAGAACTGTCACACGTTCACGTCTTAACCAGAGCACTGGTGATTCTTTGATTTCATTCAGTCAGTGTACCGGAGATGGAGCTGTTAGAGAAATAATTTCTTTCTCCTCTAAGGAAACTGCTGTTATTGCTCTTCATCACGCAGGCATCAAGCTCAAGGTGGTTTGCTATTCAATTTTTGTAATGGTGCGTGTGTCCAATGACGCAGAAACAAGAATTAACAGCAGGTCATTTCCGATGGTCAGGAGATACGATTAATGAACTGTGGGATCGAAACCAAAATAGTCAATGAGATATTATTATCATTATAAATTCATCATGTAGTAGGTAGATAACTCTCTTCATCAAGCCAAGGCTTATATGTTATTTCTCAGAGAGCAAAAATACATAAGATTCTTCAATATTATAAAAAAAAACATCTTAAAACTCTCAAGTACAATCAGATAATAACCCAAAAGTCAGTAATCTGTGATTCAAAATAACTAATGACGTGATGGATATGGGTAAAGGAAACAAATTGCGTGTGAGCTTATTAATTCAGCCTAATTTCTTTCATTTTATTCAGCAGCTTCAACCGGAAGTGCGTTTTAGTTTATGTAATTGATGCACTCATCCTGGCTGTTATTAATTATTCACCACGAGTTTGGCAGTGCTTCAAAAAGGGGAAGTACACAGCACGGCATTTCTTTTCACCACAGTGTCCACAGCGATTTGCCTTCAAGCCACATGACGTGTCAAGGCTCGAGGCAGACAGGTCTCAGGCGAACGGAGTCTCACAGCAGGTGAGTCCGAGCTGCTGCGAGTGCTCATCTTTGCATTTTACAGCTCTGGTACAACCTCATTTATTCTCCCTACACCTAAAATGGAGTCATCCTCACAGTATCTGCTCCTGTACGGCTGAACTAACTAGTGCGAGGGACCCGCTGTCATTACTGCGCCATCCAAATACTATGGCTATTCATGTAATAAATAACCAAATGTGGAGCGAAAAAAAGAAAGAAATCCATCAATTAATTTGTCCGAGGCCAAACATTCATTGACAGATTTTTCTTTCATTGGTATTCATACCACTTGGCACCCAAAGATGTCGACAAAGAGTTTTTTCGGGATCTTGTATCCGAAGATGAGCGAATAATCACCCAAGTTTTATGGTCTGTGTTTATGTGTTTTGTTTTTTAGGTATGTTGTATAGTATGTGACTTCGAAATGCTTTAAATTTTGAATCTCTTTTGTTACTTCATGCAGGTGACCTCCGCCATCTTGGGGTTTTGGAAACTGGACATAGAATTGGGGGTGGGTCTGACTGAGAGCTCGTCCACTGCGCCCGCCTTCACCTGCAACCCTGCAGCGATTCGATGGACTAGTTGTCAATCACGCTGTATCCACGTTACAGTGCTTTCTCATCTATGAGTTTCATAACATATTGTTGCATCATTTTATTCAAAATTTTCTGTGCCGGCTCTGCCTGTCAGTCATAAAGATACAGGTTCTTGTCAAGTTAAGTGTATATTTTTTTTAAATTTCACATTCTGCATAACTAATTATTGTTTAATATTTAATTTAATTTTGTATTTTTATTTTATGTAGGATTGATGTATGTTTAATGTATGTATGTTTGTAAATGCTGCTGGATGCCTGAATTTCCCTCGGGATAAATAAAGTATCTACTAAACTAAACTAAACTAAACTAACCATCGGGATGGAGACAAAGCAAAAAACACAATACTGAAATACAGAAACCCTTCATCTTAAGGTAAACAAATGAAGCAATAACTAATCGCTTAATGCTGTGTTCTGCAGAAGTTTGAAGAATAGCAAACCTGTGTGATTACTTATGAACAAAACATCACTTTTAAATGAGGAACATATTCTAAGAGGATTCATTTACAGTACGGTGGACATTATCAACGCTTGCAGTTTTGTGTTTCGTTATATAAGAATGGGCCAAGTGTTAGTAAGGGAGAATGACCATACTGAGCGAAGCATATTAAATTGCAAACCATCTACAATGACTTGCATTACTTACTGTCAATAATTAGGAGGTTATTGAGGGTCAGTTAATGCACCAGTGGCTGTAGAATAGGGTCCTGCAGAATACAACATTAATAATAATCACTAAAGTGCTATAATGGTTGGTCAGCTAGTGTCGTCGAGTAATTTCACACTCTACAAACTAACTTATGATTTGGAGTTCACAAAAGTAGAAACATCTTTAAAGCCGACATGAGAATTTGAGCAACATTATTCTCCCTTCAACACCACCTTGTGCTAAAACAAACTGGGCTTCATGGCATTTGGGCGTATTGTTCCAAATTGTCTAACCCCTTCCAGCAGAATATGCAAATCAGATCCGATTCATTGCCTCGTGACTAATCCCTTCCAGAGTGAAGGGGCCAATTTGCATATCTCATTTTGCATCTACTCTTTTTCTGATGGAAAGCTGGTAATTAAGGTTCAGGCTTGCCCCCGCTGCCCTGTTAGTGAATCAATGTGACCCGCCAGCCGCACACGGGCCCCTGAGGAATGTTAATCACCCCTGACCCTGGCCCTTGTCAAATGCATCGAGCCGCAGGGCACTATGGTGTAGATGTTTATTGAACCCCAACAATATATTTCAGCATGGGTTTGTATTTGTAACCCTGAGATGTCTTTTCTAACAACCGAGTGAAAAACAAGATGTGAGTGACGGGACAAAGGCTGATCACTATCTATCTAGATATGATTATTTAATAGCAGCGTAAACCTTTTAGACCAGTGTTTCCCAACTGGTCTAGCCTTAAGACCCACCTTTTGCCTTATAGACATGAAGTCGCGACCCAAATTTCTGAAAATTGTGACTCACCACAAAATGGCCCTGTAGTTGAGAATCCCTGTTTTAGACTAAATAAATACATGTGAAAAAGTTTGAATAGCATTAAACAGTATGCTTGAACACATTCAATTCAGCTAAATATGCTGATGTAATAGGATCAAAATACTGACTTTTTTTCTTTCTTTCTTCTTTTCATTGTTGCGTCTACCATCATGTTAACTGTAAGCCACTACCTGTTTGGACGGAGGGTGCATCTTACCTCAACTGACATATCCACCCCGTCAATAAGATTTTCTGTCAATACAGTAACGGATGCAAAGAGCAGCTGAAGAATGTGAATTGAATGGTCACGTATAGCTGCACAACTCTCACCCACACACTTGTTGCCGTTTTTCTTGGATCTTGGCTCTGGTATGAAAAGCTGATAGTGCCATTATTAATTATGCCTGCAGTGCTCTAATTGGTTTGGTTGCAGTTTTTTACAGGCTTAGGACAGAACCATTTATCCCAATAGTTCTTCAGGGGTTTTATGCAAGACTTTGAAGCAAGGACATGTACTTGTAATACTGAAAATCCTTCAATGCTGCACCCTGAGGCCCCTGTGGACAACGAGGTAGCTGTCAACTGACATTACAATACTCAATAACATTAGTGTCTCAAGGGTGCACTGTTAAAGCAAAGTGGCATAAAAAACTCACATGACATATTCCTTTGAAATGTCTGTTTATTAACGGTTCGCTATGTGAAGAGAGGTCTGTCTTGTCTGTTAAGGAGCTTACCTGTTTCACATCATAAGCGAAGAGGACGTATTTCAGGTCAGGGGACACGGAATACTTGGCCACATTGAAATTTACCTGAAGGCAATGAGATATAAAAAGAGAGACATGAAGAAAGATTAATACTAAGATATATACATATACTATACAGTGATATATAAAACATCTACTTACAAATGTCGTGTTTGGCAGGACAATCTCTGTTTCATTTGTGAGGATGTTGAACTTGATGACGTGGCCATCACTGTTCCTGTAGATGACTTCAGAGTCTGTGTACGGAAGAGACAGCGCAAAGAAAGAAAAGCACATCCATATGAAGGAAATGGAATTTTCAAAGTGACAATAAAAAAAACGTACAGAGAAAAATTAAAACTTCAGCCATCCTGAAATCCATTAAGCATTGTAAAGATGCCATTAACAACAAATAGTGTCTCGGCCTCGTTGTTCCCTCAAATTAAATAACAGCACCGGCGCAGCAGACAGCCGAGCGTCTGAGCCGCTGTGATGTAATGTGATTAACTGTGAGAATAAAAAGTGAGATTTCGCAGCAGGACTGACACAAAGGGAAGGCCTACATTTTTTAACATTCTGGGTAACGCAGCAGGTGGCGTATTGACGTGGAGAGCGTCGTGCGGCACAGTCAGGAACACATCTGCTGTGCCGAGCTGGGCCGGACGTGGCGGCATCGCTTGTTCCGTGTCAAAGCCAAACATTCAGAAGTGTAGCCCCCCTCAAATGTCATGGAGTGGGGCTGGGGGGATTGTCGGCAACACGCGCAAACACACTTACACACATACACACATTGATGCTCAATGTGCAGAGACTGCAAACGATCACGAGTGAAAAATAATCAGTTTCCCTCCGTCGAACAATGAATTTATTCATCTTTCAAACAACCAACACATGAACAGTGGAGATCTTTTTTGAATCACCAACAAGTGACGATATTCCCCACGGCGAGGCTCATAATCCTCAACCTCTCCTCTACAGCAGGTCCGCTTATTGACAGGCTCAGAGAGAAAATACACCCAACGATTGAGTCTCACTTTTACATGTCTACCACCAGTTTTCATGATCAAACTACTGGGATTTGTTTTCAGAGTTTCAGCTGAGGAAATTTCGCAGTTTTTTTATAATGAAGGAACCAAAGAGCCGGAGCAGTGACAAGATGTGGGCACCGTGCGTCACAAATCAATCACTGCCTTAACTGTCACGGCTGGGCCGTGATGCCGGGGGTCCCGGCACCTCCTCCCCTTTCCTACGTCTGCATTTTCTGTGTGTGTCTGTCTTGTGGTTATGTATATATATATATATATATATATATATATATATATATATGTGTGTGTGTGTGTAGTTTGTCCCCGTAATCAGCAGCTCATCACCGCCCTCACCCGTGGACCTTGCTGGGACACGTCCCCAGATTATTGAACCAGTTACACGGTTGACGGCCACTAAACTTCACCTTTAGCTTTCTCTGTTGTTTTGTGAAAATCCGAACTGACCCCGCGTCTTCTCTCCTGCAGAAAAGAGACTCTGGGTGTGCGTCAGATAAACTGGTTGTGCCACATTCATCGTCAGATTAATGTGCACCTCTACAAATATACAGCACTAGGTCTACATATTACATAACTCTCCACTCATGCTACAATAACAAACAGTATAAAAAGTACCAAACAAAACATTTATCTTGTCCACAGCACAAAGGGAAAGTGATGCACGGCTCAAACCTCAAACCGCGACGTAGTAGAAAATGCTAACTGGGTCACGTGACAAAACAGCGACATTGGACTAAGTTAGTTTAGTCTGTTAATTCAATAATAATAATTTAATCCCACTGCTGCAGGGTCAGCACCTTTGACAGCGCCACGGGACGATTTTGCTATTATTGTTTGTTGCTGTACTGTTTGAAATTGGTGATTTACGGGATGATTTGGGAGCAGTAGGTAGTTGAAAAACATTTGCATGTGACGACTGCGTGGTCTCGGCGGATGTTGTTTTTTCACGAAAATAATTTTACATTTAAATGACATTAAACAACATTTCGACAATTTTCAAAACAAGTTTAGAAAAAAAAGGGTTTTTATTAAGTTATGAAAAATGATTGTGCATCAGATTTTTTCGTTGCGGCAGCTGCCACTGTGGGTGGGCGGTTGAAGAAACCCCGCGGCTACGCCATTGCTCCTGCCTTCAGAGATCCAGGATTGGATTCTGCCGACACCAACTCATGCCACAGAACCAGCACCCATCACCTGGCTTTCCTCCCATGCCGCCTCACTGGACGCCGCGTCCGTCTCCCTGTCCGAGGTACATCAGGATATCTCAGCAGCAGAAGCCCTCGTTCCCCGGCCTGCCTCTCCCTAATATTCTGCACAATACGAAAAAACCTGTTCCTTCTTTTTCCCTCAACCCGTGTCTGCCTGCTTGGTCCAAAAACGCAGCACCGATCAATAACATAAAAGGAAAAGAATGCAATGTTTTCTTTTAAATGGACACATGGCGAGGATTCTGATTTGAGAGTGACAATTATCTACACATCAATACCGTTTACAGTATTGGTTATGTGACAAAATAATCAGATCTTCTCCAGGAGTTCAGCCTCTGCCAAAAGATCCCTCACTTAATTTCATCGGTCAATTGCTGTCGAGGTTTGAACTGAAATATGCCTGTGAGCTGTTCACTCCCAGAATGCATCTGGGGGAACAGTAACAAGATCAGGATCAGGACCTTGACCACATTGCAGCATTCATCCAGCACTGTCAAATAGTCTCAATCAAATGATGTGACCTTAAAAGACGAGAAAGATAAAGCAAAAATAATAAATAATTTATTGTTCTCATTCGTGGCCAAATATAGTCATCACTAACAGTATACGTTGGTTACATCTGTCGAGGAGGTTAATCTTTGTCTCCCATCCATTTTTTTGTTGGTTGACTCGGGCTCTGGAAGCATCATCGTACCACAGTGGTGAAGCACGATACACAGCACAATAGGTACAGCGAGTACAAAAGTATAACACATTCATCCCGACAGCGGCTCTTGCTTCGGCTCCTCAGGCTGTCTCAAGTGTACAGTATGTGGATACACGCAGACGGTTACACCAGGGAACTGACCAAACCCACTAATGAGTCCTCGGCCTCTGTCTCTCTTCTCTTTCTGTGTCAAAACAGAAAATGTCATTACTGTAATGATTCATTATAATACTCCAAGTAACTTGTCCAACACTAGTAACCCATCAAAGAATTCCATTGCTGCTCTCCAGCTAAGATGCCACCAGACTGCTTCTTCTTTTTTTCCCACCGACGCAGCAGCTAAAATCCCGTCCTTTCTGTCCACGGTGTCTTTGTGTCATCCACACTGGATTAGTGTGACATTTTTTTCATCTTTTTAAGGCCGACCACAAGCTACTGAAAGTCTTCAAATGGTTCTGAATGCTGCAGCAGGACTTATAGCTTCACTCCCTTGGGTCCCTGCATGTCAGATCAGACTTCCTTGTGCCTCTGATGACTTACACAAAGTTTGAATTTGCTTGCCCCTTCATGCCTGACTGATCTCTTTAAACCCGCTGTTCCCGTTCCGAGTTCTCCGACTTCAGAATGCAGGGCTCCTGTCTGTCCCCGGGTTTAAAAAGAAAAATAGTAAATGGACTGCCTTTATGTAGCACTGTTCTTGTCCCATTCACCTTTACATTCATATTCAAATACATATTTACGTATATACATCACACACTGCCGTCACAGCCATCAGGGGCATCTGGGGATTACTTGCCCACGCACACTTTGACGTGCGAACTGGAGGAGCCGGGGATCGAACCACCTCCCGATTAGCCATGCATCCAGTCCCGTAAGAATCTGTGCTGGACCGCTGGCTGTCCTGCGGCTTCCGTCACATTTACTACTGTCACCAGTGGTCGTCTGCCAGTAAAACATAATTACGGGTGATAATAAGCTGCTGGAACAGGCGAGCAATGGGTTCCATTTTTTACAGAAGGACCGTATTGGTTCAGTAGAGGTCGCCCAACAATAAAAACAATTTTAAGCTTCTTGGTTTTTTTTATTTCTTGGTTATTGTCTTTTTTTTTTTACTGCAGAACCGTCTGTAGAATAAAATATGTGTGTTTGTGGCCGGGTGCAGAGGTCGTGTCGGGGTTATCCAGTGCCACTAGGAGTCACATACACAGCAGTAATGAACAGCTTCACGAGTCAACACAGCTGTCTTTGCTGAACTCGGGCTAATCCCCAACAGCTGGCTAGGCTGCGTTCGGATGGCACTCTGTCTGCACCCGCTGGAATAGCTCCTTGCCCGGCTTCCTCAATAATCCACAAATGTTCTTCTGGTGTTATCAAATGTCACCGTTACAGAGAAAACGAAAAACAAAAGCGTGACTCCGCATCTGTGGTTTGCATACTTTGGTTTGAAAAGTGCAGCCGAAAAACACAGAAAGATATTCCCATCCTTCTATCCCGCTAAAAATGTGTCTCGAAAATAATGTCAAATGTCAAAAGTATCCGGACAATCTTCAGCAGTGCATGGCCGTGAAAGCGAAATGAAAATTTTGAGTGGATAAAATATGGACCCATTTGTGTGATCTTTAAAACATTACCATAAGTCTCTGGCACTGCTCTCCTAAATAATGAAACATCCGTAGCTGAAAAAGAACAAGCTAAGACTGTAATGTATAATTAATGATCTACGTCTGTAACTTGATGAATAATGAAATGCCCTGGCCTTTTTTTCACAACCGGGCTTAACTCTGCAACATAGGTACAATTATGAAATGGTCACTGTGGTGTCGTACAGGCCGCACACACCGTCTGCCGCTTGTGTGTGTGTGTGTGTGTGTGTGCGTGTCTTATATCAAGGCAAGTAAACACGATATCCACCTGGATTAAAGGTCATTACAGCTTGATTAAGATTATAACATCAAAACCTGTCATCAAGTTATCCTCTATGAAGTTATGTCTATGATGTTTCATCAGAAACAGGATAGAATATATAAAAAAATTATACGTTTTTACGCAGTGATTTAATTTGGTTTTGATGATCCACAGTGAAAATTCCCTCCACATCAAGACAACCAGTGGAAAGCTTTAGGGGCAAGTTTGCTGCTCGGAACATCCATATATGCAGCGACCAAATCAGTACACCCCCCCCCAACAAAAGTTTTTACAAAACTTTAATGCAACTTTCTTGAGAGAGAATTGTCACTTAAAGTCCAGCTGAACCATATCATATCAACCAAAAGTTTGTTAGTCTTTTGAAAAGAAAATTGCATTCCACGGCATGATTCCTACTGATCGTTCACAGCACCAGAAGTGAGAACAACATGCACGAGTAAAAAGAGAAAACCTCTACGTCATCCGGATTATCGACCATCAAGTACTAATAATCCCTTGAAATGCTCTCCTGGTCCGGTATTTATTTCAGAATAATTGGTGAGCAGTCATACCCAGGACTCCCAGAAGGAAATAAATGAGGCTTCAGCGATGATATCTCTCTCACAGTGTACTTATTGAGCTACGAGACACGTTATAATTTTCCTTTGAAAATGCAATTTCTTTTGTTCTTTTAACGGTCCAGCCCCAGAGTCCGCTGCCCACATAACTGCCACGACTGTCAGGAAATAAGAGATTCATCCTGCCAGTGGGCTGAAAAACAGTATTTAGTGCTAACTATAGAAGCCAGTTATAATGTGTCACATTTCTGATAATGATAATAACATGTTGGATTTATGAAGCGTTTTTCAAGTACCCAAAGCGCTCAAATGTTGCTGATGTCAGCAACATCTATGCTTGGGAACCAAATATGGTTAATTTTATTAAAGAACCACATAGGGGAACTCCTTACTTTATTTCCGCATATTAAGCAATGGTAAGATGCACATGACAAAGAAACAGTTGAAACGAAATATTGACGTCATCATAATGCCATTCATACCACATGGTGACTATGATTGGTTATTATAAATAAGATACACATAGTGTGTCTTATCTTACTGCTTGCAAAAGTTAATTCATTAGAACAGTATGTGACGTGATTTTCTGATTTCCTAGTTATGCCATCATGATGTCATTCCTACCATATGAGAATAAATAATGTTTCGTTCTTTACAAGCTTCAGGTGCTGTCTGTAGTAGGAGGCAGAGATACAGTACCTAGAAAAAACATTTTTTTCAAAGGATGCATGACATCATGACTTCTTTATGACTTCATCATGACCTCACTTATGATATAACATGATAACATGATGGGGAATAATTTTCTGATTATTCGTGGAGATATCTGGGAAAATGTGTTTTTCTGATCATATTGTCATTGACCTTGACCTTAGACTGATAAGGTCCAAAAAGATGTTCCCCTAGTAATATTTTCACAGAGTCTGATGAAAATACTGCCGTGTACTTTTACACATGCACACACAAACTAACACACACACACACACACACACACACACAGTTGCCATTGGATAGAGCTTGACTACATGAAAGCACAGGTGTAAACGCACCCAAACAGACAGATTGTGATCCAGGGGACCGATCGCTGGATGGATGATGTAATTCTGTCTCGTGCCATTATTCCTACTTTGTACACTTAGAGCTGGAAACATGAAAACGTTGTGTGTGCATACATACGCCACACATGCACACTGACAATATATAGAGGCAAATTTTGACTGAAAGCGCAGATTAAGGTGCACAGCCTATGGAGCGCAGAGCTCGGGGTCCGGGAGGGAAGTCTCAGCACAATGTTTTATGCATAGCACACACAAATTATTTAGCCAAGGTTGCGTAATGCCTGAATGCCGCGTCGGCAGTCCCTAAGGTTCCACCAGATGTCACAGCTGGTCAAGCTCAAAGCTCACTTGTTAAAGATAGAACACGAGTGCTTCTGCAGATGCTGACAGTGAATATGGCCGCATGTGCTGGAGTGTAGGGATTTGGGCTGCTGCTAAGTGTTTAAAGGTATATTATGCTCATATTCATGTTCATACTTTTAATTTTGGCTACCACTTGAAAAGGTTTACATGCTCTAATTCAGAAAAGTCATCAGTGTTCTCATACTTCACATTGCTGCAGCTCCTCTTTTCACCCTCTGTCTAAAACGCCTGAATTTCATTTAGCCCCTCCCCCTCCCGATAAACCCCAGTCTGCTCTGATTGGCCAGCTGGCCCAGTCTGTTGTGATTGGTCAACTGATTTCAACATGTGTAGTAAATGTCACGCCCCTTCACCAGAGAGGTGGAGATTCTCAGATCGCGGGGGGGGGGGGGGGGGGGGGGGGGGGGGGGGGGGGGGGGCTACCCCTAAAGAGTCCAACTGTGACATCACAGTGGGAGAGAGATCTGAACCAGTGGTTGAGAGCTTCAGGCTGTAGGGTTTAGCCAGCTCACAAAAAACAACAGGGTGGTCTTTTCTCACAGTTTGTGGGCCGGTAGGCTCCACACATACACACATTTCTGTGCACAAACACTGAAAAGGTGATTTGTGCATAATATGTCACCTTAAATAAAAAATGGCACCTGTGATTCACTGCTCAGACTCTTCAGTTGTCATATTGAAGAACAAAAAGAAGAATCCAAATCATTTATCAGCACAGTGCAGACATACCAGACATCATTATGTGCTGCAAACAGACAATACAAGACACATTACATACACACTTTATATGCTTTATATGCTGCTTACTATATATTCAACAGTAATTTAAAAAAAGCTTTTTCATTCTTGTATCTACTCATTAGTCAGTTAATCAAACATCATAACCACAATTATAAAAACCATAGATTTCATCAGGATTAGATCAGCGTTGATAAAGATAACTGGTGCTCATTTGGAGCAAGAACATTATGAATACAACTATCGCTGAACCCATTAACGACAATAGTTGTTAACGTGTACCAATCAGTGGCAAACACACCTGCTGGACCTGTGAGCACATTCAAATGGGGGCACCAGTCATCTTTGACCACTGCAGAGAGCGACTCTCTACCGTCATGACTTGCTTAAAACCTTCTCATGTCATAACTTGGATCACAGTTTCTTCGTGACACACTTTGTAAAGGGATGGAGGAAGATATTCATCTTGCGTCCTCTGGTGGGAAGTTTACTGATGATAATGGCCAGAAGACGACACCGTGTAGATCCATAGTCTTTTAAAAGATCATCCAGTACCGGATTTCTAATGCAGGGACCAGTCTCTCCCCTCATTTCCTGACATCTCTTCTGATGATAAAGATATGAAGATTGCATGAAAATAATCTTGTGAAGTGTCAGATGAAAAAGAGGGTACCTGTGCAAATCACAGAGAACATGACCGAATGAGCGAGTGAGAATTTCAGAGAGAAAAGTTCGACTTGATTTAAGATGTAGTTTCATTGATGGGTGTTTCACAGTCCCCTGCGGCCTTATGTTTGACAAATGATTCATTCTAAGACAATTTTTAAAGAAAAAACTACTATAGATACAATGTCAACCATCATAACATAGATTTCCTTTTTTTTTCTTCCCCTGAGGAGATTGTGCAGGTTTTCATCTCAGGCTACGACCGAGGACCATGAGGCCAAACCCAGGGCACAACAACTGCAGACAATCTATACTTAGCTTGTGAACATGTTCAGAGATTTTCTTTACTCGATACTGGAGAGCGGACAATGTTCACAGATGTTTTACAACGTCAATCAAGCTGAAATCTTGGAGAGTATATGAAAGTGGAACTGAAAATATAAACTCTGACTGGAATGGCAGATTGTGTACCTTGGATACAGGCTCTGAGGGGGTTTTAGTCTCCTTGTTCACCTCCACACGGCACCGCAAACATGTGTTTCTGTGTTACTCTGTCATCTTCGTCACCTTGCCACATTTAATTTGTTTCGTTTGTGTAACTGCCCCATCTGTATAGTGTGCCGCTCTACACGACAGTACGATTTAAGTCGCCTGCCATATTTCTTTGAATTTTCTACACCTGTCAGGTCTGTATATGTTCACGAGCTCACAGTTCGCGGGCCACCCTCCAATAATCGCTGTCCTGTTGCTCCGGATCCACCAGTGTACTGTGATTGACAAAACCAGAGCAGACATGCGCCTTAAATTAGAGCATTCCTCCGCAACCCCTCCGGCCTCTAGCTACATTTTGGTTTTCCGCCACCGGAAAGATAACGGCTAACGTTCTCTGATGAGATTAAAAAAGATCAGGAGATGAGGAGATCGTCTCATCTGCAACCCTTAAACTGTCATCAAAAAAGACATTTAATGAATTATTCAGAGTCATTCTAATTGACTTGTTGTGTTGTGTACAATGACCAAGGGCCAGTGGTTAACATCTTTCAGGACCGATACAGTTCAGTGCTGCTTCCATGATCTCTACAGTGCAATGTGAAATTTCAGGTGTGCGAAACAAACAGGAAAATTAACAACACACTCCGTAGCGCATCTAATATACCCAGGCTCATTTTCATTCTTCCACCGACGAAATGCCCTAATGATGGCACGCATCGGGGTTTTTTTCAGACCTGCAGAAAATTAATGAGTGCAGGAAGGTGGACTGCTGGTTTCAACAGCTTCCTCTTCCATGTGCCGAGCGCCTGCTCCAGCCCCATTAAGCTCTTGACATGTACACATAGGCTAAGAATGAGATGCATGAATATATAATGGAGGTAGCTCAACCATTTAGCTCTGAATGCACTACTGGTTCATTGTGCAAAGTCTTCCAAACGTGATTTATTTTTTGTTTGCCTGTAAAAATATCATGAACCTTGTTTTTTTAAAATCATTAGCTCTCCTTTAGATGTACTTCCTCCGTATCATTGTTCTCCTCCTGCTCATCGTCACCTTCATTTAAAACAATGTCAGCAACAAAAAGCGAGCTTCCCCCGAGAACAAAGTTACAAAACTAGTCCCGGTCCTTCCCTTGAAGCGAGGGCTTTTTTCTATTCCTAGGGAAGCAGCGCAGTCTGCTTCAAAGGGGCCTCCCGCACTCCCACAGCCTGCGTCTGGATGCTGCATTGTTCCTGAACAGTCAGCAGTTACGCCGGTAACCTGCAGCTCCCCGGTGGTTCTAACAGGAACATTTCCATTATCTCAAGGTCTTTCATCACTGTAGGTCACCTCACCAGTGCTCTACCTATACAGTAACATCATGTGAACTGCTCAAAGTTTCAAACTAAATGACGACACCACAGTGTTGACCACGATGAAGTGAAAAACTACACTAGAAAAAAAACAAAACTGTGATCGATCGTTAAGGTGAAGATTTTCACAAAATATGAAAATTGATTCAAGACAAGACAAATTACATTATTCCAGCAGACAGGCCCAAATTATTGACAGATTCATTCGTGTAATTCACGTAAAATGCTTTTCCAACGCACCACCTTTTCCCAAGATCCTTTGCAGGAAAAAGTCTGTGTTTGGGACCTCCTATAGACTGGAGGAAATCTGACCTTGATTGTTCATGGCCTTGGAAAACTGTTTGTGATCTGAGCAACACAAATGCATATAGTATGTATGACAACATACAGTACACTGTTAATCCCACTGGCCTCAAACCTCAGCTACTTTTCCATACTTAATCGGCTTCATTGTTTTAGACAAGTAATCTGCAATCTATAAAATGTATGTCCTATTGTTTTGTGACCAAGAGTTGGTGGTGGTAGGGGTCATGGCTCTTTTCACTGACTGTTCAGACCTTAGCCCGCAGGTAAACGGGCCGCGGTGAAGTTAGTTTTAAGTTGGATATTCGACGGATATTCACTCTGGTCCCAGCCGCCGTGGGATATCCAATTGAAAACTAACTTCACCGCGGTGGTAAACGGGACTGCACAAGGCTTACAGCAGAGCTATTCAACTATATTGTTCAGGGGGACACATTTTCAGGAAGCTCCGTGCCTGGGGACTGGACATTTCCCTGACCTAAAGTCAATAAAATACATCATATTCCTGGCATCAAAATACTGAGTGAAGTTTAGAAAGAACTAAGAAAGCATCCAAGGTCCGAAGACATCAGTGCATAATAACCATTTGCTTTGGTAGGACATGTAGACAGAGCACATAGAAATATCACTTTCCTGCAAGGTATAATTTGATTAGGTCATACACTGCAGACTTTTTTCTCATAAATTTACCACTTCAATCTCAGAAATTCTGTGTTTTTTGTCTCGAAATGTTACCCCCCTCCCGTATTTAATTTTTTCTCTATAATGGCCCTAATACTCCGTCGCAGCCTCTGGAGTGCGAGGTCGCACCTTTCCTCTGCAGGTTCTGTACACCTCTCATTGAATCGGTCGCACTGCAGCTGACATACACCTGAAGCATAGCTGTTGCCTATAACATTGTGTCTGGTGATTCTGTCAGACGGCTGTAAGACAGGGGTTTCAGCAGTGCAGAGCAGCAGCTTGGGAAAAGTGACTGCTGGTTAACATTTTGTCTTACTGAGCACTCGCAGGTACGCGGCGGCGGGCGCCCCAGAGGCTTGGTACTGGTGCGATCGTCATACCTGCTAGATGTCGATGCAATGCTTCAGAAAAGTACACCCCGAACCAACTCCACACCAGGTTCCCCAGCTGCCTCGGCCTCCTCTCTCCAGGCTCATTGTGACCTTCGATGTCAGCCAGGAGCTGTGTTGGCATCAACGTAATTTGATTGGCTTGCACCTTAATATTAACTTTAAGATTTTGATCTGTCCTACGAAGCGAGTTCAATATACCCAGGATAAGTTTTCGTTATCTGGCTTGACTTGGCCATCCTGATAACCTGTACAAAGCTGGAGATCATTTTTCTAATAAAAGAAATAGTATTTAGATTGTGTTACTATTGATCGTCACAGCCTCCTCCTGTTGTTCCGAGCTACAGTGACAGAGTAAGAAAGTAAAATACTCGCAGGGATTCTGTTGGAAGTGAAATCATCTTTATTCAATTCAGATGAAACTCTAATATTAATGAGTCTATGTATTTATTTAGTGAGATCAACGCTCCCTCTGTTTATTAGAAACTGTTTTAAATCCAGAGAGGACACATGGTAAGTCTGGAACAGCAACGTGATTCCACTTCCATGATCTATAAATATCTGCTGCACTTTATGCTCAACTCTTTTGTCCAAGTCAGGCTTTCTGGTTTTCGAGTAATCTGATTGGCCAGTAGTTGGGCCGGTGACAGGTTTTAATCTCTTATCTGGAACTTAACCTGCGCCGGAGCTGGTAAGCGGTTCAGCATAAGTTACCATGGTGATTTATCCCAGTAGGAAGGGAACCAGCTTCGCAGGACAGAAGACCCCGAGTTGAAGCTGAAGTTACCCTGCTTCGTATCACAGGCCCCTGGTGGTGACTACACTGCTGCTCTCCTCCACTTCTAGTAACGCAGCAACCGTAAGGTTCAGCAACTCGCCACGTCTCCCCATGCGAAGGGAATGAGCAGCGTTTCTAACGCGTGTGAGTGAGTGCTCCATTAAGTAGCCATGTTTCACTCACTATTTCATACATGTTCCGTTTGCTGGACGACAGAAACAGAAAACCAATGTACATGACAACAGCTTTATTGGGAGTTCAGCTGTTTCACAGCACTGTACATGTGAGGACAGCGTGTAGGAGAGACACAACCAGGCTCTGTTCACACCTGATCAACATCAAGTACACAGCTCTACTGTAAGTACAGGTGTGGACGCACCGAAGACTGACTGAGGATGAATTTGAGATCCGATGACTCGGAGCATATTTTGGTCTGGAGGCGAATGTGGCCACATTCTTTCTGCAGTTTATCATTTTTTCACTTCTCAGTGGTTCATATACACTGATTTATTTGTGGCTTCCGCCACAATATTAACATTGACCACCATGTATTGATTTTCTTCAGCTTCTCCTTCTTTCTCTCTCTCTCTCTCTCTCTCTCTGTCTCTCTCTCTCTCACACACACATTTTGTATAACCAGACTAGTTAAAAAGAGTTTTGCAAAAAATTATTGACATGCTTATTTGCATCTAGAGTGGTAAACTTGACCAACCGTCCACTCGTGATCGGATCACCCAGGACGGACGTTGACACCAAGCGGCAGACACCATCTGACACGAGACAGGACTCAAACATGACAGGGTGCTGTCGTGAATGTGGTAATTCCAGTGCCACATCATGTAGCAACGTGTAGCAACGTACCAAGCAGGTTTTAGTCACGTTTCACTTGAAAGCAGATGTTAAAGCGCTTACACTGCAGTTCTGACCATACACGGTCCGAACATATACTACTCCTGTTTCCATTAAACTGTACCAATGACTGATCAATACTGATTTACTAGTTATTTATCCCTGCTATATTCCATTTAACTATAGTTGCAAACTGCAACCAGACTTGCTGCCATCTTGCTCAAGCATCAATCATTCATTCACGTGTAAAGCTGCACTTACCAATACTGTTTGCATTGGCAGTCTATCAAGTGTCAGTGTGCGGTGTGGTGGGGCTTCGTTCGTAGTGATGAAGCTACAGACATTCATCATGAAACTCTGCACATCCCCTCAGCTCTTTGTACCATTTTAGTGTCTTTCACTGTATTGGTTTGACAGACTATAACTCCACTATTATGGTTCAGTGTCACCGCTGTCATCAGTCATTTCCAACTGCAGCCGGCGGCTGGTTTCAGCCGAACAACGCTGACAAACCCACTGCACGCTATTCCTGCCCAGCGCCAGGCAGCACACAGACAGGGTTAGCAACTAGCTGGGGAACACAGAGAGGCATTTTAAAGAGCTACAGATATTTATCTCAAGAGTTGATGCCGACCAAGACAGAGCCACGACAAAAGTTAGCACCTTGGGTAACAAAAAAACAACAACCTTGAAATAGCTCAGGTACGATTCTATGAATAAAGTGAGCAAATAATATTTAATGGCTTTGTAGACTTAGCAGAGTATTTGTGTCAACTAACTCTATTAAGTTTCATTTGTAAACTTGTACCCTCAACACTTAAATTATGGGGGCAAAACAGAAAAACTGTGAGTATTGACCAGAGTGGAGGCCAGGCAAGTAAAAACAGGGTCTGCAGAGCAATTCTGCAGGGGTTTCCACGAAGACTGGGGTCAACTCATCCTTTCTGCAGGGGTTTTTGTCGAATACAGTATTGAAATGATGGCTCTACAGTGATTACACATTCGGGCAGCTGTGCCTCAGGAGTGGGGTCATCCTTGTGGATGATCCCCAGCTGCTGCATACTGAAGTGACCTTGGGCAAGACACTGAGCCCTAAATGGCCCTTGACTGATACTGTAAACAGCTGTAAGACTAGAAAAAAACATATATTGCCATGAATACAGCCCATTTACCATTGTATAATTCAAAATCTAATCAGCCAAATTCCATGACTACATATGTTATAAACTGGTTTAATCCTCCGGACCCTGGTGAGCAGAATTCTTTAGAACTGAAACTGAAAGTTTTTATATTGATGAAAGATAGATGATCACAATAAAGATAATTCATTGGCATAACTGTGGGCGATTTTATTAAAAACATGGGAGGTTGAGTTGGCCTCAAAATTAAAAAAAATTAGTGCACAGTCACAAACGGGTGTGTCTTGATATGTTTGGGTCGCTATATAACAATTATAATACGGACTCGTATCAACCGTGTTAACCGTTATTCCAACTTTCAGCGGCATGTTAGATCTCAGCATGGTTCATGACAACAACAACCGCCTTTACGTTACCCATAATACCAAAGACAGGATCTATTTAAGACTCTTTTGAGCTGTGGATTCGGCGACGTAGTCATTACTTTGGGCAGCAGAACTGTGCATGTTGGATTGAGTCCAAATGAACTACACGTCACCCAGTGTAACAGTGCATCTCTTTGGAACAATGGGGCCTTATGGCACTGAGCAGTAAGATGCAGGCTTTGATACACACATGGCACTTGTTATAAAGATCAATTCACGGTTTGTTTGTGTGAGGGTTTTTTTTTTCTTCTGGATTTGTGGATGTCTCCTTCAAGTGAGGTGGTGATCTCAGAGGATATGAGGAGGTTGGAGAATGAGATACTACCTTTGTCTCAAGGAGTCTATATTTAAACCTGCCATGTTTAATTCATCGCCAACCACCATCCGTTCACACACTGGCCCTGGATTCGAGACGGAGCATCAAATGTACCGGGTACGTAATGAATTGAAATGTCACAGCCTTATGGCAGGGTTGTACAGGTTAGAGATGGAATATGAATGTCACTCCATAATGCATTGGCCCTCATGACCCAAGGGGAAGGCAGCACAGAGGTTTGTGTGTAAAGTGGATCTATATTAGAATCAGCACACGGGCCATACTAAGTGGCACTGTGTGCTGTTCAAGGACATATATTTGGAAATTAATTATTTTTCAAGTGTGTTTGAATCACAGGTATCATGTAAAGGGCACATTCTGAATACTAGCCCAACTGGTTGAAGGTTTCATCACCTTTTCCCTACTTTTCACCTGGAGACATTTGATGTTGTTCACGTTTGTACTGTACAACAGCAAAACTTGCCTGAGCTCGGTAATAAATCACAGTGAATATGAAGCCTTGATTTTAGTTTTGCTGAAGTGTTTCTCTTTTGTAGTTATGTCGTTGAGCCTGTGTTGAATGTGCTCATATTAACCATAATAAAGACTGTGAATAAAGATGACTGACGCGTCACCACTTCCTCCCGTTGTACAAAAATCATGGTAAACTCTTTTCATTTGCAGTCTTCACAATGGTATCACGAGTCAGTCTCAGCTGTCAATCATGACATTTCACCCAATGTTCAAAGCATCAAATTACTAATTAATACCAAAATTAACAAAAACATATATCAATGTGTTTAAAAAATACATAATATGACAGAAATCATCTTTGATATAAATTTATTTTACGTGTACTTTGATGATCTAGCATGTCCTCGTGCCATCTGCTATCATGAAGGAGGGGTTTATGACCTATAAAGCAGCCAGCCACAAGGGGGCGAGCCAGATGATTTTGTTTCACTTTTGGGGCGCTGTCACGTCGTCCATCTTTATGTACAGTCTATTGGTGGATTCGGAATGTCCTTCCTATCACCTTTTCCTAACTGCTTTTTTCTTAACCTCAATGGAAAACATCACGAGGTCAAGGAAAGGTGTAAAGGAGGATTCATAGGGCTTAGGAAAATCCAACAGCGCTGCTATTACTACGTAATTATGCGACGGCGGATGTTATTGACGTACGTCCGCAGTGGTGAAACTACACATTTCCGAAGATGGACTACAAAATGTGCATCTTTCCGGCGACTTCACCCCGCGTGTTTTTAGGAGGTTGAATCATATTAAACGTGGACAATATGGTGAAAAATATTCATTTATTACCGAGTTCGGAATGAAATGAAAACATTAATATAGGTGACGCAACTGAAAGAAAAAGGTTGACACATTGAAAATGTTTGTTTTCGCTCCTGTCCACTCATATTTATCCACATATTTTACCTACTTTAGGACGTGTGTCCCCTCTCCGTCATATTCATACTCATACTCTTCTTCTTCTTTTACTTTGGATTTAATCAAATTAATCAAACATTAAATATCACCGCTGCAATGAATTTTGGGGCGTCTATTTCTCCTTTCCTTTAGCATATAGACGGTCCACTGTACCCCATGCTAAAGGAGATTTTCCGAAGCATTTAAAGAATTTGAACAGCTCCTTCCCTGTCATTTCACTCAATTAGGAACCTTCCTAACTGAAATTGACAATTAGACCGCAGGGTATATGTCATCAACACAGGGCCTTTGCATGAGAAGACTTCACACTTTGCACAAGGATGAGCAAGAGCTGAGGGCACGCATCTCCCCTCTACAGTGTATGGACACACAGGAGGAAGTCTGACTGGAGCTCGAGGATTACATGAGGAGGGAAATTGGAAGAAAGTGCAGTAGCTCAATTTCTCAATTTCATCAAAAGTTTCAATTAAATACAGTACGTCTTTCCAACCTAGGTGTCCTGGGCTAGGAATTGAATTCTATACAATCCTTGTCATGGTTCACATGGTTTTTATTATCACAAAAAAAACCCAGCGAAGACATTATTAACACACAACATAAAACAGCCAGTTGGACATTCAGACAATGTGGCTATTACCAGTAGTGTTATACTATGTTAACAAAACCAATATGGATATAATAATATAGCTAAAAGCTAAATCTTAATTCTATTTTAAATTGCAAATACAATAAAGCTAAAAGCTCTGAAAGCCACCGCATAGCCTTAAATAAGACATTTTTATGAGGCATGCTGTGCTATAATATATCATGGGCTGCAAATAATGATTGCTCACATTCATTATTGATGTGTTTATTTGTTTGCTATTCACTTAGTCTATAAAATTTCAGTGCCCATCAAATACTCCCTGAGCCCAAGGTGATGTCTTCCAATCGCTCGTTCTGTCAGACATACAGTCTAGAATTCAGCTACACAAGTGCTTCACGTATAATTTTCCATCATACATTGGCCCTCGATTAACAACAGCGTTTATTGTTAATTAAACAGGTTCATCAACTAATCGTTCAGGCCCATATGACGACTACAGTATGTGTATAATGTGATGCACATTGCTTTAATATACTGCACAAAAAAATCTACACTGTGTGCTACGTACCACACAGAATACAATATGTGTAATACAGGTATTCTACTTGGTATTTAGCTTCGATATAACTTAGTAAATTATATGGTTTGTAATTTAGCACGATTGATGAATATCCCTGAGACAGATGTTCCTGACTCGTCCCCCCGGTTAAAGGGCAAGGTCCCTGTCTTCCACCTCACGGCTGTAAATGAGCTGTGAGACCGGCCGACCGCGCGGACCAGACACTAAAACCAGGACGGGCGTTTACATTCAAGCCAAATCAAAGCTGGGAGGGAAACAGGAGACCGGACCGGATTACCAAGTAACTGCTCTCAGCCCCGAAGGACAGCGGTAGACGTTGCACAGGCTCCTCGAGCAACAGGGGAGCTGCATCCCCGCTGTGTCCCTTTGGTCGACCTCAACCAGACAACCTTCCCTTGTGCCTCCATACAGTAGAAAGTTTTCTTCACGATGGGATTTCAACCAAAATGGAAGCCACTTCACTGTTACACAAACCAGAGGAGGGGACGGCCACTCTTAAATGCGATTATAATGCCTCTACTCTATAACTTCTAGAAATGATTGGACGTGAACACTTAGATAAACTGTATTTTTTCCCCTGATTTTGCAGTTTGAATGTCAGTTTAAGTAATGTATTTAAAGCTCCATAACCAGACTATTAACTGGACAACCTGCCCAAATGAGGTGTAAATGTAGACAACGGATTGGTCGGGCAATGATGCGTTTTAGTTTTAAACTGCTGCCACAATGATGCCTGCCATCAGCTCTACTCCGGAGAGAAGTTTGGCAGTATGGACAGGCAAATGACGCTGACGCCCACATTCGCTTCCTGATTGGTTCGTATCAGTCCATGAAAACAAATCCCTGTTCTTACTTTTCACCTTTACTGTTCTCTGTAACAAACTGCAGGTCACGGCTCACGCTGTGACCTCGGGTGTTTTGTCTGAGTGTTGGTGTGGTTGCAGGTGAAGCGGGGGCGCGGTCTAAACATCTTAATACCGCTTCCTTGCCCCTGGTCTTGCATCTTGAGTCTGAAAACTAGAACCTAACACTGCACTGTGTGGACGATCTGCTTCCTGTTTACACTGGCACACTCATGCCCAGTGTACATGAAGGGTCAGGTGATATGTGTTTTCAGGTGTGTTAGTTGAGATGGGGATTATTACTGATACAGAGCTAAAACCCTGGTGTGCACAGAGATCATTTTAGTTTTAAAAAAACATTTTAAAATAAAACTGACTTAGTATGCATGTAGCCTCTGTCCCAATCTTTCCCTAATAAAATATTAACTGGAATGTAACTGGATTCCCATTGTTACTGGTTTCTTAGGTGTCCCATGAAGTCGTGGCATTATCCCAAACATCTTCATCCACTAGATCTTCATCTCCACACCACTGCAGCTGTGACTTCTTCTCCTCCACTGCTCAAGACTCAGCTGCTCCCATGCCATGAACACACAAAGTAGCCTGATGACTCTCAGAAATTACAACTGGCTTCTGTTTTTTTCCCAAACCTGATTCTATATTCCTCACCGCGTTTACCAGCTGCCCCCAGTGAAGGTCACATCATTTCCGTTTATCCACCATTACGCATTCATATGTTCATTCACTGTAGCGTCACTGACTGTGCAGTTAGCGCTTTGTTGGGTTAATGTTCCGTCATTCTTTGTTGTTTTCTAAGGCTGAGGTTAACTTCTTAATATGTGAGTGGCATCAACAGTGATTTTTCTCATATAATGCTGAAATTATTTGCTGAACCAATAATTAGTGTTAAAGTTACTTGTAATGATTGGATAAATGCTACTTTCTCCAAATTAAGCAAATTTCCCTCCAACAACATGTAGTGCAGTGCATATAATACTAAATACTATACAATTCCAGACTATGCTAGACTATACTGTAGTATGCAAAATATAACAGTATATTGACACAGATCAGATCCGTTACCACTGCTCCTTTCTACAGTCATTTGGTCAAAACATTACAATGTTCTATTGCATTTTGAGTCATCCTCCTCTTCCTCCCCAAACACTGCTCGCTGCCTGTTTGTTTGTTCTTTGAGCAACTGTTTTGTCTGGGAAAAACCTTGATGCAAAAACCATCCTATGGTATTCATAATCAACATAGCACGCCCAGAAACAGATACAGTAGCCACCGTTTGTAATGGCTGCCATTACTTGTCCAAGAAAAACAAAGAGTCCACTTTACACCACTGCAACACAGCAGAGCATGTCAAAATGCAGTTGCATTGTATAAGGCATTAAATGTAATATAATATTCATTGTTCAATTTAAAATTTGTTTTAGGGCAAGGATGAAATCCTTTACCAATTTGTCAGGTAGAGGAATATTAAGAACTTGCCAGAGTGTACCTACTTGCCATCTATTCTGGAGACTTATTATTGGAGTCACATTATTTTTTGTGCCATATGCCTGGAAATGGAATGGGAAAGAGTATGTGTTTTTGAGGCAGGTTTATTCATCTACGTGTAATTAATTTCCTTCCAAATCATTTGGCATTTGGATGCAAACGGCGTTTTGCTTTAATCGGTGATGAACCGGCAATTTTAAAGCCTCCTTTCTACCTTTTTGGATGGAAATAAGAGACTGAAAGGAAAAGACACTCAATAATTACGTCCAACCTCAAACAGAAAGCTATGAAAAGCATTCAACCAGCCCAAACCAGCATAAAAGGTAGCAAACCAAGAGGCAGGAAGCCATTACCCAGTTAGGTGAATAGAGAAATTGGCTTTTTGTGAAAATCCGAGCCATGTGAAGTTCTACCATTTTTGCCTTTAGATTATTAATTTTCAGTTGTAGATTGTTTTAACACATATTAAATCAACACAAACAGAGATATCTGAACATATAAAATAAAAAAGCTGCCTCCTCTCAGCGTGAATGGACTGTGACTGGTGGTTCTAACCCACGGCAGACCTGCTGCTGAGACCTGTTGGCTATTCACCTCTGTCCAATACATCACTGTCTTCCCTCCACAGCCAGTTCCGAGCCAATCGATATCCTGCCTTTAAGTGTTACACCGCATTGTCATTAGGACCGATAGACCCACAGATAACACATTTTCTTACCACTGCAGCAATGAGCAGGAAGCAGAAATTAATAGCAGTTACAACGTCATTGATAAAGCCTTTATAAATGCAAAATGAGCACAGGACGCATTTCATGTCTAAGTGCCCTGTTAAATCTGGCGAAAGTCAGATTTTGCTGTTGGCTCTGAACTATATCGAATTAAAAGAGCAAACTTCTGTATCGTTATCATCTTTATGTTAAAGGCACTGCATTACAACAGAATACGCCCACATTGATTTCACTTATTTTGTCTCATTAGACCTCTTCCCAGGATCGTGCATGCAGTGTGGTGGCCACAAGTAATTACCTGATTATGATCATGACTCCGCCCACCTCCAACCTGAGCCGACGTGTGTCTTTACTTATGGTTGATAAATAAAGACACCAGTGCAGGACGTTCACATGAATATATCTTGGAGACAGTTAAATAAGATGCTGTTGTTAATATTTTAAAGCAAAAACAAAGGCATACAGTCCTATATATTGAGAGAATATATTAAATATACATTGATTCAAATGCTTTGTCAGGTTTGTCCTTCACACAGTAAAACAAGTTCTAAATCCTGTGTCCATGCATTCCTTGTCCAAAGTCTGTTTATATTAAACTGCCTTTCTTTTACAATGTTTTTGATGATCCCTGTTCAACTATAACTTTTGTATATTTTTCAAATCAAACGTGATGTGGGGTGTTGAGCTAAATAAACCCATCATAAAACATTGTGCTTGAACATTGGTGGGCTTCAGCTGCTAGTGGTGAAGTATCACATATGGGGACGTGTATTCAGGCTGGCATTTCGATTTGGTTGTTTCAGAGAAAAGAAATTGCAGATGAACCATTTGAATGAACTGGTTTTCTGCATATATTATGCATATACTAAAATACACTTCCTAGTTCAAAGTTTAGACAAACCCAATGCGCTTAAGCTAATAACACAAACTGTTGTAGGGCCATATCTTACACTTGCTGCAAAGTGGTACCAAGCATAATGCAAGTGTCTTCTAGTTTCAGACTGAAGCAGTTGTCATTTTCCCATCCAGCACCGGTGTTGTTTAAAAGGGGGTCTGCCAAAGTGTCGTTGGGCAAGACGGTGAATCCCCAAGTTGCCCTTGATGGCTGATGTGCCAGGGACATTGTTGGCACATTGATATCTTGAAGCAGTGGGAATCGATTACCAACTAAAACCTTCTATTAATTGTGTTTTTTTCATTAAAATAAATGATGATCAGAGACAAATCGGTAAGTCCTCAGTAAACACTATCTCCTGTTCCAGCAGCTTATTACGACCCATAACTATGTTTTCATTACTAGGCGACCTCCAGTGGCCTTAGTCATTTTTTTTTTAAAAAAGAGGAAAAAAGTTTTTGGTCAAAACGTAAGCTTAACTGTGTTTATTATTGTTACCATGACGATAAAGGTCTAGTGTGCCTGCAACCATATGGGTGCTATTTCAGGACACGGTCCTATGGGTCGTATCAGAATATGTTGTTGAAGACTAAACAAGTCAATGGCAGTTATATTCAAATTTTTACTCCAAAAAAGCCTCCAGATCAAATTAGGAAAAACACTAAACCATTTATGATGTCACTGCTACCGAGACTTCATCTTACACTATTGTGGTTTGAATTTGGTTTCTTTTACAAAAAAAACCAACAAAACTGTGTTGGGGAACAATTTTTATCTGGGTTCAAAAAACTTTTTGCTTTAGTTTTTAGAACGATTGTATTCATGGTCAAAAGTGAAGCAAACAGTTCTCTCTGTGGCAATGCAGTGTTACAAGTGAAACATTTGAGTGTCATCATGGTAAAATGCGGCCTGTCTGTCTGTTTACATTTTTTTTCAACAGCGATAGTGTCACAACTGTGCAGGTCACAAAATTTGTCAAGTGTGTAGTTGAGATCAAATTGAAGGCAGCATTCAAAGATGGCTGTGGTACTGTGCACTCATGTAACAATGTGGTAATGACGTGCAGAGCGTCAACCCAGTGCCAGGCGTCACAGCTGGTGTGATCCCATCACAACATGGCCTCTAATTTCATTCTTCTATTAATTAAGCAGAGAGCGATCAGGTTAGAGATTAGGTGATCAGTTAATTCAATCGCTCATTAAACCGGGCTACAGTCACAGCCGGCACATCCTCACAAAAGACACGCTGTCCCCTGACGGGGTCAGATTGCATGCGGCTCGGGTATCGGTTAAATAATATGATGAGGTCATCTTCAATAAGGTACACATCAGCTTGCGTATTTATGAAGCATTGAGTCTTGCTTTGAAGCAAAAGTAAGTGAGGAAACATTTTAGATTCAACAAGTAACTTGGATAAAAGATTGTGCCCACAATTTGGTCTGGTTCATATGAAAACAACCTCAAATAAGGCTGCGAATAGTATTTGTAATAAGAATGTGTCAAATCAACTTTCAGTTTAACCCCCATAGATCATTTTTTTTTACATGTTAATGGCATACCTTGATCCACGTGTTTCATATGGAATCATTTATTCATTTAATGTAATATTTTGTGCCAAAGTAATAATGAAGTTGGACTGAGAGCACCTGATGACCATTGCCTGCAAGGACAGTAGCCTATCTGTGCTGCACTTTATCATTGTGGTTCAACAGTGTGTGTGTGTGTGTGTGTGTGTGTGTGTGTGTGTGTGTGTGTGTTTGTGCATGTGTGTGTGTTTGTGCATGTGTGTGTGTGTGTGTGTGTGTGTGTGTGTGTGTTTGTGCATGTGTGTGTGTGTGTGTGTGTGTGTGTGTGTTTGTGCGTGTGTGTGTTTTGTGAGTTTGCATGGTCTCAAAATGTTGAGATTGATGTTGTGAATTGACGCTGATGGTAACATGTTCTGTTAGCCAGACGTCAGTGGACGAGAACGATTTTTACATCAGTCACATACTTTATGTCTCTCTGTCGCTCACGCACATGTACACACAGGGGGCACGACGAGCTCTTTCCAGGGGGTGACAGACATTTCATTTCTTCACTTCGTTGCCACAGTGTTTTACACTCCCTGCCCTCCTTTTTTTGCAGCCTAAACATCATGCGCGGTGACATGACAGCTCCCTGACAGGCCTGTTTTCTTTGGCTCAGCATCGTTATGATTTTCTATTTGGGTAACCGTTTGTTTCTCAGCTTCTTCATGCTGGGATTCTTTACTGACGAAGGTGTCCGCACATTGTCAAATGTCATTGAGAGATGATTACATTGCTGAATCAGCAGACTTCGGACGCGCTAATTGCCTGTGCTCTCGTCTTACTTTGGCACAGTCTCTGTTGAAAATAATAAAAAAAAAGATCTCACAGGATGAGAAAGGTCACAGGAAGGAGAGTGGAGAATTCACCCTTCTCCCTTTTGATTAGAAGCACCTCGCCGCTCAGAGCAGTGATGATGGACATGCCGGGAGCCGCAAAAATGGGATCTGCTAACAGGAGCTTAAGGGAAGATGGAGAAGAGTGTGAGACTTGTTAGGCTTTGAGGTCGGCCTAGTTGGCACTGGAGCTCGCAGAAATGAGGAAGCCTGAATATTTTGTCCATGAGAGACGGAAACACAGAGAGGGTCTAAACCTGTGAGTCAATCTGTCCGCTCACACAGAGAGCTGCAGCATGCAGCCATTAACAACCGTTATGCTCTAATAGATGTATGTATGTGCAAATTTGCATTAGCATCTAAGCAGACACACACACACACACACACACACACACACACACACACACACACACACACACGCACTAAGGCGTCAGTAGCAGTTCCCAGCACAGCTTCGGGAGTCTCTAATGTTAATTAATGGGAGGCACCGAAGCATGCAAATCCTAATTAACCCCTGAGAATGATACTGCAAAAGCTCACAAGTGGGGGGAAAAAAAGAGTCTTAAAAAAGAATGCAGTTCACTTTTTTAAGATTCCGATTTGCTATATGATCCACATGTTGCGAACCACTTTGCAGACCGTTGGCGGCAAGGCTGATCTTTTCCTCCTCCCGCCGCCACGCTGGGTGTCAGAGGAATAGAGATTAATTGGCGTGATCATGTTGCTAATTAGGGAAAATGAAAGAAAATCAAGGTGGGCTGACGGCTCAACGCAAGGAGACCTACTCAACAGAGTGACAAGTCATCCAGTGGAGAAAACAGGTCTGCTGGCGCACAAACATCTATTTGGAAATGAGACCATGATTTGGCATGGACATGCAATTACTTTATGTGTTGCACTAATTAAGAAGATGTGCACGCTATCTTAAGTCCACGGACCCTTGAAATGTATCCACTAGCATACACCTTGGGTTCAAGTGTCTCGCAGTATCCACACCCCACCCGAATTCAGCTTGGGTGACATCCCATTCGATCGAGGCAAAGCCAAGAGCTTGGCAACACTGCATGGCAAATTCTTGGTTTAGAATAAAATGTGTCGAAGGAAAAACCAATGATTCACCAAATGCTGCCCCCACAGTGAAAGTAATGGGATATGTCAGTGCCAAGGTAAGTGGCTCACCCAGCAGGAACATTGGTGGCAAAGATCATCTCGATGTTATATGCCGCTTCTGTGATGCTGATACAAATGAGCATCAGAGGGAACACTACTCATTTCCTGCGCTGCTGCAGACCTGCACAGTTTAAGTTCAAGGACATAATTTCCACTAAGGATGGAGACTGCCCCCACCCCAACACACACACACACACACACACACACACACACACACACACACACACACACACACTCTCACTCCTCATATTCTGACATCTATAGTAAGACACAGTCTGATTTACCTTAAAAAAAATCAAATTTGACATCCTTTCACAACCGTCTTGTACAGTTTTTAATTGGTTTGAGAAAAAAAAAATCATGCAACATAAAAAAATATTTTTGGTGACTGAAAATCTATTGCACTCTTCATTCAATATACACAGGGTGCGATTTGCCGGTATTGGGGATGAGTGGGATTTCCCTCCCTCTGGTCCACACATCCCCACCACTGCGGAATTATTTTTATCCCCGGTGGGAACAAAATCCCCCCCACCCAAAAGTGATCAATCGTACTTCATCAATAGACCATATAAGGTAAACTAACTAAAGTGATGTAACATGAACACTCATCATCATTATCATCTTCATCATTATCTTCAACCACTTATCTGGAGTCGGGTCGCGGGGGCAGCACATCCAGCAGGGGACCCCAAACTTCCCTTTCACGGGCCACATTAACCAGCTCTGACCTGGGGGATCCCGAGGCGTTCCCAGGCCAGTGTGGAGATATAATCTCTCCACCTGGTCCTGGGTACTCCCTAAGGTCTCCTCCCAGCTGAGCGTGCCTTGAATACCTCCCAGGTTAGGCGCCCAGGGAGTATCCTTTACAGTTTCCCGAACCACCTCAATTGGCTCTTTTCTACGCAAGGGAGCAGCGGCTCTACTCTGACTTCCTCACTGAGGACTGAGCTTCTCACACTTATCTCTAAGAGAGACGCAAGCCACCTTTCTAAGAAAAACCCATTTCGGCAGCTTGTACCCGCGATCTACCCTCACCTATGGTCATGACCCATCCTTCATGACCATAGGTGAGGGTAGGAACGAAGATTGACCGGTAGATCGAGAGCTTTGCCCTCCGGCTCAACGGTGCGTCAAAGCGAGTGCAGCGCTGCTCTGATTCTCCGGCCAATCTCATGTTCCATTGTCCCCTCACTCGCAAACAAGACCCCGGGGTACTTGAACTCCTTCATTTGGGGTAAGGGCTCATTCCCTACCTGGAGTAAACAATCCACTGGTTTCCTGCTGTGAGCCAATGGTCTCAGATTAAGAGGTGCTGATCCTCTATGGTCCAAAATAGACCACCCACTGTCAGCACTCGCGTTCGTGAGACAATGGATGACATCCTAATGATGTTCGGTAATAGCTAATTCTTTTCTGTTTTGTTAGTCAGTGGAGTTCTGTGCAGTGCAATGTGTGTAGACATCACTCGCGGACACTTTAAGAGACGTGCTGGCGGTAATAGCGCCCATGACTTTTATCTCCCATGCTGAGGTTGGGGGCTTGAAGCCACCCCCGTGACAACCACCACCCTCTCTCTCTATACATGTATTACTTTTTCCTTTTGATTTGGGATTTGTAGTTTCACAGTTTAAACTTTACAATCCCTAGATAGTTTTCTACCAATTAAAGTAGTTAACTATTATAATAGTTAATGCATTCATAATAAAGAAATATTTTTTATTCAGAAAGTAAAGGAAAGACAACTTCTGTCATGAGTATTAACACATATATTCACAGTACTTGTTGAATACTTGCACATTATATAAAAGGTTCAAAAAATACTCAGACGTGACACTGAGGGTGAGCTGGGGACGCTGCACTACATAAATCAAGTCAAGCAGATGATGTGTTGGACGAAAAATCTGGATCCTCCATTAGTTGAACCAGCATTAGTCGGCTTATGACGGTAATTAGGCCAGAGGGGGAAGGCATTTATCACCGTCAAGGACACACACAGGACCGACGCTCTGACTCTCCTTCAGCAGATGTCACCTCCCATTACCGCATTCACGCCTCCACAGAAGGATTATACACATGTCACCTGTTGGACAATACAGAACACTTCTAAGGAGGGTCGTGGCTTCAGTTGACATGGAAGTATATTAATGTATCCCTAGTTATTCTGTCACACAGATACTCCCACATTCATACATGTGTATAAAGACACTGTTGCTAAATGGAAAAATCCTTTCAAATGGATTGTATTTATAAAGTAATTGAGAGTACAAGTCACATTTCTTTAGTAATTCTTGCCCATGCAAGGACACATCGGCACACGGACTGGAGGAGCAGGAGATGGAATCATCAGCATCCCGGTCATTGGACGACCCTCTCTAACTCCTAAGCAAACAGCTCAGCATGTTTGGAGCAAAGACAAGACACACAACTGTTCATTTTTTACATAATTACATTTCTGGGAGCTCCTCAATAAAATGATACATCCCAGCAATACACATGGGATTTCACGGATACATTTAAAGTGCAATAACTAACTTATATTTGTAATATTTGATTTGCAACTATTTGCTACTGCTCTGTATATAGTATTCATATACCTTGTTTTTTTCATTTAATGTTATTTTTTGTAAAATTTTGTACATACTAACCCTATTTTGTAAATTTCTTATACATTCTTCTGTCCACTTTGCTGCTGTAATGCCCGAATTTCCCTATTGTGGGACAAATAAAGATATATCTTATCTTATCTTATCTTATTTATTCATTTGTCGGCAGAAAGCCAGCTTTTCAGGTGAAAAAAAAAAGTTGACCAGTAACTGGTAGAAGTTGAGTGGTATTTTTGTCGAGGTAAACGTTATTCAATAATGGATTTATCAGATATTACTGTAGTCCTGACCATTTATTAAGCTGAGCAGTGCTTTAGGGAGATATTCAGTTTCCACAGCTGCCTACACACATGCATAACATTATCATCATGTCTTAAAATGAGTTTGTCCTAGTCCATATACTGTAGGTGGGCACGCAATTGTTAAGGACTTCCAAAGACATCGAAAATGTTTTGGAATCTCCTTTCACAGGATTTGGTTCATATGTGTTTTTGAGTTTCAAAATTGAAAGTGGTTGTAAAGAGATATTTCTCCAAACCAAGTATGAATCAAAGTTGAAGTTCAGAAACAAAACTTTTCATTTTCAAAAGTTTCCCTTCATATCAAATTACATTTAAATCATGTTTGGGAGGTTTTCAGCTCATTAGACATGCTGTAAATGGTCCAGCCAGTAGGGAACTGCTGCTCAAGGTATATATGCCCATGTGATACGCGCTCCAACAATTCCACTGTCATTCCACCATCACTATTTAGATGCAAATTTATGTGAAACACATCCCTGAATGGATACCTGCATTTAAACATATGCCACCTTTGATAGACAAAATAATAGCTAGCAGTATTATGCAGCTAAACGCAGTGATAATGCTAAACAAGGCTGGTATACATAAATATGGCTCCTCAGGAGAAGAGGAATGACACGCACATGTCCAAAAGCATCAACTGAAAGCACAGCACATGATCAGGCAAGCAAAAGATGTCATGCTGTTTGCCTGCCGTCCTCATTGTTGTTAGGATATTCATAATACATGGAAAAATCTTTTTCTCTATCCACAAATGATACCAGATTCAGGATAAACTGCACAACATGTGCTACTGATGCAATATCCGATATTAAATATGACAGGCAGACAAACTGTCAATACAGTATTTAAGCAGTGTTAATCAGTTATTGATCAGCCAGACTGGTTCCGAACAACAGTTTTTGTTGCCTGTTTTAAAAAATGTTTTTCTTTGGAAAGTTATAAGCATGACTACGTGACACATTTTCCATCCAACGCCAATGTCAGTCTGACTCTCTACCAGCTGTCACAGATTACCAAACTGGAACATTAAAACGCGCATCAAGCACAAAGCGTTCTCTTCAATATTCAGCCCAAATATCCCATATACGCGTGGAGTTGTGGTATCAAACTTCCATCAATAAACATGGCCTGATCAATCACAAGTCAGTCTCAGCTGTCAATCACGACACCTAAGCCCATTTCTACAGTATCAAATAACGAATTTGTAAGAACACAAAACACTTGAACATAAAGTATATGTTACAGTATATCATTACTTTTGCCAATCATGCAAGCCAAACAGCTTTTCATGCTGATTTATTCATTTAGTTCACCTCATGCCTGCACACACACCCCAGAAACCCTTCTGTTTATTAAAGGTTCCACACTAAAAAAACGCAGCTTATCTGGGTGGCTGATCCTATTAAGCCAATGGTGACCGTTTATCTTCAAGAGCATCGAAAGACTTCCTAGACTCACTACAAGTGTAACACAGTGGGCACTTGGCCTCTCCCTCTGTTCATTTGTTCCAAATTTAGGCCAAATCCATTGCTGAGGTGATAACATATCGAAACATTGTGCTGAAGGCTGGCTACAAGCATGTCGTTTGGGCCTCGGCCTGCGTTTACACAGTTTGATATGTAGACAATAGTAAAAGGATACATTTTTTCAGCGATGGGGGGCGGTTCAAGAAGTGTATTACTGTCACATAAATTTCAGCAGCTAGCTCTTCATGGCTAAAATCCAGTGTGGGCCCCAAAAGAAAAATATATATTATCACATGACTTGCAAAGATTTTGTCTGAGCAGAAAGATGTGACAACATGACTTAGTTACTGCACCGTCTGTCTTGCTGCAGAATGTGCACAATCGTCTTACCACTGTACCTTTTGGGTAATGGCACACTGGGTTTGTTGTGTTTCATTTGTTGTCATGCCAACAAAGACACAGTTGTTCAAATGTTACTGTACTGCACCTTGACTGTTTTGGAGTGTACTGCAAGTGCTTCCAGCTTTCAGAGCCTTAGTGGACCAACTGGTGTGTGACCACGTCCACCCTGGGCCAACATGCTTTCCTCTCACCAGACTGTCAGCGATAGGCCGAGGGTGTCCAGGGAAGCCTGTGAGTGAGTCACTGTCACCGAGTCACGTGTGGCACGAGCTGAACGTGACTCCCTCAACCGTGAACATCAGCATACAAAAGAAACATCCAGAATTCATTCATTCGTTCATTTATCTTTTGCACACGTGGCTGACATTAACCAGATGTCTCCCTTCAATCTCAGTACAGATCTTCATCAATAGCAATCCCACCCACAAATTAATTTCAGTGACATTCTGCAAATGCATGTCTTCATATACGATAGAAAATATGCTGATTGGTTTGACAAAATATCAAAAACAATTATAAAAACGAGATTATGCGATGGATTTTCTTGTTGCAAGTTCTCAGCTCGATGTAGCCATAAGTGATGGACGCGATGATCATCGGCGTGTTCCAGGTGAGATCGGGAGGCACTTTCAAAGAAACAACGTCCTGTGAAAAACTGGCTCCATTAGGCAGCGACACGGGGATGTAGCTGATGAATCACTGTGCTCTCAGCAGAAGATTCGAGGTTTAACGATGCGCTCCATTTGACTGATCATCGGGCTGCGGCGTCAGACCGTGGCAGCCGTTCATCCGTGGATTCATACCGGCACTCATTTAACAGAGGTGTGATTTGAAGTCATCAATATACACGGACATCACTCTTCTACTGTACTTTTGTCTCTTTTTAAATGTTTCTTTACAAACAAAGCAAGAGAAACACTGACCTCCGTGATCGCAGTACTCCCGCTCTGTTATCGTGTCCACTTAGCATGTAGCTGTCTCCACCAGAAGTGGGAATGTGTCGCGATAGGGTCAGATTAACATTTGCTGCTGCTGAGCACACTGCAAATATCTGACCAGGTGTGTGATATGATGTAGACCAGAGTGTTACCACCGGAGCTGCAAGAAGGATCAGCGATCTGACAAACACAGCTCAAGGATCAACATGTGTTGGCATGATAATAATCATAATGATAATCATAATGACATCAGGTATTATTATCAGGCAATGATAACTTTTTGATGTTGTAAAAATCCCATGATGTCATTTATACCATATAGTGATGGATGATTACATTTAAAATTCAAATAATCAGTAGCTGTATGATATCACTTGATGTTGAATACTTTTCTGAACAATATAAGCTTTATATAGTATCTCCATTGTTTGCACACACACACACACACACATGTTAAAATGATTCATTCTTTTTAAAAAAAAGATAGTTGGTTGGTTAGTTATACTGTTACACAGTCCATTTTCCATGATGTGGACTTAAAGTGGCCATGATTCTCTCATGTATTATCAATCAAATATTTTCTTAGCAAAAAATAACATTGGGCCAAATTATACATATAATAATATAATGATAATAATGATATATATATATATATATATATCCATACATGTATATTAGACTGAGACTTACTATAGCCACAACTGGCAAGTGGATGACGAAACCAGAAAGGGACCAAATGAAAAAAATGTCCGGGCCCCATGAGGTCAATAAAATGATTATCTGTATGATAATAAAATAATGTTCTAACAAAAAGAAAATATACAAATCAGTCAAAGAAAAAGTAATTGAAGAGTTGATGATGACACTGGAATATTTGTGGTAATTTGACTGCATGCCATTTGCATTTGATTATTCATTATATTGGCCTTCAGATTATCTCTAATTTATATGACAGACTTTCATCCAAAACTTGTAAAGCCCCTGTCCCAGGAAAAAAGAAAATCTCTTTTTTGCCTCAAATCCTAGCAATCAATCTCTCCTCCCGCCCGTCAGTCTGTTATCTTCTCCCATTTGTCCGGGTTCTATTTTGCCCCATCCATCCACAAACCAGCCTATGAAGCTAACTTTTCTGACTGCCTCATTGCACAACATAGCTGCTCCCTGTCAAGCCTGAGGTCAGCTCAGGGAATGAGATGGTGTTGTGAAGGTAGTGGAAAAATGTCACCCGGGAATGAAATATTGATGGACAGAAATGCCTCTTTCTCTCCCCCCGGGTGTGGAGGGAGAGCCTTTGTGGCAGTCGATGGGCCACAAAGAGGAAAGCCAAAACAAAAACACTAATCTGCAGGAAAGGAGGCAGACGGAGAGCAATGTGGGAAGGCCACAATCCTGCCTATCCTTTCCCTCCGGGGTATCCTTATCTCAGATTCACTTGCACTCGGCTTGATGCCGTTTATTGTCAGCCAGAGCCCTCCGGGTTTAACATATGATCCCCTTCTGGCAAAGAAGGAATCAATACAATGTAAATAAGTGGAGGGAAAATAAATTCCACCGTCTGAATTTGCATAACTAGATGCAAGGTAAAGCGGGGGTGAAACATGTCAGCCTTGTTTAAAACTGTCAGCGGGCTTTTGTTTTTTTAAGTCCGCTTCAATTGCAAAGCGAGAGAGACGGCGGAGAGAGATGTCATCCCCCCGCCGCCGCTGAACAAAAGCAGGCCTATTGTTTGCTTTTGCATCGCACAATCGGAACTCACGGAGGTGTCATTGACGTCAAGTGGGAGTCCGGTGTGTTTTGTAGCAATGCATTTACAGCGGCGTGAAGCAGGGGGACAGGTAATGTAGGCAGTTAACCAGGCTGCAGCACAGGTCACTGTGTCATTCAAAGGAACAATGTTCTAGTCATTTACTGGAACAGGCCGGCATTAAAGCCTTATGACAGTTATATCTGTCATTAACAAAAACAAAAATAACACTATGGTGCATAGAGGCAGACATTTCTTCAATGTCAATACATATTGTATAAAAGCACATGCTGCATCTATTTCAGTGCCCCATTCACTTCCATTCACTGCTGAAGAAATGAAGAGTAAACCTCACCATTGATCCATTTGGCCTCCGGGTCGTGCACCATGAATTCAGGTTTGAACAAATCCTCCACCGTCAGTTTGGTGTCACTTCCAGCTTGGCTGTCCACTGCAAATAACAAGCCATAAATTAAGTCGCATATCAAAATATATGTACTAAAGGTTTTGGGTTAGGGTAAGGGCCAGGTTAGCTTTGTAGGCTGAAATGCTTACTATCATGCACATAGTACAAAAGCAATCCTCGGCATCAGCAGACCTTGGGTACTCACTCTCCAATGGCATTTAAGTGTTTTCTTATATAAAAAATACAGCCGCCCCTTAAAAACATATGACTCTGGGCAAAGAATGTCGCCTGAGGATATATTATTAGTGTTCGCGTGTTAGAAACCAAGCATTCCAAACATTTTGTACAGGAGCAGTAAAAGAAAATGACATAATATATATTTAGGTCGTACAGTTTAATCCTGACAAAAAAAACATCCATCATAGATTTGACCTTGATACAAGCACTGAACCGTGTGAGAGTATGGCCAATGTTGAATGTTGATTTTAGCGGAAAACAGATATATTGTATGAGCATATATTTTGGCTGTGGCCTGCGATACAGTATGTTTGAGGTAGTTGAGTGCTGCAATTACAACACATCATCTGTTCAACAAACGGCACTGACAAGTCCTGCACTGTACATAAACCCTGGAAATTATTGAAATTATTCTTCAATAAATTTATTTAATAGATCCTGATCAAAGCATATATATGTTACGTGTCTATGATCCAAGATGAATATCAGATGCTATAATACTGATCACTGACACAAACCCTAAGGCATAAAGATGACACAAAGAAATATCATCCAGCTTTTCTTCTTTTTTTCTGCATGTCTGCCTGTAGTTTTGAGTTCTGCTGCTCTAATAAAGTGGGCTGCTGTTTTTAGAAAAAAGAAAGACTCCTACGAGCCCCACTGCATACGTGGCTGACATGACAGTGACTCACTCATGTGTGGCATAAACGGTTGATTAATCTTAAAGATCTGAAAGATCTTAAAGATTGATCTGAAAGATCTTAAAGATTGATGTTTCAAAGTGGGATTCTGTACATTGAAATGGCGTTACCTCTTCTCTCTATCCCTCCAACCTGAACTGTGTGCAGTCTAACAAGGCTGATTTCCAAGTCAACAAGAAAAAGAGGCCAGATGGATGTTCACATCTGCTTGGCAGAAAGATGCATTGAGTGTCCTTTGAAAACCAGATGTACATAAAGATACACACACACACCGTACAGATCCACGCGAATGGAAACGATGCACATGGAACAATATTTTTTTCTCACAATGTCCACTAATATGATGATTACTTGGCAGGAAAATCCTCAAGCTGTTCCAGTGGTGCACCCGGAAACGTTTCATTTTTAATTAAAAAAGAGAACGTGCCATGAGCTCCTTCTGAATGGGACGGCTGCTGATTGTGGGCAGAGTAGGAGGGCCAAGTCATTTTGAATGTCAGCCATATTGGCGTTCCTTGATTAACTCCACACAGCAAGTTTGTTTATGGAGGCAATGAAAGTCTAACCAGCCGTGGAATACACAAGGAGACAAGTGTGGCTGCATGGGCGATGGGTTGTGAGGATTTTACATCGGAGGATCACTGCGTGTTGTTTAATAATTTTTGGGAGCAGGTATACGGTCCACAATAGTATTAAAACCGCCAAAGATATCAGATCAGCTATGTGGATCAAACAATTGGGAAATGTAGAGACAGGTTATTGGCTTGAGGGGTCTCATAGGTCCCATCCATCGTATACTGCTTTATCCATTTAAGGCTTGAGTGGGGGCTGGACCAATCCCAGCTGACATTGGGCGGGGGCGGGTACACCCTGGACAGATCGCCAGCCTATCGCAGGGCCACATACGAAACCGGGATTCAAACCCAGAACCTTCTTGCTGTGAGGCCAAAGTGCTAACCACTTCACCACCGTACAGCCCTGTCTTAAACACTCCTTCAATCTAAACAAGCCTATAGGTTGCCGCTTGTCCCAATCCTAAGATACTACCCATAGGATTGCAACAAAGGAAGCTGTACTTGACCTTTGTCGTCATGGTAAAAATATACAGATGGTTATGGTTAAGTTAATATGACCATTACACTACCATGTTTTTGTGCCCAAAAGCAAGTCATTTAAGGTGACAAAACCTACATGGTTAAGTTTATAAGATCGGGGTCTGGGTTAAAGTGAGTATTTTCTTAATGTTACAGTGTCAGCGATGTTAAATGGTCATGGAAATAACATTACTGACTGGTTTCATGTGGGAAACAAATAGAGGCCTCCTTTGTGGAAGTGCTGTGTTTTGTCGACACAGGCCATGGAATGATCTAAAGATGACCAACTGATGACCTCTGTTTTGTTTGGGTTTATTTTTTACAAGAGGACATCTCCAAATAACAGCCAGAGAAGCATGTTAAAACAGATGTAAAAACATGGATTTCTTGAACCAGAGTAGGACATGTTACCTGGTGTGAGGAGGATGACAGACAGGGTGATAAGGGAGCAGACCACCAGGATAACCAGCAGAGCAATGGCAATCCCCTTCCAGTTCCTCTGCGGAGGACTCCCACCCCCTAGGTCCTGAAAAGAGATACGGAAAAAGAGAGACACACAGGTCAGAGTGGAAAATATGTATAAAAAAGCCTCATTTACATTGGCTAAGATTATATGAGACAGGGGAGAGAGACAAGAGTATCACAGGTATCTCCCATCGTAACTGGGCTCTACATGGTGGAAGGAGAAAGCAGGGCCCTGAACTCCTTCTAAGGAACAACATCACAAACAGTCACTTAGAAATTGTGGACAACACATGGGACAAAATTTGAATCTATGAAGTGCAAGCCTTAACAGAGCATTTAACTCAATGGACGGATAAAACACGTTAACACAAGAGGATGTAAGGAACAACAACTTGCCATTTTTTGGATTGTGCCATACACTCTGAAGAAGACATGGAGCCTCCACAAATGAATATAGTATACAGTAAAGCCTCACAGAAAGACTCACCACCCCCAGAACCCTGCTACACCGAGCCAATAACACCTACAAGTGTCCAGGACTAGGAGAAGGAGCACAAACAGCTGAAGAAAGCACTTAAAGCTCCTGAATACCCTAACTGAGTCTTTGAGAAAATGGCCCCAAGATCCAGGAAGACGACCGACTCTGCAGGTGGTGAAGAAATAAGGATACATGTAACACCGCCATCCCATATGTGTCTGGAGTATCTGAGAAACGTCTTATCCTTTTTCAATCCCAGAAACTGGTCCATTTAAAATAATGTAATGTACGGCACATGGCTGTTTTTACAGAAGCACTTGGCTCAACACAGAAAGGCAAGTTCCTCAAGATTCAGCAATTAAAGGAGAGACAGTAAGGTGCCCTCCTTTAATCAAACTGATGTAGATATTTTATATAGGGAGCACAGGTGGTTTGAAAGAGGAGTTATCTAAGGGGGCTATCTCTGTCAGCAGAAACCATCCCTCAGCAGAGGACGACACCACTCATCCTCGACCTACGACGCTGTTCTTTCTCCAGGAGCTTTAAAAACCGTTCACACTTGGCCTCATGGTCTCAAAAGCTCCAACGACTGTTGTTTACACTTGGCCTCAAGTGACACTACCAACCCTAACGGCCGTCATTACGACAGCCATGGAGCACTAATGGATCAAGTGCCATCGATAACAACCTCACTGAGGTTAAATGCCTGGGATTCGCCACCGATCGGTCAGAGTGGAAGAAGCCTCTCGGATGAGAGGTTAAACATCTTCAAGTATGGAAAACCAAGTGCAGTCCCCCTCAATTCACATGTGCCTAACTAACAATCACCTCAATCTTAACTGACAGGAAAATCACTTGATCCCGAGCCCACCTCTATAACCTTGAGGCCACAGCTGCCCTCTAAACAGATTCACACATTTAGGCTTTGATTGTTTTTATCAACACCTTAACAAAGATCAAATGCAGTGTGAAATGTTAGATATTTGTTCAGAGGTAAATAGGAAGGCCCAACCATAGAGGCAGACCAACGTAGCTCTATCCTGATGATCACATATTGAACACTGCACACATCAGTGGTGTTTACAGTACCTATTGAAAAGGGTCACGCTGATGCTTAATACCTTCAATCCATCCTCTGCGATGCAGGGGGATCTGCATGAGCAGAGATATTGCTCGAGGGTCGCACAGGGCAAAAATTTGCTCTCATGGGTTCCATCGGACAAACCGGCCGAAGAAAAGGCTTGGTATTAGCAATCTGAGTGACCGTAGAGTGTACCATGCGTGATACTATCTGCAGTGAAATGGCTATCCTGCGGTGTTTGTGAAGCTTTTCCCTGCAACTCCACGTCTGAGTCCCAGTATTAGAGGGTCTTAAACTGGGTCTTCTAACCACATCTGCTGCCTCTGATAAGGTGAATTAAGCTCACCACCTATAAATGTCTCCACTCTGCAGCGCATCCAGGCCTCGATTACCCACAAAATCCTGCAGGTGAAATACAGTGATTACTGGTCACCAAGCTACTACCACACCCTGATTAGTAGGATGGGAGGGAGAAAAAAATGTGCCAATTAGACCTGTTTCTACTATTAAAAAGGAGCTTTCTTTGAACCTCAAACAGATTATCTATTGTACTTGAAATGGTGGTTTATAAGAAGTGCGTCTCACTTTTATGACTAGAAAGGGAAAACGTGCCCCCAGTTATTTCACATGTACCAAAGAGTATCAGACACAGTAGACAACGCTACCAACCACAGGAGACATCTACGGGTAGTTTGATATTATTCTCTTATATAAGTGAACGTGAAACTCAGTGCACTTGGACTTTCTCAAACCCACACAAGTAGTTCATTGTCACCGCGACTGCAGACACATTTTACATGAATACAGTTTGACATTATTCACAGCCCCCACCGGACTCATAAGACTGATCTATTATCGGGACTTGGACCACTGCTCATTTCATTTATAGCACAAGAGGCTGCCGTGTCCTTGAAAACTGACAGCAACTTTAAATTGCTCTTGTTCCTCCATGCATGGGATTCCTTCTCCCTCTCCTCTGCACTTTCTCCCTGTCTCATTTTCTCCCCCAATTTCCTATTAAGCCAATTTTGAATCATCATCGTCAATTTATTGACCCTAATTATGAGCAATGATAGACCGGCTAAGAGAATTTTGACAAGCTCAGTCTCTTCATTACCATTTGCAGGAGAATAGAAAAGGCCCTGATGAATGGTTTAACCTAGCAGAAGGACTGAGACAGCAACTGGGCTTCATCATAATAATAAGAGCCTCTTGAGGGGCATGATGATAAACTGGGGTACGGTGGCCCTGAGAGCTCAGCACACTGCAACTTAAGAAAACACATGCAAGTAAAACAATACACAAGCAAATCGAGAAAACATAGCATGTCACAGCCAGTTGCATCACTTTCTTTGTACCCTGGAAACACTTCTGTAGTGGGGGCCTCATGAGCTCTTATATGAAATGGAACCCAAACAGTTGTGTGGACAAAAAAAACGGCCCGCTAACATCATCATCGGTCCCTTTACTGTCTGACATTAACATGACGTGTTCGGAGCCATTATTCAAAAGACAAATCATAAATCGGACAGATGTCTTCTCCTAGTACTTGAGTATTTAACTTTCAAAATGTAACATACGTAGTTGCAATTCAGTTATTTATGTATATATAAAAAAGAAAATAAAACTGATGATAAACTATACACAGTAAGAACAAGAAAGCCTGATCTAGAAATGTACAAGGACAAAAAAAGTATTTTTTAATTTGCTCATTCTCCTCAATATATCTTGAGCATATTCCATATGAGTCTGACAGTTACTGTTCTGGTTAAACGCTTTGGTTTTTATAAATGTATATGTCTCTGAGGTGCATGGGTATTATCAAATGCTAACATAACACTTCACGTAGCCTGAAGTCTTGGCTAATGTGCTTTGGTTGCCACAGTGATTGCACGATTGCATGTTTTGTATAGCAGAGCTAAATGTCAACGCAGCAGAAGAGTGGCCCCTGGTGATTGCTGCACACCCAACTGAGAAGTACAATGAACCATTTTCCATTTCTAAGAAATGTGGTTACGACCAATGCATCAGTGTTAGGGCTGTAATGTGTGTACGGTTAGAAGGCCAGGTTTGCTAAATGACAACTTCTACTGCAGTGTTAGTTTTGGCGTCACAGGCATTGCTCATTAGACGTTAAGGGAGGCGGAGCTTTCCCACAATGTTCGAGGAAATATTATGCTCAAACGTACTTAAATGTTATTAAGATGCAAATGCTAACAGGTTGGTTTTTTTAACAACTGCACCCACTTGTTATGAGAGTCAATCCGCACCACCTGACCCACAAAAATAATCATTAATCAACAACCACTCCTCTCATCTGGCCTAAAACATCACACATATACTGTTGGTGCAGAGGGATGTGTGATAGATGTTGGTAATTGTTGAAAGCCAGGACATATGTGGACCTGCACCCTCCAGTGTGTGTGTCTGTGTGTGTGTGTGTGTGTGTGTGTGTGTGTGTGTGTGTATTGAGAGAGAGCGAGAGAGAAGACATTAATCACAATATTTCTGTAAGTTATAATCCCCACACTTCCCACCACTCACTGACCTTTACCTCCTTCAAGCATAGTGACCTGCTGCCGCTATGAATAGTGTTAAACGTACAGTATGTCGTACTTATTCCTATACAAAGATTCACTCATCTATTGAAAAGAGAAATCCACACCGGAGGCATTTTGAAGAGTGACGTCAGTTGTGTCAGTACCAATGGAACTGACACAACTTAATTTTTAATAATAAAAATAATGAGTGTCTGGGGAAGTGAAATCTCCACAGCAGCTGTTCAAAATCACAAAAATCTCCTTCTGTCTGCATGTTTTGATCTCTGTTATTGATCCTGACCAGCACTTTTATGAGCTTTCCAGTTTCACCGTGGGCACATACTGTTCAGTACAACTGCTACAGTGGGTTGAGGAAATAAACAAAATCTTCCAATATCTATCACTGAAAACAGATGTTTTATGTTGTTTACTCATCATGGAGCTTACAGTTAAACTATTTTACTTCTGATATCTGATAGATAGTCAGCCTGAGGAACGTGGTTCTGGTTCACACTGAGACTGGAGACTCATCTCTCCACCAAGCTCCATATTCCATACGCATTAGGGGATTGTCCCCACCTGGCAGATAACATGGATGATTGTTCGAGACACACCAGGATTAGTGGCATGCACAGGTCTCCTACATAAGGCTTGGTGTGCGTGATCACCATGGTTTCCCTCGATTGACACCTGATTTTGAGTGACCTCAAGCTGGAGAGATCGCCTGAAAATGCAATCGATGTGACCATTCACGTGCACCGGTGATGCATATGCAAGAGTAAACAGGAAGCAGATGATCTGCTCTGCTGTTGGTTGCTTGGCTACAGAAAACACTGGAACAACAATATGGTGAAGCTGTTACTCACAGTAAATATTTGCAACACTTTGCATTGCTGGTAGTCGAGTCACGACTGACAACAACCAACCAGGAAGCGAATATGGGGACTGCGTCATTAGCTCCACACATCTCAGTCTATGCCCGTCTACTACAATGAGTTTTCAAACTGAAACGGGTCCAACAGTGTTCCCAGGCTTCTCCATTTCAAGGAACTGGAAAACGCCAATCGTGTGGATGGCGGGAGTTAATGTTGCAACAGTGATGCGTTTTAAAATGAAAAAGGTGTTTGACACTGTTTAGGACGTCTACATTGATGTGGATTAAACAAACGCATAGCTCAGTAGTGATTCCACCCTGCTCACCCCAGAAATATTGCCGATCCTCTTATAATTGAGATGTAATTATTTTTGTGACTTGTTTTTGGCCTGTATTCGTTTACATCTTGACAATTGTCACAATTAAAAGTCTGCCACATCGGCTATTATCAGCTCAGTTTGCAATGTAGCCATGGATGTATACAAACAACTACCACTGGATTACTTTGATACTGAAGAAACTCGATTCTCAGATATTCTCTGAGACTTTGACTGAGTTATGATTAGATTTTTTTTACTTTGGACTATCTTTGCTTCACATTTCTCCCTTCAGCTCTCCTGCACCCTCACGAGGAAGCAGTTGGCTTTGTAGTTCCATCCAAATGGGTTGAGAATGATTACAAAAACATAAAAGAAATTCATACAACAAGGAATATCACATACTTGCACATATTCAAACTTGTGCCTTTTATTTTCCTTCCATCGGTTATTATTTATTTATTCAACCTAGACAATGATTAGAAGCCTGTATTAATTTAAACGACACTGGGTGTAATTCTAGCAGGGTCTCTCTGGGACAAATTCCATCACACTCGATCAATACTATCAATTATTCATCAAGTCAAGTAGGCCACAGAATATAATGGCACACATTTGTTGTCAGGGAAGTACTGAGGGGCATAAATGAGTGAACAGTGGTGATGGTGTTTAATCCATGAATGAATTCCAGCAGGGTATGCAGGTAACAATGCAATATTAAGGGTGTGCACAAGAACACACTACACAAAAGTGAGGGGTTTGACTTGGCTCCAAAATCAAGCAGCAGAGTTCGAGATATCCTGACGTTTGTTTCCTGGTATGGATGAGGCTGATGCCGCACTTCCCATATTGCAATTTGGTTAAGTATCCGAGCATCCCTTCCCTAACTTTCAAATGCCACATGCCCACATTCTAATTTAATCTTTTTGTTCAAGTAATCCCAACACGTGGCCGTTATTTTCTCGGCTGCACCACAGAGGAAATGAAAAGCGTCAGAGGGGCGATGCATTCCCTGCGTGCACATTACATATAGGCTATGATGTACTGTATATATACGTGGGTGGTTGTGGCTCAGAAGGTAGAGAGTGTTGTCCACCAACTAGAAGGGCGATGGTTCGCTTCAGTCCAGGTCCTTCAGTCCGCATGACAATGTGTCCTTGGGCAAGACACTTTACCCTAAATTGCCCCTGATGGGTGTTCCGGCGGTGTGTGAATGATGTGCGGTAGCAAATGAGCCGTGCATAGAAGCACTGCATGAATGTGTGTGTGTGTGTGTGTGTGTGTGTGTGTGTGTGTGTGTGTGTGTGTGTGTGTGTGTGTGTGTGTGTGCGTGTGTGTGTGTGTGAAAGGGTGGACAATAAGACTAGAAAAGCACTAAAATATAAATACAGTCCATTTACCCTAAATTCACAACGTAAAAGATTGCTGACTTAGTGTTTTGGACATTGTAGAGCTGTGTGCAGTGCTCTTTGCCCTGTTGCTCTCACACACTCTCTCTCTCTCTCTCTTGCTCTCACTTGACTGTCTGTAACAGTCAGACTGACCATCGGCAGCACCAGTAGAAATCCCACCTGTGTCTGTGTCCCATTAAAACATCCAATGTCACTGAAGGATGAATTAGAATTAATATTATTTTCACTGTGTTAGGAGCGAAATGAGCGAGGACTGGGTTAATGAATGTCGGAAGTAGCAGTCTCAATGAGTGAAGGAATAGTACCATGTGAAATACTGGCGCACTGTAATAACCGTCATATGACAAGAGCAGGAAGACAGAGAGATGGAGCCTTAAGGGGTTTTAGATTGCCGTGCCTATTTGTGATTGTGTGAAAATAATGTTATTTCCATTTTTAAGTCAGTCTCTGTATACTGTAATCACTTTTTGTATTTTACCAACTCCAAACAGAGGAACTGTACATCACACAGAGGCTGTAGTCCAGCTTCAAAAACATAATAGGATATATCAATTCCGGCCGGCTTTGACACTGATGAGGTTGGAAATTATAACATTTTCGATGAAAAAACATATCCGGAAGAAAAGCAGTTAAGGAGACAATAGCACAATAGAGGAAAAAAAAAACTCCCCTGATTGCTGCAGGGCATTTACTCAACAGTCGTATGGCTTAGCCGTGTGCTAACAGAAGCCATTTTCTGTAATCACATCATCTGTCTCGGAAATAGCAGAAATAGCCTACAAAGCCAAGAGAAAAAGGCTCAATCTGAAAAAAAAAGCAACAACATTATAACAGGAGGCCTATAATGAGCAGAGACGAAGCAGAGCTGCAGACAGAGCTGATTCCCTATTTGACTGCACAGACTGACTATATTCATACGGCGTTAGGATCCGCTGTCCCGTCAGCTGTAGCTGGGTGTGATGATTGTTACTGGCTTCGCTGCACTTTGAGGCTATGGGAGATGTCAGGAATAAGGTATGACACAGTCGTTTTACAGTAGCAATGTACACGGGGGTCACAGAACGACAGACTGATTGATTGTCGCTTTTCTAATACATGAAACCCCCCTACACACATCCCTGTGCTTGTTTTTACTTGCGCTGCATACATCTAAATTCCAAAGCGGGAGACAGCAAGAATCATTAAACATGATGTCAAATATTAGAAAGCTTAATGCGTGATTAGGATCCCGGCCGTCTTCATCCGACTCCTGCTAATAATCTTAGCCCTCACTGGCTCACTGTGCACACATGCACGCAACGCACACCCAACGCTGTCAGAGGAGCCAGGCTATTTATAGAGCCGTGCGCTTACCCTCTCCTGGTCTCCGACCTTGGCGGGAGTGTGACGAATGACACGCGGCATTTCAGCAGAAGCCGAGCCATTTTAACAATGACAGCGGGTCGTAGAGACGGGATAAAAAATGCCGCCATCTGCAACGGGGCTCATTTTTGTTTACCCATGAAATACCATTTCTCACAGCCGGGGTGAATCATTGACAGCCACAGCCCAAGCCGTGCTGGGGTCTTGAGGCTTAACATCTGAGATCGATCCACTGGCTAATGGGAAACTACGAGCTTAGCTACGTGTTGCCATCGTATTGTATTCAGCGTTGTCAGACTTGCCCCGAGGGACACCGCCATTGACCTTCTGCCCTTGTGAGATAATTCTCAATTAGTCACTGACCCTGCCTCATTGGTTTCACATGCATGAGGCTGTTTCCTCGCATACAGCAGTCAGTGGTATCGCTGAATATTAATACGAATGCTGAGATTGGCCGCACAGAAGCAGTAGAGTCACAATATTGGTCCACGGCATAATGGGGTCAGACTTTTGTATATGATTATTGATACAAATAAAAAAAGTAAAAGTTAGATTATCTGTAAATGCTTTATGAGGGTGAACTATCATATGAAGAGCCATTTAAAAGTTTTACTGAATTTATTGTAAAAGGCCATATTCACAATGTTGGCATTAAAAGTCATTTAAAGAAGCTTTTATGCACAAATTTGAATACAATGTCTTTACATAAAAAATTGAAATTGATATATTTTAAGTTCCTCCAACAGAAACAGCCCGCATGATCTCCTGCATCTTTGTAGATAAACCTTTTGCTGGTTTTATGGATCAATTCATGCAAACTGTGTCATCCATTGCAGTGTGTTTTAATACTGCAGAAACTAAAAATTACCTGTACTGAGTTTACACAGTACCTGAAGCCACATTACCGACTGTAAATGTCTGACATTTGATATCAGTAAGTGTCACATGAGAGAGGAGGTTTCTCGTTAGATCTTAGATCTTGAATCTCCTTTGTTGCTAACATTCATTTTTACAACATCTCAGTCGTGAAAACTGCATTGTTTGATTAAAGGTTATAGTGTGCAATAATCTCTCCTGTCCTCGCACGCCTGTCATTTGGAATAAACTGTTTTTGCAGTAAAAATTGTTAGTGGGTGACAAAGTGCACATTGTTATATTAGATAAACTGTAGCCCTATGCACACCTTCCTCAGGGATATGCATGTAACTGTCTCCGGCATATTAAAAAAGTAATGCGAGGCTGTATCTCTGCATATCAAAGGAAATACTCTCGAACCGTCAGCGAGTGCAGCCCCGAGCTGACTCAGCTATCACCCCATGTAAAGCGAAAGGCCTTGAATGGCCCCAGGAGAGTGGAATGGAGAATGGCAAACGAGTGAAAAGAAAAGCATTTGGAATTTGCGCCAGCTTTCAAAACGCAAGGCGAAATAAACAGTGGGTTAAAATAGTCAAGAGCAAGGTTACATAGGAGTTGAGGGGATTCAAAATATCAACGGATTGTGTCCCTGAGGCGAGTGTGACTCTTGGCAGTAGTGGGCCTGTTGAGGTCTCTCTACGCAGCGAGACTGTCCTCCAACTCATACCAAACTTTACCTTTGAAACAGCGTGTCACGACGTATGTGCTCTGCCATGTCACCCTCACCCTAACCGTCGCCCGTACGTGGACGAGCTGATTGACCATGCATTTAAAGCCCGCGATGGTCTGAGGGCGAAAAAAAGGATTTGTGGCGTAGCGCCTGTCACCGACAGAGGCGCTCTTTCAGGACACAGTCGACGTTGGTCGATTTTACCACATAGGACGGACTTGGTCGTATGGAGTTGGAGGACTTGTTGACTCAGCTGTGGCACAAACGGAGGGAAGATGCCAAGCACTCAGTATGTGAAGCCAACGACTTGTCACTGCGGAAAGAAGTGGAGGTACCCGTGTGTACAGTGCAGGCCACCTGTGTACAGGTCTTTGTACTATATCGGTTTTGAATGTTGTGCATGCCAATAAAAACAGATGTCAGTGTCGTTTTAGCGTATTCCTGCATCTCTTATTTCTAACCAGTGAAACGGAAAGTCTGCGTCGTAAATATTGTATAGCACATGCTCGCGCGGAATGCTTACATTGAGTGAGGTTCACACTTCACCGCTACGTGCTCGGCGCATCAGAGGACACGATGACACTTATTCATCTCTTGACGCAAACGCCGGATCTATATTGCCGGCCGGTTGAGCGCATGTCAACTTCAATTAGGTACAGTCGTTTACATAATCTAATATATATTCATTCAACAGCTGTGGGATTAACACGTGGCACGGAGGGATGCCGATGTGTCAGGTCGGTTTGCCGTGGGACAACAGACGTGACGGATGAGACACAACGACAACAACAGCTGTTTGACTGCGACGCCTCTAACAGGAGTCTTCACATCAAGCACAGTCGTGCGTTTTTCCTGAAAGGAAGAAGCGATCCGGAATGGATTCTAGCAATCTAATATTATGTATTACATTACAATAACTAATTCTAATGCTGGCAGTGTCTGATGCACAACAAAAAAAAAGGAAGCAATGACAAACAAAGGCCGGGGGAGGATGTCATGAGAAGTATTCGTTGGCTTTAGACCATCATGGTGGATAAATAAGCTCACACCACAAACAGTATGTGAAGGACACAGGGAAAATAAAGCAAATTCCATTAATCAGCTTTTTACTTTGAACTTTCCCAACACATTTTAATGTGATTCTCTATCATTTACATGACGGGTGTCCAAAGCCCTTTGTCCATCTCCTGCAGTCAAATCTTAAAATTCGATTAGACAGGATTGACTAGGTCCCCTGGGAGAATTACACTGCAGGCCGTGGACGAGACTCTCAACGTTTCCTTCCATTTCAAAAAAAACGAATCTCATTTATTAGAGAGAAATAAAAAATAAAGAGAAAGAGGATCCCAACATGAGCAGGAATAGCAACAGTATAGCTCATCGACATGGAGCTCAGCGTTTCTGCTCCTGACAGGAAATTGTCTCACTCCATGTGGTCGGAAAGTGCTACTGTGTGTTTCTAATACCTATGGGGTGACATTGGAGGATTCGGCGGGCGCTGAGCTATAAAATTGCTCGTTGAGAGGGAATTAGCGGGGATGGAGAGGTGGAGAGGGAAGGACAGCTCAGCGGGGAGTCGGACGAAGAGGTGTGCCTAAACAACTGATTTGATTGTCGCGCCATCGCTGTGGCTCTCCCCTTAGCAATTATGTAGATTGGTGTCTTGACAACAGAATACAGAAAGGACTTCTGCCCACTTGATCACACAAAGACAAAGACGACTCTGTGCTGCAATAAAAAAAAATAAACACAATTTCTGCCTCACATAACACAACTATTACCTTTTGAAGATCTTGGGTTAAACCATTACCATGGGCCCTACACTTCCTGGGACTATTTATTTCTCTCTTCTGCTATCGATGACCTGCCGTGCCTTGACAACGGAGAAGAGAATGTGCTCTTCTTCGACAAACCTGTAATCACGTTAAATACTTGTACTTGATTTTCACTATAGTCTGAAGAGCATGCATTGGCTTTGAGCTGACTCGAGATCTGGCCCCTCAGCAGATCCTGTGATCTGTGAGTAACAACAGTCAAATTGAATCAAACCTCACAGACTTCTACAACTGAGATCCGACCAAACGAGTCATATGGTTCGCGCTGGTTAATGACAGGACCCTGCAGTGGACCTGACCTGGGTCCCACAGCAGCTTGTTCTTCAACATCTTTCAAAAAAAATCAGTATGAACATTTTTCCAATGTGGCACCCTTATTGCCAGGATGGCACGGGAGTAGATGGGGCCTTGACAGTTGATGCAAACCTGTGTGTGTGACTCACAAACCATCTGAACAAACGCGGTGTTGGAAGGCATCCGAACACCCTCTGGTGCGTTACTAGGACAACACTGCACTGCAGGAAGTATTACTGTATCAGAATAAGAAAGACCAGCACCAGCTGAAGACAACCGGGAGCAGAACAGAAGCAGGTGGCGTCTCCCGACGTAAACCTCACGGAGCTGGTTGAAGATGAACGGCATAACGGCGAACTGCAAGTGCAACACATTAGTGTGAACTTCTGCAGCCGTGTTTCCGAACAATATCTCAACAACATGTCATGAGTGTGTTCGGCTGCTGGAAGGCTCAGATTAAATTTTGTACGACAAGAACATTCCATTATTCTTGTTGTTAGACGGTCAGATTGTCTATCTGCCCTGTGCTTTAATTTCAGAAACACGTTGACATGACATTATGTAAACGGAAATAACAGCTGGGAGAATGGAGGAATTGTAAAAACTTCTGAATGGAACTACATCAAGATGGGATACGCAGGCAATAGTTGCTGTTCTCCACGGGATTTGAGTAATTTGGAAATACAGCGCCGTGCAACAGTTTTGGGCCCTTTCAGATGTTTCAGATGCGTATTCATCACACGGCACCATCTGTGAGGCGTCTGATCGGTCCCGCATTCCCTCTGCAGCCCGACAGTGTCCCCAAACAAACAGAGTCTTAACAACCGTCTTCAGAGACGAGAAGAACAAGGAGTCCTGCAGCAGATGGTCTGGTCCCCACAGAGTGAGAGTGAGACAGAAGCAGCTTCAATCCACAGAAGAACCGAGGCGAGTTCTCCAAGATGCTGGAAACAACCTGCCTGTACCTGCCGAGTACCTTTGAAAAACTGTGCACAAGTGTTACTGGGGAGAACGGGTGCTGTTGTAAATGCAAAAGGACGGTCACAGCAAACGTTGATTTGCTTCATTTTCCAGCTTACTGCACATTTTAGGTAGTAAATTGACGAATCCCATTCTTTTTTTGAACGCATCCTCATTTATTGAGATTTAGGGCCCAAAACGTTTTTGCACAGCGGAGCATCGTCAGCCGCGAAAGACACGGGCGTCCCCCTTGGTTTCACGCCACTGTGACATAAATGGAGTTGATCACATCTTTGGTTGCCAGTGACATCTTGATTCATGAAACGGCAGCATCAAAAACAAGCCACCTGGAGAAAGCGTAACCAATGTGTTTGTCTGAGCCACTGAGCTGTGAAAACAACCAAGGTTGACAGGAAGGATGCTGCGCGCCTCACCGTAGCTCACTGTCGAGGACTCCAAAGGGGCTGCGTGCGAGTGAGCACATTTAGAAAACACTCTGCGTCTGCGAATGCTTTCAAACTGTTAACGACAAGACTTTGTCTGGAATTAACATCTTCATGTCCAGGGCCAATCTTCAAGCACACATGAATACACTGAATACTGCATCTGCATCATATACCATATGCATATGAATGAGATCTCAAATAATATTACATACTTCACATTACAAACCTTTCTACAAATAATCTTTTTGATAAATTACCAAACATAAAAAGCACCTGATTCTACATTCACATACAGTACAAACATAAAATACTTTTACAGTCAAGTTTACAGAGTAGATTTACACTTTCCTTCAGTTCTATGGTGCAAAGTGATTCAGTAAATCACTTCTTCTATGTACCTATGTCATATAACCATGCAATGTGACAGTGTTATATTGTTCACTCATGATTATCAGACCATAGTGAAATGTTAAACCACAGTCTAGGGATGGGACGATACCACTTTTTCGTGTCCGATCCGATACGGCAACCTTGAGTATCCGGCGATACCGATTGCGATACAAATCTGATACAATCTTTTCCCCACTCGTAAAACATTAATAATGCATTGTTCAGGGTGCACTTTGCTTAATCAAGCCATCTAAAACCTCATATTCAACTGTGAAAATAATAATCAACTCCCCTAAAGGAAAACACACATAGCAAGGAACATGACTGAGTTATGCAATACGGCTGTTTTTACTTCTCACAGAACTTTTGGCAGAATTTCTTATCGTCAGCACCATTCAAACGAGCAAAAAACAAATTGAACTGTAAACTGTTAATTAAATAATAATGAATTAAAATAAAAATATGATGCCAGAATGTCGTTCAAGGCATTTATTTGGTACGAGAAGTGTAATGTATCGGATCGGATATTTACTATTTATTCCGATATCCGATCCAATCATTTTGGCCAATATTGCCCCGATACCGTTATGGAATATCAGATCAGGTCATCCCTACCACCGTCTCAACTATTAGATTGTGAAAATCGGAGAGCAGAAGGTTTTTTTGCAAACACATGGGAAGCAGCCCGAGGACGAGGAGAAGGACTCAACGTGCAGCTCAGGACGAGTGTGCAGCAGCAGCACGGTTCTGAGCAGGAGCTGAGCAGATTAGCATGCGAGCAGTGACTATCTGGGGGGGGGGGGGGGGGGGGGGGGGGGGGGGTTTGAGGGAAAGCATCAAAAAAATCTGAAGGAGGATGAAACAATGCTCACATCCTGAAAGCTCAAGCTCGTGAATAAGGATGGGAAAGAAACAAAGATAAATAAATAGCCTGCAGCCAGGTGTCCCAGCAAAGACCTGACAGCTGTTTGTTGAGATGATAACTGCATTACCACCGTCTCATATGAGCACCTGATATACTGTAGTGGAGTTCATTATGTTGAAGGTGAATTGTCCAGCCTTGTCATAGGCACATACACAGTATGTATGCATACGAGCCATGCATTCTATTTCTTTTAATGGTACAATAAATAACCTGAAAGAAGAAGTCCAACCTGATCGTTCACAGCACAGAGCATGTCAGCAAGACAAAGGTTGTTCCTACCTCTTTGCCACCGTCCACACATCATCACCTGCAGACTGTTTCAGTAGTATATATTGGGGATTTCAATTTGTTTGCACAACCTCTTTGCACCGCCATGGTTTCTCTGTCTCTTTCTTTTCGCATATTTTGTACGCTACAAACTGCGCGAGTGCAACGCACCTCAAATTCAGTGGCTTATGTTGGAGTGTTAGCATCTGAGTTGGTCGGGGGAGGGACGGTTCGTTGGGTTTGTGCTGGCAGAAGGCAGAATTTTCAAAAGTTTTCTTACTTTTCTACACTTTGCAGGAATAGGGCGGTGCGAACACCTTCCCTGTTGTACTGTGTGTCGACACTAACTGGCCGCCGCTGCACTGCACACACAGCAGCAGTCGACGTGATTTATGAGGAGCTAAAAAGATAACAACTTGGAAATTCAGCATAAAATGATTTGAATTACAGCATGTTGGTATTGGACATGTAATTCTGTTTTCTCAGTGAGAAAAGAAAACAACCACATCAGCACAATCTTCCAAAAATGTTGCAAAATTACCGATATCATGACAAGGCTATTGTCCAAAAGACAATACTAAGTTATTTATGGTCAACAAATGTGCAGCAGCAGCAGTGGTTATTATACAGCTCCTGGGGGCAATAAGGTATTTTAAAATGTCCAGCTTTTCAAAAGTCACCTGCACTAATCAACCTACCCAAAATTCTTACAGACAAGAGAGGATCAAACCTTCCCAGGGGAGGAGGATAAGTGCAGCATTACGTCGGTCAAAGAAGAGGAAGCGCTGTAGAAGGTTCTAAGAAAGGTCGAATCTATGCTGGTCCAAGCTGCGCATTTAGGTGTAATCACAAAAAGAGCATTGGACAGCCACAAAAAGAGAAGCGGCTTGAAGGCATATGAAGTCTAATGCACCATGTGTTCAATAATCCGCAGCAGTCATCGCAAGATCATTGTTGATTTTTAATTGTTAAGCGATCTTTGATATCTTGTCAGGTGTGGGAACAATGAAATAAGTCTCAACGAATCCTCCGGGAGGAGTTTGTCAAAATAGAACACATCCAAACACACAATCCAAAATGACCCACTTCCTGTTGAGCATGGTTAATGCAGTGTGTTATGAAAGTTATTCGCCTTGAGGGGTCTCACATGCCTGCAAAATTTGATGCATGTAGGTGATACTGTATGCCAGGTGCAAGTCTCACACACATGCTTTGGGGGGTGCTTTGGAGCCCCTGGGCCACACCCAGGGCCAAGTCTCTGTCCCTGAGTAGCGGTTGCAATATTTGTGGTGTATACCAAATTTCATGAGTTTTCACCTCTGGGAACAACGTCAAAAATAGCCAAACGGGACAAAAACCAAACAACAGGCGCCATCCAGTGGACACCGGAGGCATTGCACCTCCAGTGCTCGGGCCCTAATAACACCCCAATTTCGTTTTAGGACTTGTGCAATTTTCATTGTTGTGAGACAGAACCGTTCCAACCTGTCACCTGCTGTCCAGGTCTGTATGAAGGTGTCAGGTGTCAGGACGTGCCCCAGCAGAATTGTCATATCTTTTCTTTTGAATGAAACGCAGCTCTTCCTATCCATCCGGCATATATTAATAGTAAGCGGATGTTTTTTTTTTACCACCACTATCACAAGGGATATTTAGGAAAACACTGAATTCCAATTTGATATTTCCTGGTCAAGATGCGGAGGAAAATCCTGTCATTCTTTAAAAAAAAAAAAAAAAAAAAAGAATCCACAGAGCGCAGGTATCAGATTTTCGGTGAGAATTATAGCAGTTATAGACATTTTCTTCATGTGTGCAGAATTGATTCCGTCTAGTTATTTCAGCAGGTGTGCTCTGTATGGACCCGGTGGTCCCGGTGGTGGTGATGATGGATCTTTGAAAGGGCGCCGAGTAGTTCGGGGACCGCAGCTCAGTGGGAGCTTCTATTGGTAGTCTCAGTCTCATCCTGCTTCCTGTGCACTGTTTGAAAATGCAGCTGTTACCATGTTGGCAGGTTCCCTTTCATCCATGGCCAAATCCATGGCCAATGTTCTCTAAATCAATAGGCGTTGTGGCTACAGTCCCTTGTGAATTCTGGGAAAGCAGACAAAGTTTAGCTGTTTTCTTAGAAAGGAGGCAGCAGCGTCATTTACAATAACCAGAAAACCGTGGCACAAACGATGGACACGAAAATCTCTTAAATAAATATACTAGGGCTGCAACTAACGATTATTTTCATTATTGATTAATCTTTCAATATAAAATAGTGAAAAATGTTGATCGTGTTCCCCAAACCCCAAGATGATGTTTTGTTTCGTCCACACACCAAAGATATTCAGTTTACTGTCATAGAGGAGCGAAGAAACCAGAGAATATTAACAGTTCAGGAGCTGATATCAGAAAATTTGGCCTTTTTGTCATAAAAACGACATCAACCGATTAATCGATTGTCGAAATAGTTGCCGATTAAATTAGCAGTCGATTAACTGTTGCAGCAATACATATGAATATCCCCCCCCCTCCCCGATGACCCGAAGTGGAAGGATAATCAAGCTGCAGATTGCTGTGAAATTCCAGAAAAATGAGGACCCCCATTCCCCCCTTGGTTGAGAATTTTGAATGTCGACTTGCATGACGCCCCTGGGTGAGTATAAGTCGCTCCCCTCATCCACGTTCAGTGAAAATACAGCACAGGCAGACGCGCGGGTCTATCTGTCCATCTGCAGAGTGCTATCAATATCGCTGCCCCTCAGATGAGCCGTTGATTATCTACCCTGGGGAGTGGAATCGATCCCCGCCTGCCCCCGGTGCTTACTAGAAGTCCTGAAAGTGCAGAAAAAACCTTGTTTGCCAGAAGCACTCACTTCATCGGAGCTCCGCCGATGAGCTGGCGTTGGGCAAAGGCCTGGCAGGGGCCACGCTGTCAATATTAACGAGAACATTAATGGAGTAAACCGAAAGAACTGTGACAGTGGCATATAGTATATGGAATTCACTAAACCATACATGTATGATCGGCAAAAGGTCATAGTGAAGATAAAGTGTGTGCGCGCTCGCTGCCGGTGTCTCGACTTCCTTCTCCTGAAGTTATGTGACGTGCATGTGCTCAGGATCACAAGTTGTTCACCGTCTGCCCAGCCACACCCAGACATCACTCCCCCGGCAGTGGGGGAGTCTCCGAGCAGTGAAGCCCCTCTGCCTAACTCTACCACGACACCTCAGTCGTTGAGAACAGTAGACCCTGAGAATCCCTATTCTTTGATACCGCTCTCTGGTGTCTCTGGCAGCCTGCACACTTTGTTTTTGTAAAATCCTACGTCTCGTGTTCTGCACATTGAGTCCAGCGTTCCGCGGTGAGATTGCGTTTTTCCAAGGTAGGCCGCCCATGTCCACAGATCAGGTAAAGAAGTGTTCAGTGATTCACTCTGGAACAAGAGCGGTCCGTGGACCCACCCACCGCAGTTGCAGTCGATCAGCCGGCGCATATTCGTGTGGCGTCTCAATTAGAGCAGAGGTTGTTTTGTTAACTTTTTTTTGGCTGAAGGAAGCTGCCTGGAGCAAGGTTAAATTTGTAATACCTTTTTGGAGGCCAGTGGGGTAAGTGAAAAAAGCCAACGCAGACCCCGCGTCCACACAAGAAAGAAGAATCTCAAAGTAAAGTTGGCTGTGCGGAGCAGACCGTGTAGTCACTCTGTCAACTCTGGGTGGAGTCATGTCAATGAGCTGCGTGGTTACTCTGTTTTTTTTCCCCCTATACGTATACATGCACTTACAAGCAGACGCGTTATCACACACACGCACACACACACGCACACACACGCACAGTTCCTTTTCCCTAATTCCTGTTATCTCAGGTTCTGCCCCCTGACTGTGCCACAACTGACGACTCAGACGCTGTAATTGCCTTTTTTATCCTTTTGAGGATAGAACATGTGTCGGCGTCAGTTAATCCGGGGTCGTGTCATGAATAGCTCGTGACACGACGAAGGTCGCGGGTGCGAATCGCCCACACGGGTCGGAGCGTTTTGGACGGCAGTGTCAACGCGGAGGTGCTGATCCATGCCTCCTTTCAGCGGCCCGGTGCGATCAGCAGCCTTTGAGCGGTGCTCCATCCGAAAGGCAGAAGAACAGGAAAAGAAAGAAAACGAAAAGAGATCATTCCAAATCTACATCCAGTTCCCACGCGAAGAAAATGTGAAAAGAAAAAACCCCGCGTCGTCTGTCCCCCGAGTGCCCTGTGAGTAAGCACATTTTGTCATATTTTCCAAATGCGCCCTCGCTGCGAACAACCTCAGTATTCAGGAGGAGATGAGTGCAGATGTGGGCAGAACATTTATAAGGATGACCTTACAGTGCATTTCATACGGAGACGCGTGCTGAATCCAAATGGGCTGCCTCACTATTTGCAGCAAACCCGCCTCATAAAGGAAGTTTCCAAGCCCATTCTTCTCAAATCCCAGTCTTCTCTTGCCCTTTCTTTCCCTCTCCTCAAAACACATCGACTGTGAACGGTCGGACAACTACGCACGAGGAACGAGGAGGAAAACACCGTTATCAGCACACAACAATCCCACCGGGGACTGTATTTAGGTCATGGGACGTACACTGTGATCTGCAGAATCATACAGTATGTACATCATTCATGGGGATGCATGGGAAACTCACAGTGGCCCCACATTAAAGGACTTGACCTGATCCTTATAGTTTCAGTCTTCTCAGTCACAGCAGCGCGTCCCTCTGACAGCACTGTAGTCGTGACTACAAGTGTTTTACCTACGATGCTGAAAGGGAGACGACGTATAAGACTAATATTACAATGAAACAGATCAAACACAGGAATAAGGTGCCGCAAACACCTCTGCCCGTCTGAACCTGCCCTTTAACTTTCCTTGACACCTTCCATCAAACCCATCTTCACCTCAGCACCTCTTCTTCTCACTCTCTCCATCCTCCTCCTCCTCTTCATCCTCTCAATCAGTTGGTCATTTCACACCGTTGTCGTCCACGTCCTCCCCTCTCCTTTACGCTGCCCTTTCCCTCATTTATGCTTCTTATTGTACATTTGTACCTTCCCTAGCTTCTCCTCCCCCCGCTCATCCCTTTTCTTTCTCATTCCTCTCTGAGGGTATTGTGAAGCAGCAGCAGCAGCAGCAGCAGCGGCGGTGCCCTGGACATTTTCTCCATTAGTGTGAATTACAGTTTCCTGGGCCAGGGGATCACAGCGTGCGAAAACCGCTCTTACTCGCAGCAAGGTAGGTATCCCTTCTTCTCCCAACACGTGCCTTTTGTCCCGAGCAACAGACAACAGCAGGTCCATTAACAAAGTGAAGGAGGAAACGCTGCCAGGGCAGGTGGTAAGTCCGCGCGCACCCCACTGAGTGCAGAGAGCTCGCGCCGGCCACGGGGTCACGCGCACAGGTCAGCCTTTCACTCAGCGTGCATTATGTCTGCGCTTGCAGGAGCCAGTGACTCAGCTTGAGACCAGCCAATGTCAAATGTGTCTGTTTGTTCTTCGGCTTTTCTTTCGGCGAATCGGGAGGGAGAGAGAGCTTGGCCCCGCCGCAGAGTTCCACTGCCAAGAGTGCTCCAGTGCGCCCATTCAGCGTCGGGCGCCGGGAGCTACAAATTCTCTTTATGGATTTGAAGAAAGGCACGGGCGAGTTATGATCATTCACATCGAGGATGCCGTAGTTAAGTCTGGGCTGTGATGTCACGGCAGCACAATGTACATCATCATCCATCCATTCCTCCAGTGTGTCACCGGGTCTATGACCACACTGACATATATGCGTATACATATATGGGCAGAGCATGTGAGCCCAGAAGCTTCGGGCCCTAATGCCGAGTTCACACTACCCGATTACAAGCCCGATCTTCAGCTCGCCGACAAATCCTGGAGTTGCAGCAAAATCGGAGGAAAGTCAGCGTGAAATCGGGGCCCACAAGTCGTCACTTGCTCGCTGCGTGAGCTCGGGGAACCCATCTCCTGCAGCGTGAGCTGTGATGCGACAGGCGGTGAGTGTGTGTCAACCTGAAAACCCGGAGGAGGAACTGTAGCACAACAACACAACAACACGCTTCACCCATATTCTCTGCCTTTTCCGTGTCTCTGAAAAAAAAATCATGGGGCTTGTTTCTATCATGTTGCGCTTTATTGCGGAACCACATATATTAACGCGTCAAGTTATTTCTATCCGTCCGCACAACCTACTTCCTGTTTCTGACCTGTCAACGTAAGAGTATCCTGCCTTATATTGAACAGTTTCTTTCTGAAGTCCATCGTCATAGGGACAAACAATTCCTATTTTTCGCGTGTATCGCATATATTTCCCCGTGTCACTTCTCGCGTGTGTTTTCGTGACAAAGCGTGCTTTGGAGAAAAACGTGCGTGTAGTGTGCGAACCCTCCGTCGCAGATGAGTCACGTAGTGTGAACAGCACAAGACGGCACTTTGAAAATCGTGCAGTGTGTCCGAGGCATAAGGCCGCAGCTCTAACCAGTGCACCAGCACGATGCCATTAATAAACGTCCTGCATACATTCGAGTCAAACCCCGTCACTCACAATGTTCACGTGAACCAACTGGTGTATCCGCTCATTAGCCAACACTCGGTTGTAATGTCTGCCCCCCCCATGTGCACATGAATGTATCCTCCTGCAAAGAGTTCACTGTCGCCTTTGTTATTTATGGGTCAGGTTAATTTTATCATGTATTATTTTACATGTTGGTAAGAAAGAGCCACGCCAACCTTCGTGTAACAATGCCAGAATCATGATGGACGGTTTAGACAAAGATCCAACTTGATACCGAGTCAGTGAAATATTGTCTTCCTCGACATTCCCCAGAGATCCAGTGAGGGTAATGCTCAGAGCAGCTAATGTGGTCTTAGGCGGCGGGGGTCTGTTGAGCCCTCGCGTTTCTGACTCCGCACCCCCCTACATGTTCGGGGGGATTCATCAGACTCCATGCAGCTGCTGGAGTTCCTCTTTAAAGAAATGTTGGCGATACGGAGTAAATCTCGAGTAAGATTATGAGTTATCGGCCTGTAAGTTCCTGCCAGTTTCACAAACAAAATGTGATTCCACTGGTAATTTCGATGTCTGCTCTGCAATGACATGCCATGTGCAGACACCTTCAGAAATATAATTAAGCATTTTGTAAAAAAAAACTACAATCTTTCTTCAGTTTCATGAATCACCGTGTTAATCCAGAAAATAACCATATTGCATCTAAAAGGAGACGTTGGGAGTGAGATACAGTATAAAACATAAAAAGGCTTGCCCTTAATGTAGATATCAAATGTGTGGCCTGTACCTTAGATACCTGAAGAGGGTTCATAATTTAAAGAATATGTTTCAATTTTCTTTCTTTTTTTTGCTTGTTGTGCACACACACACACACACACACACATGCACACACACACACACACACACACACACACACACACACACACACACACATATGTCACTTTAATCATTCTTACTGTCCACACTGACAACAAACACCACTATTTTCTATACATGTGCCACATGATTGTTGTGTTAAGGTAGACCTGGAAAAATCCAAGTTAGAAGTTAGACCCACCAGTTCTGTCACTGCAGGGAATATACATCTTCAATCTGGAGTCTTATTTACATCCTTGCCACTCTGACTAAACCACAGACAAAAACAGGCTTCCAGTTGAACAACAGCGGACTAAACTGTAGCTAAAGCGAAACCCGTTTGCGGAGGATAATTACAGATCCTGCTCCGTGCAGATACTGAAACAGCTCAGGGCTCCGTCTTCTCCTTCAACCACTATTTAGAGATGCCTCCGCGTTTTCCCCTTTTTTTTATTGTAATTTCCTTAGAGCCGGTCATGCAACTTTGATGACGAGCAGCCTGGTGAAGAGCGTGCCAAGGAGCTATGTATATAGACCGTGGGTCGACGCAGCCCGGGACAGTAATAGCACCACTCTCCCCCCCCCCCAACTTTTGCAAACGTGACTCCAGCCTGCGGAAATCTTACGCAATAACTTCGACTGACTGCTGAACACGAAGTGATCAAAAATGCCCCGGGGCTCTCAGACTGAGTACAGTCTGCAAATTTGCTCTGTGTTATTTATTTTCTGGTTTTATTTTCTGGATTTTCTCAACGACGTGAATTAGAAACATCCTGAGGGGCAACTGAGCGGTTTTCCGCCGAGTTCCGAAATACAGAGAAGAGACTGTTGAACTCCGCGAGCTATCACATTTCCAGCCACATCTCAAGAGGACTTCTCATATTTCAGGCACAGAAACTCAATTATGAGGCTGAGGTTTGTTAGTTCTTGGAATAATGGGGCTATACATGGCGGAATTCAATTAAGAGCGCCCAGAATATATCACGGTGATCTCTCAGAGGAAGACCCGCGGTGAAGGGTGGACGTTGCGTCATTGGTCTGATAGCAAAGCAAAGTGGCTGAGTGGAGGTGACCTGTGCATGCAAGCACATCAACCCATTCTCAACAAAGACAGCCTTTTAATTACAATGATGAACCCACTGCAGCTCCTGAACGCTCAGTCACAACCGGACGGAGTAAACACTGATGGGTGTACAGTCACCTAGCCCAAGATCAGGACGGAATAATTGACTGACTGATGGCAAATGTTCAATTGGGTCGGTCCAGTTAAGTGAGAGGATGGTGACGGGGATGATGGTGATGATGATGATGATGATAGGTTAGCTGGTAGAGTCAGGTACAGACTGGTGGATATGCATCCGAATCGCAAGTCAGTGGCTACAGCTATGTGGGTATCTGCTCCTGTTTCTGCTACTCGTTGTCCCACCTCGGGCATCCAAGTGGCTGGTGCCAGCCCTGCCCATGCAGGGGATCACTCACTGGGCACAGACACCAGAAAATCAATAATTGATAAAGTGATAAAGCGATAGTGGCTCGGCGGTTTGGCGCAAACACACTTATGTAGATGTCAAGTTGCACAGGCCAGCAAAAGAACCCTGATCTCATTTTTTTGTGTAAAGTGCCTCTCACGGGAACATGTGACCCCCCCCCCCCCCCCCCCCCTCAGTCCAAGAGAGAGCGTTTGAAGGTGTCTGGCTTGTTGTGAAGTCTGTGACTGTGATGGAAAGAAAAGAAATGCGCACATTGAGCCTTTTCCCCTCCTTCCACGACTGTTCTCTTCCAAGGTGTCGGGCAGCTGACAGGAGGCAGCGGCTGAATTACAATGCGCCCTGCGCCCCCCCCCACTGGCTGTGCATGTGCCCACGGCGTTAGAAGATTTCCGTGACCCACGTCTTGACAACTGACAATGAGCTCCGAAGCGTGCCTGACGACGGGCCTGATGGTTTGAACCGTGGCACATGTGTGTATGTCCCCAAGTTGAATCAGCCTCAGAGCAACATCCCCGTCTGAACACACACCACCGGTGCTGATGGACACGAGGATCCAAAAAGGGCACGAGAGCCAATCGACAAATGCGCCTTTCCCCATTTTCCTCCACACATTTCCCTGGATGAATGTGACCGGAGCTGGCGGTCAGCTGGCATTTAGGCAAATCATGTAAAGGTCTATGTTAATGCGCGGGCTTTTCCGAGTTGACCTTGCAGAACGGGTTCGCCTATGGAGTTAAACGCAGTGTGCGCGGGTAAAGTGCAGGGGAAACTTGCAGATCAAGTCGAAAGAGAGAGAAAAAGAGCCAGCTGCCCACCTCATCCTGCTGCGGTTGATTCGGTCTCTGACTCTGCTGCTCCTTGGAAGCTGTCATTGTAAAAAATATATGTATATATTAAATCCTCCTTTGATGAAACTTGGTTGGATCCCGGAGAAGAAGAAAAACGACCAGATTCCCTTTTTCCAAGTGAGAGGAGAAGAGAGGAGTCGGGAGGATGCGACGGCGGGCACAGCCGTCTCGTCAAATGCGGAATCTTAAGCAGGAGTGGAGGAGCTGGGGTTGGGGTGGGGGGGGGGGGACGGGGGACGGATCCGTCACGATTGAATGTCTACGAGGTCTTGGAGAGCGTCTGACGAGGAGCCAGCGAAGCGCGTACATCAACGCCCCCCCCCCCCCCCCCCCCCCCCCCCCCCTCCTCCTCCTCCTCCTCCTCCGCCCACCGTCCAGGAAAGGGAGGAGAGTTTCTGAGACACGCTCGTTATGGAAACGAGAATGTGTGTGTGTGTGTGTGTGTGTGTGTGTGTGTGTTGGGGAGTGGGGGAGTAGTGCGCTCCTTAAGTCCCCCCCCCCCTCTCTCTACTCTACTCGCTCAGGGATGTAACATGTTGGAGGGTGAGGGGATGGATATATAACGGGGAAGGGGTGTTCGAGTGGTCTTGTGAGGGGTCTTCCCCGCGGGGGCGGGGGTTGCATTAGCCGGGGTCCGGACAGAACCAGCGGTGGGTGTGAGGGGGTTCTGCCTGTAGAGCGGGGTCTGTTTGTGTGTGTGTGTGTGTGTCTGTGTGTCTGTGTGTGTGTGTGTGTCTGTGTGTGTGTGTTTGTGTCTGTGTGTGTGTGTGTGTGTCTGTGTGTGTGTGTGTGTGTGTGTGTGTGTGTGTGTCTGTGTGTGTGTCTGTGTGTGTGTGTGTGTGTGTGTGTGTGTCTGTGTGTGTGTCTGTGTGTGTGTGTGTGTGTGTGTGTGTGTGAGGCAGGTGAAGACCGGGCTGAGCGCGGAGCCGTGCCGGAGCTGTCCGCGGTGCTGAAAGCGCGCTGCACAGTCACTCCGCCTCCACCGACTCTGCTTCTGTCGAAACACTGGCCACGCGCTCAGGCACGCGGCTGCTTTCTGACACACAAAAACAGGACCTTGTTGTTTTGTAAGACGAGACCTTCTTCTTGGCCTCAAGCGAGAAGCTTAAACGGTCCATAGAAAGAGATTCCTGCGCGGCGCGCCGCAGCTGGGTCCGTGCGCTCCTAAACGCGAGCAGGGCCGAAATGTCAAACTTCCCGCCGGACTTAAGAGACATCTATTGAGGTAAATGTGGTGCATAACTTATTATAGTTGTATAAAAGAGTCACACGTGTAACTTTACATTTTTAGTCACGGAGAAAAAATGCTTTGGTAGTTGCAAACTTGTAGATTCTTTTTCCCCCTCTCCCACAAACACAAAACTACAGCTACACCTTCTCAAATACTTAATCACAGGTGCACAAATCCTATTCTACGAGTCACACATTTTCTACAACTAGAGATTTACTGATACACGTGTGACTCTTTTATACAACTGCAAATTAGTTATGGGACAAATCTACCTCCATAGAGAGCAGCGATTCTCCGTGGTCGTGGGCACAGAGGTCTCGTTTCTGCAAACGCCTGTGGCAGACTTTAATCTATATCTACGTCTGACTTTGGCGGTGAATTACCTCGCTCATTAGGGGTTGTGAGGCGTTGTGACACACACACACACACACACACACACTGACCAACACATACACAACACACACCAGTGCTACATCACATGTCCACCGCACCACACTGCAGGGAGGGAAGACTTATTTTACTCCATCACATTGATTTCACAGCTTTACATACAAACACCGACTAATATACAGTAGGCTGCACTGTAACAGATTAGACTTCTAAGTATGGGTACTCGCTCAATTGTTAATTATTATGTCATATTAATAGAGTGATGAGGTTAATACATTCCCATTATTTGTATGTATTGAAGATAATTAAAGAGAATGAACTAGAGCCAGTACACTGTGAAATATAATACAGTGGTTTTACTAAAAAAAAAAAGTATGCAATTGCTGAAAAATTCGTAAAGTTAAGATGTTGATTTAAAATAACAGTTTGGAATGATTTAAACACTTCATGTTGTCTAGTCTGCTTCAATATAGTTGATTGGAATCCAATAAGAATATGTAAAATATGTTAATATACATCAAAAAAAGTGCAAACGTGTTAATTCTATTTATGATGCACCTAAAGTAACTGTAGCAAGATGTCCACTGAGGTGAGAGGTACAGCGGAGGGAAGATCGCACAAGACACGCATGTCAGACATGTCGTCAACAACGTCTTTGACCTCACACACGGATGGAGGGTCCAAACTGTGCACATGACTTGACTCATAACATACATTCTTTCCCCACAACTGTAAAATAGAAACATTAAAAAAGAAAAAGCTGCTCCCAGAGCATGCTGGGAAGCTCAGCTCAGACACTCTGCAAAATCAAGTACGTGGTCTACGAATGTGGGCAAAAAGTATAGAAAACTAAAAGAGGAGCAAGTCAAATTAGGCTGCTATGAATTAATTAAAATTTAGGTAAGGCCATCATTTAGATTTACAGAAGTACAAACTTTTTGTAATTGTTTCGGACCCTCAGTTTAGTTTTGACAAACACATGCAAATACGTTGGGGCCCCTCTTCAAACCTTGGGGCAAATGAGGATTCTGCTTACGAATCCATATAGCGCAATCGTGCATGCATGCATTTTTGTTCGTCTGGTTCTCTGGCAACAGCCTCCGCCATGAAACCACTAACACACGTTAATAACCAAACCATCAAACCAGAGCAAGTGCAGCACAGAAGATGCTGAGATTCAGTAGGGCTCAGGACAAAACTACTGTGTACGTGGGTAACTCGAAAACATCAGTTCATTTTGGGCATCTTGCTCCAACCGTTTTCTCTTTTCAATCACAACCCCGCGACGCCCATTTCTTTTTCATCTCCACCACCACCTTTTTGTCGTTTTGACGTTTTCGGTTGTCTAAGTTTCTAATCCCCCTGCCGAGGGTCAGCTGAGCCAATCAGACTTAACAAGAAGCGGAGCAGTCCAAGTTGGGACTAATGACTGGGCCAGAGCTCCATTTTGCTCTATAACTGACATCTAAATTTGGAATATGACCGCCGGCCGGTTCGACCTGGGATGGACCGGCCCTTCGGGAAATCTCCTGAACCTCCCGATGGCCAGTCCGCCCCTGAGCTCCAGTGAACTGACCACTACTCAAACCACAACATATGAATGAATCAAACTGTTTGGATAATGTAATGCATGCGCATGCTTGTCTCACACAAAACTCTTGCATTGATATCTGCTGACTGTGAAACCCCGTAGGTATACGATCGACCTGAATCGTTCCGTGTCCCCTCATACCCTGTGTGGAAGCATCTGCACACACATTTCTTTAAGCTGCAGAAGAGAGATGGGTTTACATCTGACAGGAGTGGAGTAGTGCGGGGGGGGAAAAAAACAGCCTGCATGTATTATAATAAAGGTAGAAATCGATGTGTGTGCTTCATTTTGCAGACAAGCGTAATCAATCCACTTTGAGCAGCAAGTTGGTCCAAGTCGGCCCGCGGCACCACTCCTCACTACGAGGAGCAGACCCTATTAGCAGAGCTACTTACAGTGAATGTGGCTACATTATATCTGCCAAGTGGCCCTATTCTGACACCTCCTGTGGCAGATAGCTGCCACTGACAGTCTGGACGGCTTTACATGTTGTACTAAGTGAACATGTGCACATTTTTGGAAACAATGGATTTGTGTCAGAGACGAGAGAAAAGTCTGCTTTTGTAGCCAGATTTAGTTTTTAAAAGCCATTAATGGTCTGGCCCCGGCTTATTTGTCAGAGATTTTAACTCCCCATGCTAGGGCGTTGTGGTCTTCCCGCCAACCCTTTTTAGAAGTCCAGAGGTCGGGGTCATTAACAGTTTGGTGATCGTGCCGTTGCAGTTGCTGCTTCAAAGCTCTGGAACAAATCACCTTCTGACTAACGCTCTAAGTACCTGGGTGTTCACCTGAACAGTAAACTGGACTGGACAGACAACACCATGGCACTGTACAAGAAGGGCCAGAGCAGACTGTACCTGCTCAGGACTTTCAGGTCCTTTGGAGTGTAGGGGGCGCCTTGAGGACCTTCTTTGACACTGGTGGCATCTGCCATTTTCTATGGAGTGGTCTACTGGAACAGCAGCATCTCAACAGCTGACAGGAGGAGACTAGACAGACTCATCAGGAAGCCCAGCTCTGTCCTAGGATGCCCCTTGGACACAGTACAGGTGGTGAGAGAGAGGAGGGTGGTAGCAAAGCTATCATCAGTGATGGACAACGACTCCCACCCCATGCAGGACACTGTCTCTGCACTGAACAGCTCCTTCAGCGACCGGCTCTTTCACCCTAAGTGTGTGAAGGAGCGGTACCGCAGTTCCTTCCTTCCTGCTGCTGTGAGACTGTACAACCAGCACTGCTCTAAATAGAACACACACACACACACACACACAGGACTCAACCACTCTAAAATAATTCTCGGATACATTTAGAGTGCAATAACTACACTGAACAAAATTATAAACGCAACACTTTTGTTTTTGCCCCCATTTTTCATGAGCTGAACTCAAAGATCTAAGACTTTTTCTATGTACACAAAAGGCTTATTTCTCTCAAATATTGTTCACAAATGTGTCTAAATCTGTTGGTGAGCACGAGATAATCCATCCACCTCACAGGTGTGGCATACCAAGATGCTGATCAGACAGCATGATTATTGCACGTGTGCCTTAGGCTGGCCACAATAAAAGGCCACTCTGAAATGTACACTTTTATCACACAGCACAATGCCATGGATGTCGTAAGTTTTGAGGGAGCGTGCAATCGGCATGCTGACTGCAGGAATGTCCACCAGAGCTGTTGCCCGTGAATTGAATGTTCATTTCTCTACCATAAACCGTCTCCAAAGGCGTTTCAGAGAATTTGGCTGTACATCCAACCGGCCTCACAACCACAGACCACGTGTAACCACACCAGCCCAGGACCTCCATATCCAGAATCTTCCTCTCCAAGATCGTCTGGGACCAGCCACCCGGACAGCTGCTGCACAAACTGTCAGAAACCGTCTGAGGGAAGCTCATCTGCATGCTCGTCGTCCTCATCAGTGTCCCGACCTGACTGCAGTTCGTCGTCGTAACTGACTTGAGTGGGCAAATGCTCACATTCAATGGCGTCTGGCACTTTGGAGAGGTGTTCTCTTCACGGATGAATCCCGGTTTTCACTGTACAGGGCAGATGGCAGACGCCATACCTACACGTATGGCGTCGTGTGGGTGAGCGGTTTGCTGATGTCAACGTTGTGGATCGAGTGGCCCATGGTGGCGGTGGGGTTATGGTATGGGCAGGCGTATGTTATGGACAACGAACACAGGTGCATTTTATTGATGGCATTTTGAATGCACAGAGATACCGTGACGAGATCCTGAGGCCCATTGTTGTGCCATTCATCCACGACCATCACCTCATGTTGCAGCATGATAATAAAAGCCTGGAATAAAATTCCACAGGCCACAATCAACAACCTGATCAACTCTATGTGAAGGAGATGTGTTGCACTGCGTGAGGCAAATGGTGGTCACACCAGATGCTTTTCAGACCCCCCCCCGGACCCCACCAATACAGTAAAAGTGCACATTTCAGAATGGCCTTTTATTGTGGCCAGCCTGAGGCACACGTGCAATAATCATGCTGTCTGATCAGCATCTTGATATGCCACACCTGTGAGGTGGATGGATCATCTCGTGCTCACTAACACAGATTTAGACAGATTTGTGAACAATATTTTAGAGGAATAAACCTTTTGTGTACATAGAAAAAGTCTTAGATCTTTGAGTTCAGCTCATGAAAAATGGGGGCAAAAACAAAAGTGTTGCCTTTATAATTTTGTTCAGTGTAACTGTGCAATATTTATATTTTATATTTGTAATATTCCATGTGCAACTACTGCTACTGCTCTGTATATAGCATTTATATACCTTTGTTTTTTATTTCTAATGTTATTTTTTTTGTAAAACATTTTGTACATACTAACCCTTTTTTGTAAATTTCTTATATATTCTTCTGTCCACTTTGCTGCTGTAATGCCCGAATTTCCCCATTGTGGGACGAATAAAGGTATATCTAATCTTATCTTATCTCTGACTTAAGGTGCTTGCGTGTGTTTGTTCGGATGAGGTTTGTCTGAGAAAGTGGAAGGAATTGAACGGGCAACCTTTTGTGCGCATGACACAAATAAGCCCAAATGTTTGCTCGCCACCAAACTTCGCGTGAGCAAAGCGACGTGAAAATTCGTTTAAAAGGCACCATTAGCATTTTTTGAATCCAACCTTAAAACGTATTTATTACGAATGGCTTTTGATACTTAGCGCTATGAGAATTTCCTTCTGCTTTTTATGCGTACCTTTGTCTGATTTTATTGTTTGTTATATTCTATGTTATGTTATTTCTTGACGTAAAGCCCTTTGGACACGTGCTGGTTGCTGTAAATCGCTATATAAATAAATGTTGATTAATCGATTGGTTGACTAGCAGACGTTATCGGATGTGTGAGGCCGCCTTTTTAACGTTTCCACTTGGCACAGGCTAAAAGAAGAATCCTGTTAAAGTTGTGTTTAACATGAACTTAATTAAAATACCATTAAGGGCAGGCTGCTGATAATGTCAGCTTAAACTCTGATAGCATCCAGGAGCAAGTTCCACAAAGTGGGAGACCTCAGTGCCTCCATGTACCACATTCTAAAAACAGCCACTGCGCTGAGTGGGCTTCTCACCACATCCACACATGAACAGTAAATCTGACAGGCCTGCTGTCTCTTGTTCAGGTCAATACGCGGTGGTGGACAATCGCACTTCAGGGAGAAGAATTGCCCGACACCCTAAACATCTACGAAAATGATCTGACATTGCATGAGCATCCTCAATAGAAATTGTGGGGGCAAAAAAAATGTCCTAACAAATTTCATGTCACCAAAACCACCACTCCTTGAGTTTTTCTCGATTGAAATAATGGTCCATTTTCCCAAAACTTACATCAAAACCAAACTTTGGCTTCAGAAAGCATCAAATTCACACACACACTACAAACTGCCATTAAACACTGGTGAGATCAATTCAAAACACCTTCATAACCTGTTACTGTAATGAATGACGCCTTTGGTTTTACCCCTGAACAACAACTCTTTACTCTAGAAGATGGCCACAATATAAAGACACAACCAATGTATGCATTTTGAACTTGTTTATTCCTTAGAGTAATGTACTGTAGAATACAGTATGATCATTTGCTGGCTGACAACCAAAAATAATCTAATACTGTAATGAATAATAATTGAATATAATATATTATAATTCATCCATGCCACTCTCCACCACACAGAGATATCACGGAGCAAACCTCTGTCAAACATTTCACAAAAGTGAGACAGCAGAAGACCTTCGCGTCGGTACCGAGGGCCGTGTGAGCGCCTCCTTCACCCAAAACACCGACGCTCAAATATTGACGTCTTGTGTTTGACCTGGTCTACCTTCAGAATGTCAGGGACGTGAAATAATTGTAAACACCGTGTAATAAATACAGCGCGGGGTACAGCACGGGGTGGACATCTTTAAAGGTCAGCGCCGGAGTTGGATCGGACAAAGGATCTGAGGTTGAAAAAAGCAGAGGGAAAAGAATCTGTTTCATTCTTTGTGGGTGTGTTGAGCGCATTAGTGGAGCTCATTAGCATAAAGTCCTCTTAACCCGTGCTTGTGTGCACCACTTTCTGAGAGAGACACTAATGGAGTTTGCCTGGAGGAGAGAGCGATGCGCACATTGGATGCGACCGGGTGATGAATATATCAGATAACCTTTGGTGGATCGTTGCAGCTAAAGGTTGGGATTGGCCTCCATAAACATCTTTAACACTGTCAGTTCTACGATCCCATGTTGCTCGTGGCGATATCACTCTTCTTTGCTCTCCGCGTATTTAAAGTCCACACACTTAAAAACAGATCATGACATTATTTTAAACATAACGTAGCAACTTAACATCCCCTGGTGGTAACATGAACATTACCGACTATTTTTTTTTAAGTTATAAAGTTTCAAATTAAAACTTAAAGCCCCAGTGTGTAATTGTTGTACTTTTCAGGCGGCATCTGGTGGTAAAGTTGCAAACCGCAACCAACTGAGCACTCGACAGGGGACACTTTATGGTGGCGCACCGCTAATTCCATTTCCGGTTTCCGGCAGCAATGGAAATAAAACGCGAATGCGCATGTTCTGGACCGTTGTCTGCAACTGTTTTTAATGTTGCGTTCCATTATACCTCGGAACTCGGACCCCGAGTACGGGGATTTTTTCCCCGAGTCGCAGTGAAACGCAGCACAACGCGACGTATCAAACATGGCGACTTACATGGGGGTCGGGTCCACCTCATGTTACTACATTTAACTCATTCAAAGTTGACGAGAAAACATCTGTTCTTTGTTGCAGGCCATTAAACATATATGAACACATAGTAATGAACAATATATTCAATTTCTGTGCATACATTCTTCTAAATATTGCACACTGTAGCTTTAAAGCGCAGTCTTCCTCCCGGGCTGAATTATGTAAAACAGTACATTAAAAACATGGAAACTATAATCATAACAAAAAAAGGACGTTTCTTTTAACTTTTTACATTGCATTGTCATTTTTGTAAAATATTTTTTACAATTTTGAAATAAACTATGTTAATAATGCAACCTCAGCGCTGTACCTCAGTACAATAAGTATAAGTAAATACTGAGACAGTGATTTATTTCTGAGTCCCTCTCAAACACAGTTATCTGTGTGTGTGTGTGTGTGTGTGTGGGTGTGTGTGTGTGTGTGTGTGTGTGTGTGCACGCATGTGTATAAAGAAGTACAAAGTATAAAATATGAAATAAGGAAAACCTGCGGCAAAAAGAAGTGTTCTATTCAAAGTGTTCAAAGTGTCAGACATGAAAGTGAGCTGAGAGGATCTGTATTTGACATGATTTCACGACTGATGAATCACATTCACGGCTGGATTCACGTCTGCTCACACTGCAGACTTACACTCTCAGTGATTGTAAGTGGGAGTGCTGCAGGAATCCGACCGTTATTTCTTTACACTTCACACTGGGCTCTCGGTCTTCTCGAGACGTGCTCGCTCTGCCGGCTTTGTTTAAGGTCTGCTGAGGTTCTTTGGAGGAAAAAACACCCTCGGTGTCGTGCTTCAAACGCGACCACGCACCGCACTGTGAGAATAAAGGCGGTGGCATTAAAGCTAAGCAGGCTGCGCCGAACGGCTGGCACGGGATCAAAGACGGTGCTTTAAAAGATATAAGTTTTGGAGTTTTGCTTCAGTGCATTTGATGATTTTTTTCTTCTTTTCTATTTTTTTTTTTTACAATAAATTGTCAAGGGGAAGTTGACAAGATCCCTTTTGGCACTTTTTTGATAGTAGGCGGACATGCTACTCCAATAATGAAGAGACACAAGCGCACCTCTTCTGCCTGAGCACTAACTGTAGTGGATGTGAGAGTGCGACATTATAGAACTGGAGAGGTGAGGTGTGAATTATTGGTATGTAAGGTAAAGAGAGTGTGCAGCAGCGGGGTGAAATGTTTGACTGTAAACTACTTAGCAGAGTCGTGGTGTGTGTGTGTGTGTGTGTGTGTGTGTGGGCAGGCGGGTAGAAATGCAGAGTGCAGGAGCGAGAGGGAGCAGGTGGAGGAGAGGTGTGGAGACAGGAAGTGAGAGCCCCGGGGAAGTGTTTTGCTGAGGTGTCTGCTGTTGATAAAGTATTTATGACCCTGGGGCAATTTAGTGCAGACATTCAGGAACTCCACGCCACCGGGCCGCTGATGAAAGTTTCATGACCAGGCTCCGCTGTGTGCCGGTGTGGCTTTGCCGGAGCAACTCCACATTCAGCACATCGCATAATAGCAACTATAACGATAGCAACTATGCTATCTTATGCACTTATGACTCGGAGCAATGTGACCACCCGTGGGTTCCTCACAGCAACTAGCAAACTCTTCGTAGGTTAGTATTCTTCGCGTTCACCTCGTTGCTTTAAGTTGCATTTGCCCAATTTTAAACAGAGTCTCAACAACTCCTTACAATCAAAAATGAGCACCTGGGCTCTATTTTACATCTTGAGTGCGTTGTCTAGTCTAGCCAGATTAACGCCAGTCAAAAGGTCACTGTGCCAGGCACATGGTTCAAAAGGGTTGTCCTTTGTCTCCTGGGTGTGTTTTGTGTAAAAAGTCAGGTACACTTGCACCTCAGTGGATTGACGTTGTAAGGGCGGGTTTGCCAGGTAGTAAGATGGAACACGTTCACTTCACGTATGAGCAGATCATCTGTATAACAAGGCAAACAAGCGACTTGTGCACTAGTTGTGTATCTATCTCGTGTTACGACTGAGGCCGTATTCAGTATGGTCGTGTGTGTCGTTGTGTTTTCTTTGGTCCTGTCTGCGGCCCCAATGTTGGCATGATGTGTGATTGGTGGAGTGGACGAGTGAACGTATGTTGCTGGATGTGTGCCAGGACAAGCAGGTGATTGGTGGACGACCCCAGAGCCTGCAGATGATTGGCCCTGCCTGAGACATAGGAGGAAGCAAGATGGCACGTTCGGCCCCGGTCTCACTGGAGAAGACTCACCCTCCTCATGTGCCAAACAGCCACAGCCTTGTTATAACTTCTTTGTAACTCGTGCCATATTTATGATTTATTGTTCATTGGAGTAAGTAGGGGGTCAGGAAGTTTAGCTATTGTCATTTTGTTTACACAGATCCAGTTGTTTTGGCCTTTGTCCACCCTGAAGTTGAATAATTGTCCTGATTTCTTTATTTGAACTACGTCTGGAGTAAATCTCAGTTAAACCTTTATAGAATTTACTTGGGACTTGGGGAAGATGGGTGTTTATGGTGTGCCTCGGCCACCCCTAGACGGGGCATAACACTAGACACATATTACTTTGTTGACAAAGCAGCTTAAAATATAGTAACAATAAAATACTACGAGACTTATCAATGTGTGTGACCACACCCCAGATTAGTGAGCAGACGATCACTCGAAGCATATCTACAACGACGGGCACTGGACGGGAAAATGGTGTATGTCTGAAACTAGTTAAGACACTGGCGTCGTTGCTTGGCACCACAACGTGCCGCGAGTAAGACAGAGCCCATTGTGTTGGATTTGGTCCTTTTTCTCCTAAAAGCTTTAACCTCGAAAGTAATGGAAAAGTGAGTGAAAGAAAAGCGTACACAAATCATGCCCTGGGAGAACAGTTGGAATCTTCATGACCCAAAGAGTAGATGATTGTCCGTATTCTGATTGTATCAACAGTTTCAGTCCATGTCTCAGGCAAGACCGTGGCCGAGCCCAACTCTGAAGGCTCAGCATCAACGAGCAGTTCTTCTTTTTCTTTTCTTTTTTACAGCGGCATTTGCATACAGTATCAGCACCAATTTGAGCGTCCCAGGGCCGTGAACACTGACATCGAAATGGTCAATTTGCTCTGCAATCTGGGTTTTTCAACTGCTCTGCCTGGGGTGCATAAACATCGGATTCACCAAATGACTGGCAGAGGCCCCCTCCATCAGGCCGCAGAGTGAGCGCATGTGAATCGCTTCACAAAACATCCCGCAATCACCTCACAGAACATAACGGCCCAATGGGGGAACAACACATTGAACTTTTGCGGTTTTAACACAAGAAAATGAGTCATTCACTTTACAATTATAATTAATGAGCCCAAACTCTGCAAACCCGTAATAACTTCAATATCTTTGCTCGTTTAATGTTCTGACTATGTATCAAAGTAATAACTGTAATTATAACATTTGACGGGATAAATGCAGCGTGGACTGACTGAGGGGCCAAATGTGGAGCTGCGTGAATCTGGTCAAGGCGGCCCGACGGGCTCCGTCCAGCAGATATTAATTCATTAATTCAGTTTTCAGGGCTCAGATTACTCAGCCATGAGGTCACCCCGCCGTTGACCTTGAAACGCCATTCATTTTGCAGTCAGTGTCATTTATTCATTAGGGTTGTTTTGTCCCACTGTGCTAGTTGATATCATCAGGGTGTCGCCCGGAGGGAGAGGGAGGCGATGCCGGCTCAGGCTCTCAGACGCTGTTCAATCGGACACCTGCTGGGAATCCGTTTTTTTAACAGGTGACAGACAGACAGCATAAGTTTTATTACAGAATTTTGATCTGTATTCATAACGTCAGTGATGCTGTTAGGCGTGTTGTGGGTGTCTGGTCTATTCAACACGACTTGACTTAGTTAGTCCTCCTGACCAGGACTATGTGCAGAAGATCCTGTATCCTGTGACTAGGAGAGGGAAATAATACCATATAATTATAGGGAATACATTCAACACTTTCAGGTGGGGGGCCTACAGGCGTCCACCCTGACCAGGTGTCCCAGGCCCAAACCCTGAATTCTTCTAACAGCTAACCAGACTGTGGATGCTGGAAAGTGGAAAGCTAGATTTTCCCACAGGGATCAAGAAAGTCCAACATTTCACCCTTCATTATAACAATATACTGCTGCACCAGAGTCTAGTGGTGGAGCAGACGCTCGTGCTCAGGATGCTGAAGTGGACGACTGCTTGGGCCGTGTATTTTTTCGACCGGCGGTGTGCTGGTCAGAGCCTCGAGGAAGGCGGATGATGATGCAAAGGCTACGATTGGTTTGGTGATTCTCAACAGACACGCGAGTATGTGTTGGGCAATTTGTAGAGTTGTTATCAGAGCCCAGACCCAACAACGAATTCATCCGACTGACAAAGTATTCCTCGCTGCCTGAGAGCTGTATTGGCCGATACAAGTCAGTTAGCCACAACTGACATGTTCCCTTATTTCCATAAAAAACACACTTAGATTATTTTGGCTCAATCAAACCACATATACACTGTTCTACTGCTTTAATACTCTGATAATATCTTTTCCCCACTCGTAAAATAAAATATTAATGATGCATTGTTCAGGATGCACTTTGATTAACCAAGCCATCTAAAACCTCATACTCAACTGTGAAACAATTAATCAACTCCCCTAAAGGAAGACACATTGTACAGCGACATGACTGCTGTTTTATTTCTCACAGAACTTTTGGCAGAGTTTTCTAATGGTCAGCACCGTTCAGACAAGCAAAAAACAAATTGAACAGTAAACTGTTAATTAAATAATAATAAATTATCCGCAATTTCCTTCAAGGCTTAGTAGATACGTAAATAGGCATTTATTTGGTATGTTTACTGTGATGTATTGGATCGGATTTTACTTCTTATTTCTTCTGATATCAGATCTAGTCATTTTGGCCAATATTCCCCCAATACCAATATGTAATATCAGATCTGGACTTCTCTAATATGAATATATACATGTATACTTGTATGTGTACTTTTTCTTTGCTGCCATCTTTCTTGCAGTAAACTCAACCTCTCCTTCAAAATCCAAACCTGCATTGGAAATCTAAGCCGAAACATGCAGACGTGCCTCTGCCCAGGACTTAACGAAGACAAATTATGCATGTATGCAGCAGCTGGAGACACAAACCATTATTCAAAAATCAATACAGCCCCTGGGTCTTTGCGGAGGGAAAGGGGGTAACGAGGAGCTCCAAGCCCTCCCTCTATGATCAAAGATGCTCGGTCTCATCCGATCATGTAGCAGGGCTGAGGCGCTCAGCATCCCCGCTTCTCAAAAGCTTGTTTCTGCATTCTGTTACCATTGATCAACGGAGGCAGGGCCAGAGCTTGGCTCGAGAGCAAGAGGGCTCTGAAAGCCCTCAGGGTTTTACTTTGACATCGGGTGAAGCGTTTCATCCGCGTCACAGAGAGGCCAAGGCAGCGTGCACCAAGTGAAGTCATCCTTATCGATGTTTACGTTTGCGGTTATTCATTCAAAAGGCACAATGCGCATTAATTGACACGTACAATTTAATATAACAAACATACAGACACACAAAACATGTAATGCAGAACATGACTGACAGTGAAGATGGGTCCTGTGACAACGATGGCGCCCATATCGACAAAGGCAGAACCAGAATTAGTTTTTTCACTTTCTTTAAAGCTACAGTGTGTAATATTTAGAAGAACATATTCACAGAAATTGAACATATTGTCTGTAATTGTGTGTTCATATATGTATATGCAACAAAGAACCGATGTCTTTTCGTCATCTTTGCATGAGTTAAATACAGTAACATTAGGGGGACCCGACCTCCGTGTAAGTCTCCATGTTTGCTACTTCGTGTTGTGCTGCATTACACTGTGACTCGGGAGGTCGGAATAAAAAAATCACCCACTTCCGGGGTCCGAGTTCCAATTGGTTTCCGAGGCATAATCGAACGCAGCATTAAATATGGTCCAGAATACGTCGCATTCGCGTTAAATTTCCAGCGCTGCGGGAAACCCGAAATGAAATTAACAGTGCGCCACCATAAAGTGTCCCCTGTCGGATGGTCAGTTGGTTGCGGTTTGCAGCTTTACCAATAGATAAATACCAAAATTACACCCTGGGGCTTTACATTGCGAGACTTTTTTCTTTTTTTTATGAGTGTGTACAATTTGGTGTGGATCCAAATAAAGATCTGGATCTGGCAGTTTAAATGTGGTTTCATAGGGGACCGTTGGGCCTTGGCGGAGGTATGTGCTCTACTGAGAGCCATTCTAGTTAATTCTGTTCGGTTAAGCAGTTTTCATATGCGCTAAACAAAGCCAAATCAGTTGTTTGACTGGAGTTCTGCCTGCATCGTCCCACTCACTCAACTGAAACACAGCCAAACGGTGTTTATTCCTCACCTCATGATCTCTGACTTCTTGAACCAGAAGAGCTGACACTGGAAGAGACATGCCAAGCTCTGTTTGGAAGTTTCTTCGCTGGATATCAGAGATGAACGGAGGTTTTTTTATGGACAACTCAGCCTTGCAGTTCTGCTTCGCTCTTAAACTCGTTGGGCTTGGAACTTGCTTGATTACAGCAGATTAGTCTGCTTACGATTGCACCAGGGATCATTAAAAGTCAATTTGAAAAAAACTTGAAGTGAACATAGCACCAGTAAGTAGATCTGTACTGGCCACAGAAATTGGCTTACTTGGTTGTGGTGCAGACACTAAGATAAAATATATGATTTGATATTAACAGTCCATGGGTGAAGCTTCAGTTCTGCAAGTTAAAAGTCAGCATGCAAGTAAACAATTACTCGTTCAAAAAGTAGTCTTTTATATTAAAAGGGTGAAAAAAAAAAACCCTAGAAACTGACAAGTATGTGCCTGTGTCTTGTACTTGAAGTGAAGTGATGTGACTTTTTTCAATTGGTATTCTTTTGTTTTGAGCCCCCAGAACTCATAAGGTAGGCAACGTCACAGCCAAGGATGAAATTAAAAGATTGCTGATGAGAAAATTAAGAATCGTACAGTTCATCACTCAACGGTTATTTAAAATTCTGCTTCTAAATGAGTCTGATCGGTAATTGACTGTGATTTCTGTTGGCATTTGAAAAATAATAACACAAAACAACTTAACAATCTCTAACTATTAGAGGACATCTCTCATTTTATCTCTTCCTTATCATTTCACCGGCAGCTGGATCTACAGAAGCGTTTATGCCCTGTGTGTGTGTGTGTCCATGTGTTTCTCACAGCACATTTTTTTTCTTTGTATGAATACTCATTCATGTGTGGAAAATGGTGTATCTGTCAAATCCCATTGCATTTAGTTTTGAATGCGTTCAGTGTGCATTTACTGTTTACCTGCATCAATTTGTGTTTTCCTTACAGGGATGAGACATCCTGAGACAGATTGCATGTTAATATCACTGATCTAAAAGTATGATACCTGTGCACTTAGACAGTAAATGATTTTGGACATAGCAATTACCTTCATTCTCCCTATTTCTGATTAGAAGGAGCTGGGAAACTGGTGGGGACATCGCGGTTTCATGTGATGAACAGAGACAGGTGAAGGCATCTACTGGCTACCTTCCATTGTCTCGGTAACTAGGCAACTGCTCCTTCAGCCATAGACCTATTCAGTGTTCTGTGTTGGCTGGCACTGGATTCACGGCCCTGAATATCTGAACGGTGCCACCATAGCATGATGCTAGCAAGAGAGTGTTACATATTCAGACTTGATCAGGTTCTTTTTTTTTTTATAAAACCTGGTTGCTGCCTCGGCATGCTGATATTTCTTCAGGGACGCTAATTCAATACCATTCAGACATTTCAATGGTCCAAACGCTCAAAGTTCAAGTACTACACAACAACCAACACGGACAACAAGTCCTCCAACTCATATGACGAATGATGTCGACTGTGTTAAAAACGACCATATCGACTGATACGGGGTTACGCCACAAATACTTTTTCCGCCTCAGAGCATCGTCGGCCTTTTTTTGCTTTACCAACGCATAGTTGGTGAGCTTGTAAAGGTCAGGGTGATGGTTATGGTGACATGGAAGAGAATCAGCACGATTACGAAAAAGAATTTCTGCAAATCCATTTAAATACACAAACTTCACGGACTCACCAGGTCGACCACTGAACTCTAGTGGCCGTGTACATAACAAGCGCTACAGGTCTGCGGTCAGGGGGTTTGTCGGTGGAGGACAGTCTCAACACGGAACACGCAGCACAAGTTCTTTCACACTTTGACGTGACTACAGCTGAATAAAGTGGTCACTCGCAGAGACGCTCGCTGTCGCCTCCTTTGTAGCGGTCCCTCCACATGCGCCCAACATTAAGCTGCTGTATGGATTTTTTGATGGACAGCTTTATATAACAGGAAGCGTTTATGTGACCTTTGACTCTTTCGGAGCAAATCTTTTTCTTAAGAGTGCAGACTGTCCACGTTGCATTTTTTTTTTTTTGATATATGGCTTTGCTCCTACCCGACTGCAGTGGCAGTTTCCAGATGTGGTCTGCCAGCACATTAAGATAAGATACAAATAAAGATATGCATTTATTGGTCCCACAATTACAAGGCATGTGCGCATTTACACATTGCATTCCACATTCGCATATAGATTGCGTGATAATATGGTAAGCAAAAGGGTCAGGTTACACTGTGGTCCTGCAAAGAGTCACAATATCCGCCTGTCATTTCAACTGAAGATCATACAAGAGAAAGAATGTGCTTGTGGACTCAAACACAGCGAGTCCAAGAAAGAAAACAGTGTCTGGAATGAGTGACTCCATTTACACCTGGCATTAAAATCAATGCATGCATGCAAATGCAATCATATCTAGACTGTTTCTAGATATAGTTTTAACAGAATTACAAATACACCTGGTATTAGTATGTATCATTTTGCGATTGCTCTGTCTCATCCTCCTCTCATATGAGCAGGGGCACGATAACAACAGACAACAGCAAAACATGCTCAAAGATTAGCAATAGAAGAAGATGACAGTCATATGTGACGCTTAATGAAACAAGGGGAAGAAATGAAATGTAAAGTTTCGCTTGAATAATTTCATCGGACCAAAGTGAAAGCAGACACTTTGTGAGGGTTTTGTTTACAATCCGTCCACCATGTGTCCTGGATGAATTCACTTATCTGGCTGTCATCCAATCATCCGTGGGACGCATTCTGATGTCAGGAGAACATAGTACAACTCATGTGCCTTCACCTAGTTTTGTACAAAATTACACCTTGAAATTATAAATAATCACCTTGCTCTCATACATTCATACACATAAAAACAGTATGAGCATATCATTTGTTTGCATCTCTGCGTGGTGACTTCTGTGACCGCATGTATAATATATATGTATATTCCCAGTTTGAATAATTAAAAGGGGCGTACTTAAAGTAAAATGAACACATCTTACAAAGAATTTAAAACTCTATTCCAAACTCGTATCCACTGCGTAAAAATAAAATCTTCATATGCGTAGTCCTCCGCACACAACCCTCTGAGGAGTTAATGGTTTGAGCAAACAGAAGTGTGCACGTTCTTCCAGACACGGAAAGAATTAAAGAAGCTATCTTCCCTCCCTCGGGAATGCGGTAGAGAGACAGAGAAACTGCAGATGAGATGAGTGAGGATCATTGTTGCCACAAACGGCTGACTTTAAACTACCCCGAGCAAGCTCAAACATTAACTCGCAGCCGCCTTGGGATCGTTGATAGCCCAGATAGAAAATCACCAGTGGCCCTTATGTGTGCCAGCGTCTTCAACAGCAGCAGGAGGAGCCCTCTTCTTCAGCCCTGCAGAGGGAACCGGAGTCCGACCGGGGATGAGATGTCAACATTCCGAATGAGCTCATTTATTCATGGTCACAGGGTACAGGCCAGTGAACTGGTGCCTCGTCTCTCCCCTTAGTTTCGTCAACCTCAGCCAGAGTCAACGGATTCAGTCGGGCTCATTGGTCAGGCCGAAGAGAAATCAGCTGAGTGGCTGCCTTGCTGGCTCTGGTGGAGCTTGCGGGAGAAGGGTCCGGCTGCAGACCGCTGGAGCTGTGGAGATCCACGCTAGTGATTTGCGAGCTGCAACTCACCTTTTGTGAGAAACAAAACATTTCAATACGTTTCAGCATGAAGGTCACGTGTTTCCGTTTTAGAGACATGGAGGTCACGTATTTCCGGTCTACTTCTGAGCTCCACAGCTCCAGCGGTCTGCAGCAAGACCCTCTTGGCTTGTGAGGAAATTAAGAACATACAGTGGCAGAATTTCTCGATCTCAGCCAGACATTTTTAATACATAATATTTATCCAACAAAAATATACTTTAGCTCTTACAGATAATTCTATGGCATGTGTTAAAGGAGACATAATATGCCTTTTCTGTTTTTCCCTTTACTCTAGTTCTTTTGGTGCATAGGACACGCCTAGCGGCTAGTCTGACACGTCCCCAACAAAGGCAGGTACAGCGGGAGCTGAGGCCGCCACTTCCTACACGCGCTGGAAGCCATTGACCAATCACAACAGAGTGGAGCCAGCTGGCCAATCACAGCAGACTGGGCTTTATCTGGAGGAGGGGCCTTGAAGAGACAGAGGCTGAAAAGAGGAGCTGCAGGAGTGGACAGTCTGAGGAGACCGATGTGTTTTCTGAACATTAGAGCATGTAAACCTTTTCAAGTGGTAACGCAGTTTTAATTACCAGGGACAGGTCTTTGGTGTTGTGAGCATTGTCTGCCCGGCATCCACCTCCCATTGACCCTGCTGCCATTAATAAATGTAAAGTTCCTTGAGAACATAATCGAGCCAGCGATTACGCTTTTATCCAAAATGTATTTGGTGTTGCAGTGTGGAGACAGGTTTGGACATCAACATTGCACTACTACATTGCATTTGTGTCACAACTAAAAGGAACAAAATCCAAAGCTGAGCAGACGACAGGTTCATGAAAGAGCTGAGGGCGGGATCACTTTCAAGCTTTTCAGTGATTTGACAGAAAGAGGAGAATAAGGGGGACACGATTAACAGACAGAGACAGAAAAAAGGGATGACGAGGTAGACATTACATGATGCTACACAGCCAAATCTCTCTGAGCAGTATGTGCAGAGAAAAGAACCCACCCTGATGGATGGCCATTGAGTTAACTGTAGGCCCGGGCGGCAGTCTCTCTGAGAGCCAGGATTGTTAGCCACGTGTTAGATGCTATCAACTCGAGGTCTACATGGACGCTCAGAATACTGTGTCGAGGGTATATTGCTGTATTGATCCATCAATATGTGTCAGCGAGAAGGGTTCGCATCAAAGGAAAGAATGCATTACAGGGCAGACTTCCCCACACATCTGAAATTCAATCAACTTTCATATCTAAAGCATCGCTGCAACTAAATCTGAGCTAATGTACGGCTCACTATCTGCAGTTTGAGCTGGGATCCAGCCCATGAATCACTCATTCACGTTTGATACAATTTTTTTTATATTTGCTTGTGAAATCCCAGACAGTTGGAACTGAGCTGTGTGACTGGCATAAACTGTAGCTGCCTTCCCTTAATTGATGTCATCCGGGACAAATGATTTTTAAATTCCCCAGTTGTCCACTCTAGACGGTTCCTATTACTGTAGTTCAGAAAAAAACTGGGCAAGTTTGTGCAGAGCTCCTGATGTCACCAAGCCCCACTTTGCTCCTTGAAAGGAATCAACTTCATATTTTTTTTTTCTGTTCATTTCATGAGGAAGCAAGAATGTTTCTGCCAAGTATCATTGTTTTACCTATTGTATACCTGACCTTCTGCATGTAACCTGAGGGTAGAACAAGCAAGAAACGGCAGAGAGTGCTTTGTTTGTTCAGTGCAGCTCTATATAGGTCTCTGCTACAGACCGTATTTCATTTTAGTAAATTATTGAAAAAGGGAAATTTCATATCATACAAGTATCTGCCGGTTAGCTTAGCTTTGTGTTAAGCCTGGAAACAGCAGCTATCTCTAATTTAACAATGTATTAAATATTCATCAGACAGGTGATCACATTTGATGAATATGAAATGAACATGAAAGCTCTTACAATGAGTTCCAGCTCATTGTTTTTAGCTGTCCACGCACAACTTGGCTGTCGGGCGTCACCCTCAACGCTCTCGCCGCCTCATTTCCCGCCAGCAACTCGCTGCTTAGCATTGTTAAGCATTTGACAGGTAAAGAGCCAGATATCAGGGAGCAGAATGCAGAGCTAACTCTGAATGGTTGCTGATGATGCTCCATAATCGACGTGTGAATTAGTCACTGTTGGAGAGGTCAATGCTGTGTTCACAACTTCAAGCTAAAGAAAGGAAAAGTTTTTACAGGTTTAAAGGGATAGTTCTGTGATTTTGAAGTGGGGTTGTATGAGGAACTTATGCATAGTTAATATGTTACCTTATGGAGATGGTGATCAGCCCTGTCATTTTAGGGAGTTTTGAGGAGAAGTGGAAGTAGCGAAAGTCTGAGTCCTACTGTTGCAGGGGGGACCGCCGAAAAAGGTATTTTTTGCCACATCTTGAAATGTTTACCTAAAAGAAATATCTGTTCAATTGTACGCTAAAATAATGTATTTTTTCACTGCTTTAGTTTGCCACCAGCCAGCCGATTATTTTTACACTTGTATTACTACACCAACTCGCGCTGCTGCACAGCAGCATCTGGTTCATAAAGGTATCCTCTTACGTCCACAGTGAATGGCATGTCTTCGTCGCTTTCATAATCACCCATTTTTGTTTTCTTGCGTCTCTTGAATAAGCCGCGGTATCTCTGAGTCGAACAGCTGATTTGCGGAATGATACGCTGCTGCTCTGCAACGGCGCGAGTTGGCGTAGTATAACATGGCCGAGGTACGCTTGAAGAAAAGTGCAATAATAAATGGCTGTCTTGCGGCAAACTAAAGCAGTTGAAAAGGACATTATTTAGTGTACAATTGAACAGTTTTTTTTTAAGTAACGTTTTAAAATTTTTCGGCGGTCCCCTCTGCAACAGTAGGACTCCGACTTTCACTACTTCCACTTCTCCAAACTCCGTAAAATGACAGCACGGATCCCCATCTCCATAAGGTAACATATTAACTATGCATAAGTACCTCATACAATCCCACTTCAAAATCACTGAACTATCCCCTTAACAAAGTACACCTGCTGTAATAGCACTTCTGTGACTCATTTAGTTTCTGTGTGATAGAAGCTCCTGTGAAAGCACAACAGGTCATTTTTTACACTGCGATTATGATTTTAAATTAACTTGATGAGGAAGCAAATTAGCATATTTCCCCAAATTTCAGAGTATGTGTGATTAGTTACAACAGACACAAGGAAAAGAGAGCTACAAAACAATCAATGTTTCCTAAAAGTAACAATAACCACTTTTAGTAATAGATAGTAACGTGTCAGTATATCATCTGGCTACAGAATTTCTTGGTATTCACGTCTATTTGACCTCCTGAGACCCAGCCCATCCACTTGTGTCCTCTACAGTAGACATTATGTTGCACATGCATCTCCTCTTACTTCCCTGTTGTATCTTAAAGAGGACATCCTGGGCTTTCCACTGATGTCTCTTGTGATAGGCTGGAATGCTGAGAACTTCCTCTTCCTATTCATCCAAAATGGATGACGCACTTATTGTAAGTCGCTTTGGAGAAAAACATCTGCTAAATGTACTGTAATGCAAGGGATGACATAGCAGTTCACACATATCGTTTGTCTATTGTTTTGTCATTTACTATGATGATCATATATGTTTTTGTTAATAAACATGTTAGGAATGATATATTTTGTTCTGAAGGCAGTTAAATTATTTTGATTTTGAAAAAAATTGCCCTTTTTTACGAAAGTCAATTCTAGTGGACACCAGGACCATCTTAATTTACTTAATGTACATGTGCTAGAACTGAAGCTGAAGAGGATTCTTATCAGATCGTTGAGGGAGATTCAGATTTGGATGATGATGATGTGCTTTAATTATTCCTGTTAGTAACTTTCATGTATTGGAGTTTGGTCATCATAATAGATTCACACACGTGCTACCTGGGCTTGCTAACCAAATGCAAGACGTTTTATCTGCATTACCAAAAAGAGAAAATGCTTCCAGGATTATCACTGCTAACAAGTATACATGCAAAAGGAAGAAATGAAGAAGAACCAAGCTAGTTTGGTTGACATTTGACAAATAACTTATCAGTTCTAAACACTCAAAGGGACTCATGGTTCCCATCAAATGATATGGACCTATAATGACATTTTGTTCAGTTTTAATATAAAATATACCAACATCCTTGCAATCGACTTGCAAGGGAAACAATGCAATTTAGATTTGTGAAATCGAATGTATTGTTGGTTTAGTATCACTCTACAGCCATAATACGTTCATTCTTTTATCTTTCTAAGTTTAAAATAATTTAATAAAATCTAAAATTGTAGGATTTTTTTTTAACCCTTAATCGATATAAAATCCCAAAAATCTTGGTTCCCTTTTGTACATGAAGTGAGTGCAGTCCATAAAGTCAAGATCATCATTACGTAATTTTTTCTGACATTCTGTGTCTCAACTACGTGTAATCACCTCTCTGTGTAGTAGCTGTAATTGTTAGAGGTGAACTCTCTGCTGTGTGGGATTCAAACTGCCTTCCCACGCACGGGGGTTCAGTTTCATCCATTTCCTTCCTATTCACTCATCCCTCTCCTGCTGCTACTGAATTCATCAGTGCTAATGCAAACCACTGGACTCACATTGATACGGTAGCGGCCTGAAGTCAAATCTGCACATGTGGCTCTGCTCCCACAATGTTCTCTTAACTACTGCGACTTCTTAACTACTGCTTCACGACTTCATCGTGAAGCAGCCCCATACCAGGCACTGTGTTTGTCAGAGGTAAGTGGTTAGAGGTCAATGGTGCTATGGTCAACTGGATTTTCCAAGAAGTATGAAAAAACTAAGAAATAGAGAAACACCCACAGTGAGCTGTTAGATCAAGCAAGCAGACAACAGGCGGCAAGATTATTTTTTTTCATTTTCTGAACCTGTACGCTTGTCACCAAGGTAAACAAGGCCTCGGCGTTTTGCTGTATGGAAAAACAACTTGTCCTGTACACATCGCAAGAGCTCTGATCCTGGGTGCTCACTGAGCGGGTATCGCAGCCACCCCGGCCACACGCCTGTATTCTTTAACATGACAATATGATGTGGGCCCTGTCATTTTCATCCACTGGATACAAGTTGCTCTTATTTTTAACCCTGCGTGGGTCGCAGGGAGCAGGGATTTCTCTCTGATCCGAAACTAAGGAAGTCCTTGACTAATGTACACAGGCAGGCCTGGCTTCACACAACACCAGGTGGAAACCGAGCGGCATTTTTTGCCCACCTGCCAACTGTACGAGACACATCCTTCCACCAGATTGCAAACACCCAAAAGGATTTTGAAAACACGAGTAATGACAAAAAACTTGCTGGGTGAAACACGACAACGTGCAAACGCAGCAGCACCATTACTGAGCTGCTGTGACAAGGACGTCAAACGGAATAACAGAACATTTGCACTGTGCTGATCTCTGCATATAGACTCACTGTACATACAAAAAAGTCATATTTCTACATATTCTATACAACATTGCACGGATCTGTTTGCACTTTATTCTAGTAGTTCTTTACTTAATGTATGAACATTTTTGTTTGGTTTTTCTTCACACTTTGGCAATGAGAAGGTCTGTTTCCCATGCCAACAAAGCTCCTTTAAAGTCCCCCTCCACTCAAAAAGAGTGTTTTTTGTTTTTCTGTCTCTGTCCTCTAAAATGTCTGACATTGACTGTAAGGACTTGTATCTGGCATTTTCACATTCCTCTCCTGGAGGAGGAGACGTCTGTGCACTTCTCTGCAATTTGAAATTGAAACGAATCCTGGGCAAGCTAGATTTGGTACGCGACAAATACAGAAAACCAATCGCTCGAATAGGCAAATGTAGGCAAAGAAACCGGAAACTTCCAGTGCAGCAGAGGCAGAATTCCTCAATGAGGGAGAGAGAGCGGATGGTTTCCAGCCCCATTTCAGAGGGTAAACAATGTGAAACCAAATATTAAGCATAGCAGATTATTTTTTATACACTTTAAAATGTGACTGGAGGGGGTCTTTAAATTTAATTGAGAGAGAGAGAGAGAGTCTGGTACCCCCCCCCCCCCCCCCCCCCCCCCCCCCCCCCCCCCCCCCCCCCCCCCCCACCCACAAAAAGGGGGGGGGGGGGGGGGGTTAAAATGTCAAGACAAAATCATTTCGAAAGTTGAAGCTCATTAATAAGACATTGTAGCTGATAAGGCTGCGGCAGAGTGGACAGCTTAACAGCATCTAATTAACAAGTGGCGGCAGGAGATGACATCCAGACCTTTCGCCTGTGACAAGAAGTCCGATGTGCCGCGCTGCTCGACAGATCCGAGAATGGAGTCGAGCAGCGGCAAAAGTTTTAATAGGATTGAGAAGAGTGCGCTGCTCAACATTCACTTCACTTGTTTCGCATAGCTTATTAATTCATTTGGAATATTAACACGCTTCTGACCACTTTTCCGCTTTGTCCGAGAGGAGTGATGTTACCATGGTTATCTCAGCGCTCTGATTCTAAGCCCAGTCGCATGGCCAAAGAGAAGCAGGAGAGATTGTGTCATTCGTGTTCTGCATGGACGGAAAAGCAGCTTCCTCAGCGTCCCTTTTCAAGAAATCCCTCGGGCCCTCTCCTGCCCATCCGTTTTCATCAGATCCACTCTCCTCAGGTCTCCTAGCAGAAAGAACGTCACCCTTTTTTTGAGCCTCCACAAAACTGTTAACCTGTGCTCACCCATGTTTTATCCCGTCCTGTCAATTACTATCTGCTCCAACCATCTCCTCCTTTAGGCCCTCCTCCTCACCATCATGCAGCGCTTTCCCCGGTCATCCATCAGGGCACACATCTTTCGCCACCATCTTCCTCCTCACCAGACCGCCTCGCGCCTTCTGTACCTGTGCCGCTATCGTAATGAAATCTAAATTACAGGCTGTGTCCTGGGTGCTCATCCATCCATACGAGAGCCGTCGGCCTCCCTTCTTCACCCCCTTCCGTCCCATTCTTGAGACTCCCCAGAGCAGAGAAAGACAGATTTTGGCCGCTTGACATTTAATAAATACGTTGGAGGCAGTGAAGAAAAGGGGAGGGCTTCAGCCTTGGAGGTGTCTCCTCAAGCTGAACAACATCACTCATTCCCCATTCATGACCGGGAAACTGATAACTGAGAAAACAGCAAAAGGGCGTGCGTAAGTTTGTGTGTGTGTGACATGTAGCAGGTAGCTGGATGTGCAACACACCATCTACTGACAGGAGCGTGGTGTTGTTTGGATCAGATACAAAGAACCGGTATCTATTACAGAGCTTTTGTGACATGACACACAAACTCATGGTCTGCAGCGATTCAAAACAGTGACTGACAGCACGTCTTCGGTCTCAAGGATTTATTACACACCAAGTTTTAAAATGTGATTCATATCCAGTATGCGTCTAGATATGATTTATAACCCAATTACAATTACATCTGGTATTATTATGTTTCTCCTGTGTTCACACTGAGATCTGATCTGTGCATCCAGCTCATGTCACACTACTTTCGTGTTTGGCCAGGTCCAGCAAACAGCAAATGAAAAAAAAAAAAGATAGAAGAGGAACAAAAGAAGAAGAAGCTGCGTTATTGTGTTGTCCTCCATCCACAGGTGTCCTGAATAACGGGAGGCCTGCGGAGAGAACTACTTCCTGTGTTTACTGGCTAATGGCTGCTGGTTTGGAACTGTTGCATGCGACTGTTATTTTTCCACACATAGTTGTTTTAGGTGGTTTGACTGATCAGATCACAATCCCGTTTGCACCCGTGCCGTCCTGTTGTCAACACACACAGCACATGCCCAAAGTACCTACGCAGGGGCCGGCGTTCAGCTAAGGTTTTCCATTAATTATCCAGACTGTGGCGACCAGCTTGTAGTCTCACTATCCTCGGCAGGCCGGCAGGATTCAGATACGGCTTTCGCTGTGCATGCGCACGTGACAAGCGCACAGGTGTCAGCAGGCGGGCATGCCTGCCCTCACTGTGCTTCTGGAGCACATGATAGCATACTGCATGTGCGTTCACAAGGGCATTACAATAAACAATAAAAAGTCAGCATAGCTTGATTTGGGTATTTAGTGTTTGTTAATCTGATACAAAGGCAACAATGCTAAACAGCAACACAATTGACCATCTGTCAAAAATGATCACGACAAAAAGAAAATGTAATCCATCCATTGTCTACAGGGTGACGTGGGGGCTGGAGCCAATCCCAGCTGACATTGGGCAAGAGGCGGGGTTCACCCTGGACAGGTCACCAGCCTATCACAGGGCAACATACAGAGACGGACAACCATTCACTCTCACATTCACACCTACAGTCAATTCAGAGTCTCCAGTGAACCTAACCCCATTCTGCATGTCTTTGGACTGTGGGAGGAAGCCGGAGAACCCGGAGAGAACCCACGCATACACGGGGAGAACATGCAAACTCCACACAGAAAGGCCCTGGTTGGGTTGAACCGGGATTCAAACCCAGAACCTTCTTGCTGTGAGGCGAGACAAATCTACCATTAATCATGCTGGATCAAAATTTGTAGAATCTATGTGGTTGTGACCCATTTTTATCACAACATGTTGAGCGTCAACAGGAACATCAGGCTTGCAGTTGCGACCTTGGCTAATGGCTACTCAGCTTATCTTCGGCGAGGATGGTCGCTGAAAGCTGCTGTTTAATTCCGTGCACATAGAGGCCAACTAATTGTTCTGGATTCCAGACGAGACGGGGCACCAGAGAGGAGCTGTAGGAAGGAGACGGTGCTGCAAAATGGGCTTTAACTTGGCAGCAGTCTTTCAACCAGAGGAGAAGCACAGGCTGCAAGACAACCCAGAGTACACGTTTAAGATGCTGCGACGGCTCCACGGACACTGAAGTCACCTTGATAACTTCTTCATTGTTCTGGAAACGTTTTAAACAGGAGATGGGCATTTCAAGGAAAAAAAACACAAGCACAGAGGAAAGGATATATTAAATGACTGCAAGGTTGTGCAGAGAGAAGATAATTTATTGGAATCAGAAAAGAAAATGTAAAACATCAGACGGAATACATATCATACAAGCAAAGTGCAGCACAAGGTTTTCATTTTTAAAATCTATCAGAACCAAAGTCCTCTGTACACTGAAACCTACTAGGTGTGTATCAATTCACTACTGGAATATTTTAGGTATACTATACTTATCCTAGTGCTTAAATTAAAGAGTTAAATCCGCAATAGTACTTAACAATTTTTACATTTTGACTTGCTTGTCCATGAGAGTGTTGAATCAGGAGCAACTTGGTGGTGGCTGTAGCACCTGCATTTTTTCACTTGGCAATAAAACAAAACAATTTTTCAGTTGTGTCCAGAATATTGTCAGAACAGAGCACCATGGTTGCAAAATTGAAATAAATGAAACTCTTACTTGTGGGACTGATTTATTTTGAAAACTCCTTTTTACGGATGCCTTGACAGCCAGGCAGTCGGGAAAAAAATGCTGCCGTTATCGATGACATAGATGAAAACAATAACTGGCCTATGTGGCCACCACGTCTAGCGCTGGAAATAACATTAATAATGGCATAATTGCCATAAAGGGAGCAAATCAGAGCGTTCAAACAGAATATCCATCTGGTCAACGATCCAGTCTTTGTTGTGACTATGGAAGCAGCCATAGCTGGAGATGAACCCAACCACCCTTTTCACCCATGGTGTCACCACCAGATGTTTTTGTATGACATGAACATGAATAACAGAACAGACTCATATCATACATAACAATGAATGAACTTAACTTAACATGTAAAACTACATAAATGCCCAAGAACCCTCGGCCAGAAGTCCTGGCTTCTATAAGCTTTGCGTGTGTTTGTGTGTTTGTGTGTGTGTGTGTGTATGTGTGTCACACAAGTATTACAATATACAGCAGTATCAGACAGATTAAAGGCGGATTAATTGGGAGACACACTAACGGCGTTTGATAACCACTAACTCCTCTCGGTCGTACAGTGTGCTGCTTAACCTTCAACGCTCAGAGGCCAAAGGGACGAGGATCAGTGAAAGCACCACTGAGGTTCTGAATATTGTGACTGATGACAAGTGCGCTATGTTGCGCTGTGCATTCAGTTCATCGCTACTGTTCCAGTCTGCATCTGCCTGAAGACGTGAAGATCAGCGAAGCTGGTTTATCTCTTCATTAGTTGTGGTGGTGTAAGATTGTGCGCAGTTACTTCATCACCTATGCACGATAAGTGATACAATGCGCAAGTACAAATAACAAGGCAGTAATCATGTAGCTGTGCTCCTTTCCCCACACATGGCTCTTATAGGTAATGATAATAAAGAAATCCAATGGAGTCAGGAATAAACAAATTCTAACCCTTCTCTGTCATTGGAAAGTTTCCCATCCATCATCTGTGGTAGATACAAGAGTACTTAGGAGTGCAATCACCTGACAAGCCAAAGCGGTGAAAGTCATGGTAGTCGGTAGGCTACATTGCTTCTTATCTGGGGCATGTTTGCTGGAAAATGGGAAAATTGCATGTTTTGTCTCCCTGTATCTAGTCAACACTTAATATGGGTTTATATAGTGAAAACAAACATCTGTCTTAATGCACGTCATACGTGTGTTTTAGACTAGTGCCTTCAGGCATCAAGGAAAGTACACAGGTATTTTTAATTCACATCTGGGGACAAAATAGTAATTAGAATAAAAAAGTTTTAGTAAGTAGAACTAAATTGACTTGGTTGGAGACAGCAGATACACCCAGAACGGATTCTGTTGAGAGTCTTGCTTGCGCATTTGGGATACCTGCCCTTTGTTACTAAGGTTTGGCCAAAAAGAGTGCCGTATGCAAACCTTGGGGGAGCCGTAAAAGTTGAATGTCTTCACCTGGTTGTATAGTCAGAGGTAGGCCAGGAGACCGCTGTCAGCCTGGAATTACAAAGGGTCATATTTTTGAGAACCCCTCAGTTTCGCACCCTTTCCTGCGCAACATGGGGGTGCCAAGGTGTGGAGAATGGGAATAAGGTGGGGCGTGCTAGAAGTTGTGAAAACCTGGCCAATCACATCCAGTACTTTCATCCCCTTTAAACGTAGCGCTCTCCCTGTCATGACGCACTTGACGACAGCTTGGTAATCCCATTGAGAGGAAACTCACTCGGATTTCCAGGAGCGGATGATTTCTCTTTTAAGTTGAGCTCACGTTGAATTCACTTAAGGCAGCTTGAAGAAATGGCGATCAAGTTTTCCGTGCGTATCAGTGTGCCAGTTTATTTATCATACAATGATTCGTGACCATCTGCCGTCGAACACCACCACCAAAATGTTTATATATTTATTTATTCCTTGATTATTATTTTTTTCACGTTTAATACAGTCTAGATTTGTGCGCTTTGCATGGAAAAGGGATTGCTGTAAATCTGCGCTGCCTGCGTCATCTTCCAAAGCCTGCCCGTTTCTATAATTAGGTTTCTGCACAACTAAGCTGAAAACAGCAACATACGCTTCGCAGGAAAAAAAATAATCGCTAGCTGGATTATTTTCCAAGGCAATGGGCAAAGGCAGCAGAGAGACACTCCAGGTAGTGGTGTGATTTGCAGAAGCGATTTTGTGAGGTTTTGGTTTTTGTCCTGCCTCCTTTCCCACCCTCCTCCTTTGTGTTCTTTCCCCTCTGCAGGGCCAGTCTGACGAGGCAAACCTGAGATCCATTCCAGTCATCGCCTCCGTCAAGACTCCGCTGTTCACCCTGCTCCCCTGCCAGAAGGTTCCCTCCCGTCCGTGCTGTGTGCCTCGTCGCCTCGTCGTCAGTGCCTTCTTGTTATGCGCCCATGCTGGGTTGTTTTGTGTTAATTGAGATTAAACCTTTTTTGCAACTACGCTCTCGAGTCCTGTCTCTGCTCTGGGGTCCAACTTACTACAAGCCCTAACAGATCTAACGTATTGTGACTGCAGTGTATCACAGTCACAGACTTACACTCGCTCCGAAAGACTCAAAATCTTCTAATCTGACGATTGGTGATTTTCCCGACATCGGCCTTGCTAAGGATTTTATATGTGACTGCTGTGATACTTATCAGTTCAAAAGATTTTCTCCCTGGTTCTTTTCTGCACTTAAGACATTGAGGGAAGTTATGAAATTCTTTTCATTCATCATGGCAGCAAAACACCTTGAGAAATCCTGCGAGTATAACTGAGCATAAAATATGATAATGATAATGATAATTAATCTCCCAATCCCCCCACAAGCATCAAGTTATTTTTTTTACATTGGTACAACTAGTAGTTCATAAGGTGAAGTTAAAAGTAGAATTAACCCTCATTTGTTTGTCAGAATACAGGTGAACGACATAACATTGTTCAATGCGACATTGTACACAGACAAAAGACAAATGTAATGTAACATGTAAAAGCGAACGCAAATCTAAAATTATGCTCGCTGAAGTTTTAATCTTTTATACTAATGTATAAAAATATAATCTTTGGTAACAAAAAAACTGTTTAACAATCCGATCCTCCACATCCTCCACAAAACAGGACCTGACAAATCGGTCCATTACTCAAAATGAAAAGTGCAATTTTCAATTACCCATTTTCCTTTGATGTTTAAGATGAAATTGAAGGACTAATTGATTTTTTTTTTTTAAATTATGCTACATTCTTTTCTTCAGCTGCCTGGTGGACTGCTGCACACAATGTCTGGCAGAGACACACTGAGGAACCAGACAGGACAAAAGAATCTGAGTGATGTCATTTGTTTTCGCCAATCACTTCAGATGCAGAACACCGATCCTTATAAAGGTGCCCTTGCCCTGAACAGCCCAGCATGGCTCCCCCATCTCCCGAGACCGATGCTCTTGACATTTTAACCAATGAGCCCATATTGTGAAAAAGACAAACAAGGGCACGGGGAAACTCAGTTATGCGCCGTCTCACACACCCATTCGTTGACCCCATACATATCCAAACCGTACATTCCGTGTGTGATTGTTGCAGAGACTATTCGCCAGCAGAAGCGTAGGATTTCACACATTTAATGAACGGAGCGTCTCTTGAAAAAACAAAAAGCCTAAATCTCAAAGACAAAATTCCTTAAGAGCGAGCCTCTCGTCAGCGCTCTTGGGAGAACGGATGATTTGTTTCCCTGCAGACCTTTGTCTGAGGACAAATCAGGGATTGAATCAAATTAATCTTTTGCTAATGCAATTTTCCCCCGTCCGCGTGCTGCCTGCAAATCTCCACACCGCATCGGCGTGTATCAGTCGGGTGAATCACTGACTGATAGGTGAGTCAGTCCGCTGACAGCAGCTCTTCACGCGTTGACCTGCCCATCCGTCATTTCGCTGTGTGGTGGAAACAACGTGGGCCGTCGGAAAACACCAGCCCAGAGCGCGGACATCCACGACATACCATAAGAAACGCACACACCTCCACTGTCGGCCTCCCCCATCATCACTATCTCACGGACAAACAGCTGCTAATAGGCACGGCTCTCCTCGAGTATCAGCTCTGACGAGTACGCGGGGCCTGCCGACCTCATTACCGTGTCACACACTCTTGGAGACGGTGGTGCAGCAGATGTGACGGCCGCGTGTTATCTTATTCTACCCTTTAACTCGTGCCAGTGCCAAATACCGAGAGCTCAGGTGAAAATAGAAAGTTCAATTACTGGCGCTCTTTAATTATAAAGGCAGCCCGCTGGAGTGGTAATAGTCTGGCAGGCTGCTGGTTTGATGGAGTATGGAGCTGATTAACAGCAGTCCTGTGTGTGTGGGAAGGAGAGAAAAAAGCCTCCAATAAGGTTTTAACCAATCCTTAATGACTAATGATGAGCTGCATTCTATTTCTATCTAGCACGTTTTTGGACAAACCACAGCAACAGCATCGCGTTATTCTTGTATCTCCGGACAACATCTCAGTCATGCAGTTATGTTTCTAGGCGCATTAGAGTCACTGCGCCAGTGCCAATGCTTGATATTGTTGCAGGGAGCCACTATACAGTAGACGTGAAAAGAAATCCTTTTTCCGTGGCTCTGGGGAGCTGTGTGAAATCAGATAAATGTCCTTAAGTGATCGAGTCACTTGAGTCAGCATCAGCAGGGACTCAAGGGACTCCACAGCTTATCTGACGGGGTTGAGATCGAAAAGGGGAGAGCCAACCAGACCCCCATAGCCCATCTCCCATCTCTGTGTTGTTCAAAGTTACATCTCTCATCCAGAATCAACAGTATTGTTTAACATACTGTCTACTTTACTGAAAAGTCCAATCTTTGTGCACATGTCCTCGAGATTTCAGCTGTCCGTTTGTCTTGGCTGCGAACTGCACCACAACTGGCTTCCAAACTAGTCGCGATGTCACAAAATCATCTTGCACATAACTATTAAAACTGCAATTCTCCAGTGTCAATGTCAAATGCAAATGTAGTATTCTGCAGTAGGGAGGTCAAACATCGGGGCAAAACTTATTACAGAAGAAGAAGTCCACGGGGAAACCTTCAATGTCTACTTTCATTTTGTTTTGAAATCCTTTCATAAAGTGCTTGTTGAAGTACTTATACAATAAACATTTGTATTTATACAAAAAACTTCCTTGTAATGTCATACAACTGGGGAGGTGGCATATGAATAAGCCACAGTATTCCCCGTCGTCCGTTCAGTGTCAGGTCAGCGGCCATTCGCCTGCCATCAGCTTGACAGTGTGAAATGATAAATTACGGTTTCAGCCTTCATTGCATTCTGATGGATCAATGGAGCTACAAATATTGACAGAGCACTGACGGATTGGTCGCATGCATGTCGCATATGTTAGTATCGACGTGCACAGAGTCAATATTGCGCACTTAACGGTTGCAGCGGTGAGCCGGTGGCATTGCATGTCGGCATGTTCGGAAATCATGTAATCGTAAAACAATCGGACATTCAATACACTGTGTACAGTATTTTGGAAAAATGAATGGCTACAGTTTCAAGTGGCGGAACACAGAGTCTGGCCCATCGTGACATCAATCAAAAATGATCTATGACCGCATCTGTGACGTGCTCCCCCCGCCACGGAGCCATTCTCGCACCGGCTCTCCAGGATGGCGATCAGCAGCTGTGCAATAGAACGTGTTGAAGGGTGATATTCAAACGAGAACTTAGAACAGCCGATGATTAAGGTGCAACTGCCCTTTAAAGACCAACTGCAGCTGATCTTTAAATCTGTTAACGTGTGAGTGGTGGAGGGTGTTCACATTTGCTGGGAACCGACGGCTGACCGCAGTGTGCTGACTGGGGTCAGATGTGTGTGTGTGTGTGTGTGTGTGTGTGTTACCTCCTCCTCTCCGTGCTCTGCTCACCGGCCACATGCAAGTCAGAAGAAGAAGAAGCAGCCCAGTGGACCTCTGTCCTCATCCATTGGAACCTTTGCCTCCTCCATTACCTGATCACAGACTCTTTTTTCTCCTGGCTTTACTTTGCCAATGGGGCCCAATATTATTACTACCCTTATGTTTTAGACTACATGAGAAATACTAAATTAAATTTCAAACTGAAGGCCTGTGCAGTGGTCTCTCGTTGACCTAATTTGCAAAGTTACTATAGAGGGAGTTACAAGAAAATGCTAGAAGTTGTATAAAAATTCCTTCTGTACTTTTGGAAAACAAAAACTCCTGCCTTAAAGGGATAGTTCAGTGATTTCAAAGTGGGGTTTTATGAGTTACTTAGGCATAGGTAATATGTTACCTTATGGAGATGGTTATACCCAGATGTCATTTTACGGAGTTTGGAGAAGTGTAAGTAGCGAAAGTCTGAATCCCACTGTTGCAGAGGGGACCGCCGTAAAAACGACATTGCAGATCACTGTCTCCATGAAGTAACATATTAACCATGCATAAGTAACTCATACAACCCCACTTCAAAATCACTGAACTATCCCTTTAATGAGAGAACATCATCTTCTAAGGCATCATAAGAGAAAAACGCTCCCCTTACTTTCTTCACCGTAGCCCAACAATAACAACAAGAGTGGGGGCAATAACCCCCCAAAATATTCATATATATCCTCACAAGGGGGGCAGCAGAAGAGAAAAATATTTTCCTGTGCCTCTGTGGTGGCTGATGGAATGGCTTCCAGGGCCAGGTGAAATATTACAGCTGTCAGGATTTCTGACAGAGCCTTTATTCCGGTCGCGGCTGTTTGATGGAGGACTCCAGCGAGTTTGACACCTCGCTAAATGTCAGCGCCTCACTGGCACTATGGGAGCAGCGATAATGGCACGCTGCTGTTTGGCAACACGGGCTTCAGCATCGCCCTGGTGCACAGACATTATGGTGCAGAGACAGAGCCAGCATTCGCCCTGTGGGACCACTGGTGATGTCCATTGGTTGCTGTGGTCATTGCATCCCGTTGGTGGATGCTTCGTGCTGTGTCGTTACATTTTATTCTGTATGGTTATTACGAGTATATTGGTGCCCTGGTTCTTTGCACTGATGGAAACTAGCCAGTCTCAGTCTCAGTCTCACTATAAATCATGATGCCAGGGGGACTGGAAGTCTATACTGTCCAGTCTGTCTTATGCCTTCGCCAATAATATGAGTGAATGTCATGTCCGATACTGTCTGTTCTGTCTTATTTTCATGTATTTACATTTCTATATTAAGCTGATAATGGGCACATTCAGCTTTTTGTGCCAAACTTGGCAGCGTAAATGAGACAAACCCCATTTCAGGACGTGGATCGATGGCATGTGGTTCGTACTAGGGACTCGATGCTTGTTCGAAGGGCAGTAATGAAAGCTATACACCCAGTAATTGTTAAGAGGTCATAATTAAATGAAAGGATAACTCATTTTAGACTCATTAAATACAGTTTCTTATCTAGAGATTTTATTTGGAAGAAAAGTTGGCGTTCATGCGTATCTAGAAAACAAAACCAGTTTACTGTCATTCACATTCAGTGAAAATAACATTATTGTGATCCCTCTGTAATTCCATATCATTAATTTGAAAGTGACATTTTATTTAGTGAGGACTGCCGCGGTATGTTGTCACCTAGCTATGGTAATAATGACAAACGGCAGGCAACTGACAATTAAAGCTGAAGATATAATCCGGTTTGTTTCTGCTGACTTGACCTTTGCATGCAGAGCTAAAGTTAACTCACTTCAAAATTTCACAGACAAGAGTAGAAAGCTTCTTTGAACGTCCACGGTCCGAGCCAAGATGATTTCAATATTAATGTGATAATTTAAAGGATAACTGGAGGCTTCCAGCAGTTGTTCACTATCCGCTCGTGACAGTTATTTTTCAGTGCTCCACTGCCCTGTAGCTACAACAGATGGGGTTGGAGGACGACCTATGCAGGCAGCTAATGCTGAATGTGCTCATCGCCCAACCAACTACTGCAGGATTTTAAGCAGGTAGACAATGAAAAGGAATGTTGCTATCACCATGGCGACCTTTCACTGCAGCTCGACACAGACACAATGTGACACAAACAGTTTTCATGTCTCACAAGAATCCATACTCTCAGCTACAAACTCCATTCAAATATTAAAATGGTCCATTGAGACACTTTTAAATCGGGTTCATGCTAATTAGACCTACACATTTCCCACGTTTCCAACTCTGCATACTCCTTCAGTTTCATCATCCAAATTCAGGCCAGCGATCCAGTTGAGCGCTAGTTTTCATATATTGTACACCAATCTAAGTGCAGGTAAATAATGTTACCTGGGCCCTTGGGTGAAATGAAGGAATTCATAGACAAAAACTTGAATTTTTCCCATGCTCAGAAACAGTTTCATCAGGCAAATTCAGGTAAGAGAAGCAATAAACTGGGTGGTAAATGACTAGGCTATTGGATGTACACAAAGCAGTGAAATATCCCTTTTTTGCATTTTTACAATAACAGATAAAGGTTCCATGAATCTGAAACTATGGTTTAAAGACTTATCGGCCTCTCCAGAGTAATATAGTCTAGATTTGACAAGTTTTAGTGTAGTGGCAATGGCGGTCCAAGCTTGTGTGGCGCTCTGGGCTAACACCTCCTGAAGCCTATGCCTAAATCTGCCACTGTGTAGAGGTGTTTGATCTTGACCTGGTCTGATGTGGTCTAGACGTAGAAAAAATCGACCCTCTTTTTGCATTTTCACAATGACAAATATGGGTTTGACAAATCTGACTCTGTGTTTTAAAGAGTCCTATATGGAGAGAAATTAGTCTCAAAATGGTCACACAAGTGAAGAATAAGATTGACAATTGTAACTTTGGTTAATAGGGTTGGGCATCTCTTGTGTGAGGTCGAAACGATAAACATCTTCGATACACAAAAATAAAAACACGATTCACACCCCGATCACGATGCGATTCAACGCTATGTGATTCAACACAGTGCCATTCAATGTGACACATTTCAGGATACATTTGATTGGATGATGCAAAGGAATGATGCTACTCAAATCAATGAGTTAGATTATTTATTATTCAACTAAAACTAAGACCTTTTTACAAACTTGCCTTTTTTCAGAGATTATGTAAAATCTGTGAAACCTGTCTGGTTCAAGTTAACAGTTCACAGTTTTAATACACTTGGCTCACTTGGATATTCAAGATTAACAAGAACAATTAGGTGCAATATTAACAACTATGCTCAACATTGAAAGCAGCAGGTAGTAGAACAAACCAATTTTTATATGATGAACAGTAAAAAAAAAACGTGGAGACGGTGTTTGAAGCGTTCTCTGTTACAATGTAAGACTGGATATCTTTAAAAATAAAGGCTACAGCCTAAGTTACTGTCTTTGATCAAGTGGAGCTGCCAGCCAGCGATGGGGGAAACAACTTGCAATACTCTGCTCACCGTCACCGGTAGTCCTGGGGGTGGTAGCTGTTAATGAATCCGGATCCTAGGCTGGGGATGCCGGTTAACACCTCCACGGTCACAGGGTTACTGTGTACTTCACAGCAGCACAGCACATATTGCAAACTGTGTCCGACTTGTCAATGTTCCCGTCTCCCCCGTAGTGTTCCCAAAATGTTGATTTGCTGTTCCCGGATTAGTATATCGGCTCAGCCTCTATCATGTTAGCTTTGCAAAGCCCGCGGTACACACAATAGTTAAGGTTAATTATTGGGTCGGTCACATTTCTAAACAAATGAATAAAACAGTGTATAACAATTGACAAATCCATCATGACCCTCTTTTACCACGCTTTTATTGAATCAGTTTTATCATTTGCGCTAGCAGCCTGGTTTGGGAACCTCTCTTTGAAAAATAAAAACTCACTCAACCAAATAGTAAAGTGGTCTAGCAGGCTGATTGGTGAGCCAACGTGGAGACCTTGTAGACAAAACAGTTACAGCGCATAACTGGTTCAATTTTAAACGACAGTTCCCATCCATTGCACACAGAGTCTCAGCTTCTCCCCTCTGGGCGAGAGCTTACAATCCCTAGGTGTAGAACAAAAAGACAAAAACTGTTTTGTCCCTGCAGCCATTACACTGAGGAATAAGAAGTCATAGCTATACTTTGCACAGGTGTTCATTTACTGTTTTTTACTGATTAATTTTCTTTTACTTTCTTTTTACTATTAGTATTGAGTTCAATATTTAAGTATAATCTGAACCGGTAAGAACTTTTTAAATTTCATTTAAATTTTTGCCATTTCTTCTTAATTTCCACTGTCTTAAGTTGAATGATGTGTGATATGTGCCTCTTTGTTTTTTTCCCATATGTGTGTACGAGGACTCTACTGCAAACAAAATCTACCTCTGGGTACTAATAAAATAACTTGAACTTGAATCTAATCGATCGGATTTTACAGATGCAAACACACAAATGTGTGTTCAAATCCACACAGAAACACGAAGCAATTTGTACACATGTAAAATTCTTTCATGAATACGTGTCAGTGTGTTTGTGCGTGCGGCACAGAACAGGAGCTTTCTTCTCATCCGGGGCTTTTTTTTTAAGTAAATTTCAATTATTTTATGGAAACATACACATACATCATAAATTAGTGAAATATAAAGAATCGATTCATGCCTACAGCAATCATGTTAACATTTGTCTAATTTACTAGGTGTTCAAGATAATTTTGGCTGCATGATTACTGTTCCTAGTAAGACCAGTAAGTCCTCTGTTGATCCTTAACTATGAATGACCACAAAACAAGAAATACATTATTTTTTAAAAATCTTTAATGTTGTGAAACATGTGACATGTTTGAATAGAAAAAAAAGTACAGCAGCATCAGTATCTGTTCCAACAACAAAAACATATTAAATTAAAGTGGTCAGATTAACTTGGTAGAATGTTGCATTCTAAAATATTATATAATATGATATAAAATATTTACATATTTACGTTAAAGAAAGGTTAGTCCTTAGCAACTTTCACTTTCTGATTTAGTTTAGCTATAGTCAACTCTTCCCCCAGAACACTTGCAAATGTGACAAAAATGATTCAACAGCTGGTGCTGGTTATAGTCTGTTTCCTGGGACTGGGACACAATGGGTGAATGTACAAAGTTTCAGTGGACTGTGGCTTCTGCCGTCATGAGACACGGTCGAAGTACCGGCTGTTTGGATGCGAAAGTACTGAAAACGTCATTTGGTTTTCATCCAGTGCCACCCCGTCGTCGAAATTGAAAAGCGGCAGAGAGTCACGGGAGAACGTGTAATCGGCCATGTTGGGTATTCCCTGCACGACACAGCAGCTCAGGGCACTGCGGGAGATCTTCATGCCACAGCAGAGAGTCCACAAACCTGTTACAGAGCAATAGGCTTCGGCGTCATTGTTGTCGTAGTCGGCGAAGCCGCCGACAGCCAAGATCCGGTCTTCGATCACCTCGAGGCCAAACTCTCTGCGGGTGTGCAACAAGGGGCACACATCCTGCCAGGAGTTGGTCGAGGGGTCATAGGACTCAGCCCAGCGCTGATGTTCTTCACCATTAAAACCACCGACCTGTGGTAGGAAAAGTATTCGGATCAAAGGTTTGAAAGGAGAAAAAACGTGATGATTGGTAGATTAGAGGCACCACCATGAGGTAAGAGTGTTAGCATGCTAATGTTTAGCTGACCATAGACTCATCTTAGACAAATGTGCTGGTCACGATAATGTGCATTACATATAACTGCTGACCAAATCTCCTTGAGTGATATATGGTTGCCAGCATTGTTTCATAAACTTACCGCATAGATCTGGTCTTTAAACGCAACAACTCCACCTCCACTGCGCCTGTTGATCATGGGGGCGATCATCGTCCACAAGTTGGTCCCTGGGTCATAACATTCAGCCGACTGCAGGCAGTCGAACCCGTCGCAACCACCGCAAATGTAAATCTGTAGAGAAAAGTGGCAGTTAGTCACTCAAGCTCTTCTTGGTTTCATCTGGTGACTGTGTTTCCATACACATAATGATATAACACTACGATAACACACCTACACATATGGCTGTCACTATTATAATTTCAATAGCCAGTCTCACAGTACCTTAATACATTTTCAAGGTACAACTGTTTCCTGGTCTATACCTATATCTATATATATATATTAACTGAAAACCATTATACAACTCTTATTATTTCCTGCTCCTCTCTCACTTCACAAACCTTGCCATGGAGTGATGTGCAGCTGGCGTCGCACCTCTGCTCTTGCATGCTTGCAATGAGCGTCCACTGGTTGGCTTCCGGGTCGTAGCGCTCTGCACTGCTGTGTCCAAAAGAACTGACGCTGCCTCCCAAGGCATAGATGAACCCGTCCAGCACTGTTACGCTCACGTAGGTGCGGCGATTGTGCATGGGCGCCACCTCGTGCCAGGTGTGCGTGCGCATGTCCAACCTGTAGACGCTGCTGAAATCCTGCACTGTGTCGGAGCCACCGATGCAGTAGAAGTACCCATCGAGGAAGGCAGTGCCGTGATAGGCCAGAGGATGTTTCAGCTTGTTGGAAAGCTTGATCCAGACATCAGAGCGGGGATCGTATGCCTCAATATCGCCAATTGGATTACTGTCACTCAGGCCTCCGCTGGCAAGCATGATGGCATTAGGCACACGAGGACGGCCATAAGGGTTACAGAAACCTTGCTTCATATTTCTGTTTCTAATCATGTGCTTCATGGCATCTTTGGCCATTTGCTTGGACTCAGAGTTGTTACACACCACCTGATTGGTCAACACATTGATCCAAATGTACGCCACGCTTGTCAGGGCCAGTCGGACCTAGACGGGGACAAGAAGACGTTTAGGACGGTTAACCTTAATGCCATGTGTTTGGACAGTGGGAGGAAGCACCCAGAGAAAACACACGCACGCGAGAGAACATGCAAACTACAGTACAGACAGAAAGGCCAGAACAGCTGTTAGATAACAGTGCTAACCACTGCACCATGACCCCCACGTCCACCGACAGCAGAAATCTGATAATCCAGCTTTCAGTACTTTGTCTTACTTGTACTTTCATTAAAATGAGCTTGATATATACAGTTTCTGTGGACTATTTTCAAAGGCTGATTAAAACACACTGCATTTTAGTATTTCCAGCAGCATGATGGTGCATGTGCCTTTGTTCACAGTGCAACATGTGGGAGGACTAAACTACTGTACCTCAGTCTTTAGCTTCACAGGACACACTTGTAAGTTAAATACATTTAAAGGCGTCGGCGTACAATGTTTTAGTATAAATGCTGAAGATGTTTTTTTTACCTTAGACAATAGCACAGCAATGTGCTCCTCTCGCTCTCCAGGTATGTGGTCAATCCAGCGAAGGATGGCCTCGAACACATTACTCTCCTTCCTCACGTTGAGATCATCTCTGCCGAGGAATTCGGTGAGATCCTGCACAGACAGCTCCAGGAACTCTTCACAAAGAAAAACCTCCTCAAAGTGATCGGTGATATAGCAGAAGGCCTTGCACTGCATCTCAGAGTTTGGGCAGACTTTGGCGAACCGCCAGATGCCAATGCACTTTTCTGGGCGGAGCATCTCGTTGAGGAAGTCGGTGCAGACTTGTATGAGGTCCATTACATTGAGCATATCGGCAACAAGCAGTAAGTCCTGAACATTGTCCTCTGTCACATTAACAGAGCCTGTGTATGCAAACTCAATAATGAGCTGCATGGTGTCAGGAGACAGGCCAGATAAGTTAAAAACCTTGTCCGTGGTCATCCAACGTTCAAAGAGAGATCTGGGGGTCAAGAGGGAGGCACAGCAGAGGAGTGAAAGCATCTAATCAACCTTTTCACACTGATAACAACGACATAAACTACTCTTACCACTTCTCATGCAGAAGGAACAACGTGAAAAGGAACATTTTGACAGGAAACGACGGTGACAGAAAGTAAAAATGACTGTGAAAGAGTCTTTCTCAGTGTACGCAAAAAACCTAACCAAGCCAGCACAGTGTTGGCTCCTGGGATAGAAATATGAAATATTACATGTGAAATAAGAAATATAGTAGTATAGCACCTTTAATACCAGTTATTGCAGGTCAATGTAATTCACGAATGACTGCTGTCAATACAGCATTGATTGGCATTGATTTGACATGTACTACAAATTGTATACAGCATATATAATATTAATCATTGCTTCTCAGGTACAGATCATTAACTAACTAAAACTGTGAGATTTTGTGATTATTTAAGGGCCATCAAATGAACCTGCTTCACCGAGATCAGGTAACCAACTCACCGGAAGTAGGAGCTGCAGTGACAGAGGACCATCTTGTGCACTGGAAACTCAACATCCTGAACTTTGATGACCGCGTCGCACAGTTTGCCCTCCAAGCAGAGCTCATCGAACACTGAGCCCGACTTACACGGAAAAAGCGTGCGCTTGTCACTCATCTCGATTCAGGAAAATATGAGGGGACCTCAGGTTTGTGCTTCTTCTTCTCAGCAGCTTTGGTCAGTGAGTAGCGGAATTTGAACGGACTGTAGGATTCTACAACTGACAATTGTCCTTTGATGTCACCACAGTGATGACAGCACATCAAAGGACAAATTCATTGACACCGCCTACAACGTAAACCTTTACATGAGAAATGACTTTTCCAGGAGAAGAAAGTATTAGTATACCCTTATTGTCACAACATATATGTTTTTCTTCAAGTTTTTAGGGACCCGAGCCATAGCCTGCAAGGCTGGCGAGAGCCCTATTGTTTTTTTTGTTCCCAATGAATCCCTAATTAGAGGTGCTAAAAAATGAGTAAAATCATGAACAACAAAAATGAGAGACACAAGCTTTCTGCCTCTTTAAATTCATTCCGCTTGATTTGCTCATTCAGAGTCCATATTAATTAAACTCAATATCAAGTTTTTGCTGCTCCCACGTTTCTCTTTACAGCAAGAAACAGAGGCCGCTCTCCCACTTAGGCCTTGCCAGGTATGTGGTCATCGTTTAGGCAATAAAAGCAGTTGCTTATGTCACGAGGGTGGCTTTGAACTCCCAACCTCTGGCATGAAAAACAGACGCGCTATACCGAAGGAGCTGAACTCAAATGATCTTAAGTAACAGTTGCTACCAGATATTTTAAGGTGCACGAGAATACAGGAAATGGCATCTACACTGGAAAAATATTTTTTTGCTTCTGACGTATTTAACTTTCAAATCCCATTTAAAATTCTTCAAAATATTCAACTTTGTTTGACATAAATTCTTTCACACAATGTGTCTATGGGTGCAAATCGATTTTGATGACACTTTTGGTACTACAAACTCCGAGTGAAAGGAGTTTCAACCAACTGCTGCACCATACCATAATTTTAAGCAGGTAGGCAAAGAAAAGGAGAAGTTGGCACCTCCAGTGTCACAGTCAAATCGCAATAAACAGCAGTGCTGTGTGAATGCGACTAGCGCTCTAAGTGGTTAATAAGAAGAAAAGTAGAAGTGGAAAACGACCACATAGGTCGTAATAAGCTGCTTGAACAAACAACCTATGTGGTCGTTATTTGATGGAGGACAGTCTCAATAATGAAAAGGCCTACATTTGAGAAGAGGGCGTTAAATTTAATAAGAATTTCATGATGTAGAAACGTCCCAAACGTGGACTCTAAGACCTACTTTAAAATTATATTATAGTGATAGTACATCAGAAAAAACTTACCACTTCATAAGGTTTTAGACATATTGGATTATTATTACCTAAACCTGTTGTTGTTAGCAACTGACGTGGGAGAACATTTACTTTAAAAGTTGTCATCATGTTTATAATGGCCACATATAGTTGCACTCACAAAGATATTAATCCTACAGTCAGAGGCACTGAATAAAATCCGTTACAACCATTACACAAAGTGCAGTTGACATGGTTTTTGGTTAAAGTTAGGGTTAGCTTTAGGCCATAGCTGTGGTAAGGATTGGGGTTAAGCACATAGCTGCTCTGCTTAACAATAAAATCAAATTCATTATGAATCAAATGGCTGGGGGTAAGCTCTACATCACTGTCCATGAGCATTGGTCATCCAGTCCCCCTTGTCCTCCTACCCTCCACATCACACTTTGCTCCTGTGTTGCATTTTTAAACATCTGCACAGGTTTAAATGAGGGAATCTGAAGAGTCAATTACAAAATCAAATCAACCAGGAGATGGACATGTCCCCCAACAGAATGCAGCAAAACAGTTGTGTCTGTCTGTATTTGTGAGTATACTGCATCTTCCTTTTGTTTTAGTACCGCAAAACAGATTTTTCTGTATATAAATATATATTAAAAAAAAACTTAAAGCAAACAGTGAACTAGCAATTCACCTCTGCTCACCCTTTTCTGTATTTTCTATTTTCTTTTGAATGAATAATGTCTACTACTGGGCACACTGAGGGATCAATTTCGATTTCAGATCCATTTGGCCACAATTCAGGCGAATCCCTAAATGCGGTGACCTCAGCCATGGCACAGACGGATTGATCTACGGCGATCAAATGGTTGAAAAGCAGCACAGTAAACACATCGGATGGAGACTGATCAATCTCTGCTGCTCTGAGACTCTGTGTTTGACCGTGACCACAGACGGAGAGGCGACGTAAATAAACAGTGGCTGTGTGAACTCAGTCTTTTTTTATTTAAAGCTCAGCAGACAGAATGATAAATCACTCCTTTGTCAACTGCTAGGGAAAGCTATGGATCATGCAGGACACTGCAGGGTGATGGCTGGATTCATAAGTCTCTTATTATCTGTTAACATTGTCATGTTATATCAAAAATGTTATATTGGGGGGAGGGGCATAATGAAGGGACTGTCAACCCCTCATAACAGTCTTGAACGTGACATATGAAAAAATCGCCTTTTCAGTGTTTGTGCATATAAATGTGTGTATCTGTGGAGCCTGCCGGCCCACAAACTGAAAAATGACCACCCTGTTGTTTTTTTATGAGCTGGCTAAACCCTACAGCCTGGCTCTGAATGACTGGTTCAGATTACTCTCCCACTGTGATGTCTCAGTCAAACTCTTTTGAGGTAACCCCGCCTGCAATCTGAGAATCTCAGATTTTCTGGTGAAGGGGCGTGACATTTCTGTTTTCATGTTTTGAAATCGGTTGACCAATCATACCAGACTGGGCCAGCTGGCCAATCAGAGCAGACTGGGGTTTATTGGGAGGGGCGGGGCTAAATGAAATCCAGGCATTTCAGACAGAGGGTCAAAAGAGGAGCTGCAGGAATGGGCAGTATGAGAACATTGATGCCTTTTCTGAACATAAGAGTATGTAAACCTTTTCAAGTGGTAACACAAATTAAAAGTATGAACCTGAATATGAACATAATATGTCTCCTTTAATTCAGTTACAGAGTTGCAGTAGGCACGATGAGTCAAAGGCAGACACGAGAGCCTGTCACCATCACTGTTAATAGAACATGTGAACTGGCTTGCATGAAGGTCCTTCAGCAGTGTGTGTATGTCTGGTTTGTCAAAATTTACATTTGTTCTTTTATCTTCCTGATCAGAGCCACAAAATGGCAGACCTGCCAACCTATATTGCGAAGCAGGTACGCATTTTGACATCAGAGTGCACTGTAATGTCACTGTAAAGTATGCAAAACACTTTTGATGCCTTGTGAGTTGTGCAGTACTAAAGTCTGCGAGAAAAATAAGAGTTTGATCAATAATAGCTTCAAATTATTTCCCCATGGCTTTCACCCACGTACAAAAACAATATTCACAAGCAGAGATGATTGACAAATGTCCAATGTAATTTCAAGAGACAGGAGCTTCGATGTGCAAAGAGACGGTAACAATTTTTTTTTAACCTTGATTTTATATCTCTAGTTCCAACTCTGTAAGTGTTACGTATAGCTTTCCATACCTTTTCTCTATAGCTGCTTTCAGACAAGCATTGATATTTTCCTGAAATTTTCCGGAGGGGTTTTGTGTGAAAACACAAAAGTTGCTACGGATACTTTACGAAACTTTTCCTGCCAGGCCCCTGATTCAATTTCCGGTAAATGTCAGAGTGAGCCCATGTGAGAATACAGAAGGAAAATCTGGGAGAATTCACAGTGGGCTAGTGAGCGTGTTGATGACTGTAAACATAAACTCTGCATTCCACAATGGAGTTATGGTCATGTCCCGCCTCCTGCTGCTCTACCCAGATGACACAGAATGTTCCGGAAATGTCTGACTCGGACAATCTCCAGCTGCGTTCATCATAGGTCAAAGGGAAACTTCGGAAACAACCTGGACCCCATTATTTTGGATATTTTCCAGAGATCATGTCTGCAAAACAGCTTATGCAGGCTTTCTTGTTCACCAGTCATTGGCAAAGTATATGACTTTTCACAGTATTCATAGTATTATAGGTTGCAGCCATACTCTCATAATAACAGGAGCAGATCATATCATTAACATAAAACTGTTGGTGTTACTGAGGACCACTGGTGCTGCTCTATAGGTATAGGTTGCTCACAGCAAATATTTATTTAGATTAGGCTTTTTCTTTGGTGCATGTTTTATGAAGTTAAGTTTTTATCATCCTTTTACATTAACTTTGTATACATTTTTGCATAAACGCTGACCCCCTAATGTCATAATGTGTAAATTGAAACTTAAAAAGAAAGCTCATCTAATTTTGCAGTTAAGTGTTTTTTGCATCTTTCAGCTTATGCAAAATGCCTGTTTTGGTTGACTCTCATCAGCATCATTTCTATATGCGGCTGATATTTCTTTTAAGATTGGACATTTGTGCAGACACACACCTCCAAATGAATGATAATGTGTCAGCTGCATGTGTAAACGACTGCTTCAGCGTGGCAGAGGTCGAAAGTCCCTCTCCCTGTAATATGTATTTTTCTTCATGTGATTATACGGTATAAGCAGAAGCATAACTGTGAACTCTTAACAGACGATAATAGTTATATGGTTCTTACTATATCTTTCTTCGCTCACAGTATGTTGAATTGAATAGAATCCATTTTTCAAATCAGCAGGATCTGAAGTTATTGACTGCATCATAATAATATATAGGTGTTGGACATTATCATAGCTGACGCAGAGAGGTCTTATCTCAGCACGTTAGGTTTCTCACAACATGTACCCACCAAAGACAAACACATGACACCGCATACACATGTCTGTGTGTGTGTACAGCACACAGATGTGTATGCGGTGTGTGTCATGTGTATGTGTGATTGAAATGAACAGTTTATGTACCACCTGGAAGGTCAGGCTGGGGCTATTTTGACGCCACAGCAACCGTTGTGTCTATTTCCCCTTCGATGAATTTTAATCACCCCCGCACCAACGTAATCGATAAGCCATTTCATGGTATCTACACTAACATGTAATTCACCCCTCCACCCCCACTCCCCCCCCTACTGCACAGCAACAAAAACAAAAGGCATACACTGCCGCCTGACTCTGCGTGCGTAAATGGACTGCATTAATATAGAGCTTTTCTAGTCATATAGACCACTCAAAGCAGGAGAGTCACATTCTACGATTCACACACATTCACACAGCGCTGCTATTTACCACGCTTTTCTCTATCACATTCATACACTGCCGGAAGAGCCGCCAGAGGCAATTTAGGGTTAAGTGTCTGGCCCAAGGTCACACCGGCATGTTGACTGGCGGAAGCTGGGATCGAACAAAGGACTCTACCTCCTGCTTAGGATCCAGAAAAAGGGACCTGTCTTCAAACTCTTATGACCAACGATGTTGTTTTTTTAAACAGCGTATTACGACATATGTGGTATTAAAGAACGCAGACCTCGGGCGGTAGTTATGTACACGGCCGCTAGAGGTGGTCCGTGAAGTTTGTGTATTTTTAAATGGATTTGCCTATATTCTGTAATTCTATAATTGTGCTGATTGTCTGCCATATCACCCCTAACCAGCACCCCTGACCTTTACAAGCTCATCAACCATGCGTTTAAAGGCCACGATGGTCTGAGGCGAAAAGTTTTTGTGGTGTAACTGCCTGTCACAGGTAGAAGAGCTATATAGGAAACAGTGGATAGGGTCCCTTTTATCCCATACAACAGAGTTCATCGAATTTGAGGACTTTTGAGAAAAATACATACATACATACATACATAGTATGTCATGAGTGGAATGTATTAGGAGAGGGACAGAAATATAGTACAGTCATTTCTTCTTTTATTTATTTATTTTATACAATGCATTTCCTTATACTATGAGAAAGAGTGAACATAGTAAGATAAAGACGTGATAGGAACCCACAAAATGAATCAAACCACTGAACCTCCAGTGGACGACCATTGTACAGGTCAATCAGCTTTAATATGTCACTCACTGTTTGAACTTCAACATAACGGTTTATAGGGTGATGAGGTATGGCTAAGAAGGTAGAGCAGTCATCTAATGATGAGAAGGATCCTGAATTGATCTCTGGCTTCTCCAGAGAGTATTGAAGTGTCCTGGATTAAGACACTTAGCCCCTGACTGCTCCCGGTGCTGCGTTATCAGTGCGTGAATGTGGTAAAACCATCAGCCACCCATTGTCAGTCACTTTGGATAAAAGAGCTTGCCAAAGGAGTAAATGTAACAGAGAATTTTACTCTTTATCTAAACACTGGCTCATTACGCTTTTACCTCTAATTTGCATTGATTTAACAATTTCCTAAAAAGAATATTACCTTGGAGGGAAAGATTACAGATTGCGTCTGCAAAAGGCAGCATCTATTTAAATCGATTTTGAGGTTGTTAACCAGATCTATGATAAAAACTTCGGCAAACAAGGACAAAAAGTCTTATAAGTGTGATTGATGAAATCATAAGAGGGACTGAGCTTAAATGTCAACAATTCCGAGTCCATGATGACCAAGCAAATTCAAAGTTTGGTAGTGATGTGGTTGAATGCTCCACTGTAAGACAAAGACCTTTTTGTATATTGAAAATGGAGAAGTAAAGAAATTAAATGTTGGAGACCAGTATAAAACCAGTATCTGTATCTGTACCCTCACCTATTTGGCAGTAATAGGGTGAGGTCATTGATTTTTATCAATGAAATGAATACCATGCTGTCCATTACCTGCCAGTGATTGACAGACACAGTGATGATGAGATGCTAATGAAACTCAACGCGGTGCTCCATGCAAAGTTAGCAACCTTGTAGCTCACATATTCCGAGGCAAGTGCACCTGAGGTTAAATATTTAATTTGGAGCCACCAATATGAAATGAAGCCCATGTCGGAAAACTGTCCATGCGCGAAATTCAAAAACAACCTCGAGAAGCTTAACAGTGCCTGTGACTAATAGATACACAGAGTGAGACGGTGCAGGGCAGACACACGGCAGGTCAAAGCACCGGCTCAAAATACACCTCCAGCCCCTTTGTGTTGTAGAGAGTGAACAATATTGTACATCATCACTGATTTTGAATGCACACACACACACACACACACACACACACACACACACACACACACACATATTACCTGTGTACAAAGGTGAAAAGGAAGTTTGCAAGGCACAGAGCTTTGAAAAGAATGGGGCAAGTGCAGTCCCAGAAACATGTGTTCATATAGATGCTATGTATCCCTGAGAAGCGTGGATTTGGCAAATATATGACATTAAAGGGTCTCAGAGTGGAAGCCAAAGGTCAAACAGAGGTGAAATGGAATAATATGATGCATCCTTTTTCAGTTCTAAGACACTGAAGGTTGGTTCATGTACTGCCAGATCACATAATCCAACCTAAAGGCAAGACATACATTTTGTCATGGGTGCTTTTCTTCCAGAACAATAACGCCAGTATAACCGTGAGATAGGCCGTGGTTTCACAGCATCACCGTAAATAATGTTTCTTGCAGTCGTCTGCAGGGACTGTCAGAAAATTGACGACCTAATCGCTGATCAGCAGAGCCAGACCACATGAGCCGCGGTGTCCGCGGCCAGCACGGACTGAATGACTGGGGTTGCTAATACACAATGAGCGATGAACCGTGATCATCTACACTCAGTCATGAATGACTACCACGCAGCGATTGTGTTTCTGGCAAGAGCTAAGACTGATCCAGTATAGGGAAAACACACACAGACACACACATTGCTTACTACGCAGTGTGGCTAAATATGAATGTGACAAAAATGTACAACTTGTGAATGCATACATTTGTCCCTACAGTCGCTACAAAATTTCAAACACAACACCAATTTTTAAAAGGTTTTAGTGGAATGCAGTATAACGGAAAAAACATTGATACAGGAAACACAATGAAAAAGCAGCATTTCAGAAAGCAAAAGCAATTAACGTATATGTAGAAAAAGAAATAACGCAATAACGTAGAGTTAAAAGACCACATCCAGCCTTGTGTTTTATATCCAGCCTTATATTTTATATCCAGCCTCATGTCCACACTGATTGGCTACCCTTATTTTGGCTTAGGGAGGATTAAGCAGCCGGGTGAACCATGATGCGGCCGTGCAGTTTGGAGTTTGGGGCTGACATTTTTAGTACATCTTTCGAACGTTGTGCTCTGCAGCTGAGCAGCTAATTAGCGAAGAAGCTTGCAAACTGATGTGGATGGTTGGTTGCCTCTGTAGGAGGAGATGCGTCTGTTGCTGCATTGATGCAATGCCAGTGAAACGATAAGGACAGAAAGGAAGGCCGTATTCTATTCCTAGGTGGTTAGCCCCGATGCTATACCCTGTAGTCCACCCAGCTAAATGTCCTAACTTTGCTACTTTTCTTGTGTATTTAATGCGAGGTAACATCAAATACAAACAGTGTATTGCTCTTTTAAAAATAGCTGCAAGGATTTTAAAAGTTTTAATATTGGAATTTTTTTTTATTGTGGTGGTGGTGCTGGTATTGTTTTCACAGAGTGGGAGATATTGCCTCTGTACCAATGTCTCCAACTCTCAACTGAGGGGGGGCACTGCAATTTATTCCACTGGAATTGAACCCCCAACCTTCTAGTTACTGGACAAGTCTCTCTAAGCACTGGGGCCCAGCCTACGTTTCATGTTCTCTCACACAAGATTTCAGTAACGTGAACGAGTAAGGAAGGACAACTTCACACGTGCTACTTTTAATCCCTTCTCTTCCGGCGCCTTGATACCAGGCAGTAGCACCGGCTCGTTCATGAACCGGGCTGTATCTCTCTCCAGGATCAAAGCACGTGGTCTCCGCTGACCTTCAGCTGACTCAGCATGCACAAAATTCATCTGGCTACAGTGAGGGGGAAATCAAAGACTTTGCTAGTACAAGATACTCTTTTCAATTACATCCTATTAATCATTTAGGAAGAGCTCAGACCTGTTTTATGTTTTTTTTTACAATGCATTTAAAGGGGCAAGTACACGATTTTAATCCAATACACTTTTTGTCAAATTCAGCGAATATTTCTTCACGGTCCGCTAGCTGTGGGTTCCGTGTGCCTGACTTTCACAAATTGGTGCGGAGAGACGTGGTGGCGACAGATGCTACATCTCAGGGGTTTGGCCTTGTGGTTGGCGCGTTGGTCTCCCATACCTGAGACTAAGGGTTCGGGCCCCCACCTGGTTCAGGTTCAGACCAACCAGGGCCTTTCTGTGTGGAGTTTGCATGTTCTCCCTGTGTATGTGATGGTTCTCTCCAGGTTCCCCTGCTTCCTCCCACAGTCCAAAGAAAGATTGGGGTTAGGTTAATTGGAGACTCTAAATTGCCCATTAGGGTGAATTGTTGTGTGTCTCTGTATGTTGGCCCTGCGATACATTGGCAACCTATCCAGAGTGAATCCCACCTCTCGCCCAATATCAGCTGGGATTGGCTCCAGCCCCCCGCAACCCTTAATGGATAAAAAGTTTAGATAATGGATGGATGGATGTTTAAAGTTAATTTGATGATTTATTATTGAATGTCTATCCCTGTGGACATGAGTTATGAATCAATATGGAATAAAAGCTAATGACAACAATATTTATCCTGTGGCCAAAGCATGCCTCAAAACTACCAGGACTGGGTTTCACCAGCTGTTCATAAATCCATCACTAAGTTTGTGCATGAAATCCTTCCAAAGCTGTAATACCAGCTAGTTTCAAACCAGCAAGCTATTAAATTGCGTTGCACCAAATAAACAAATAGGTGTCTGATCTGGTCAAGACTTTGTAATGTGCAAATCGGCTCCTTGGTATTTAAGGCAATGTCGAATCAGAAATAATCACAACAAATTATCTAAAAATTTGCCAAATTACTGTAGGTATGCGACAGCAGACAGACTGATCCTATCTGTACCTTTATCGCACACACATACTTATTATGTCAGCCTCGCGGGACACATACTTTGATCTGCACGGAGGGAAGGTGTTCGCAAAGCAGCAACTTTGCATCCACATTTTTTCCATCCTCCAAGACACCACATAAATTTTTTGGATACCCAAAGTAATACCAAGCTAGTGATTTTACTTTCTTTTAGGGGCGATGAAGATCAGTTGAGTCGCCTCTCTCTGCCATTTCTCAACTCTGCGTGCAACATGCGTGCTGCACCCGTTGCAGAGTCTGACAAGGCATTAGGAAAGCAGTTGTGCATGCAGGGTTGATATATATATATTTTTTTTACAAAACCGGTAGCAAATGTTTATGGTATGATAACTGTCAAATTTCATATTGTGGTATATCGTGAAACCGGATATCAGTGCAAACCTTCATGGGATAGTACTTGTTTTGCCCTGTCAGGCTCTTCCTGATTGTATGGCCCCTCCCATCTCATTGAAAATGTGGCCTCACCTGTTTGGAGCCTATTTAAGTTGGGTGTATTCAAAATGGCGGTCTCTCTCTCATCCTATTGGAAAGCTGATGCCTTTCAGGCTACCAGCTTTGTTTTGTTTGGGTTGAATTTAGTGTTGGCCTCTGTGGAGGTTATTGGTAATCTAGTTTAGCCTCTTCATTTTAGCTATACATAAGAAATTGCTTGCTGATTTAAATGATAGCTCTGTGGACCTCTGTACTTTGTTATGCTCTTGAACGCGCTGCGAGCAGGGCACAACACAATAGAAGGAGCATTATTATAGGGACATTACTGAATAAGTAGGTGCAAAGTTGATGGATAACCGAACAGATGGAAATAGAAAACACTTAACGCTAAGTGTAAACGTCACATGCATGGGCAAGATTTTGATCCCATCTTCCTTAGGTCAAAAAGGTTGTTTCTCTAATACCCAAAAGCCACAAAAATGCGAACTTCCGCCCGTGTGTTTGTAATATGTAAAATCACTTTATTCCATAGATAAATAATAGAATTGATAACTCTCTGAATGCCTGAAAAACCGTAAACTGATTCACTCAGGCAGCACTGTACTGCCTGAATCAGGGCTTTGTCCTAATTGGTCTTTGTTTCAGCAGATGGCTCCAATAACATCGGCTGCATCAGTAATAGCAGAAAATACTTCTTTGCATAATGTGGTGTGTCTGAAAATATTCAGGGGACATTTTGTCTCATCTGCTCGGCAAAATCTGATGCAGTATGGTATACTGTCTTTACTCTCGGGGGGGTCATGATTACAAACCTCTGGTGACAGAGCCATCATCAACTGAGCGAGTCAACATTCAAACACTCAACCTAATTTTGCTGAAACAAATAGGCAATTCAGACCACTATTAGATTCGACTGGCTAAATAACACACTGTATACTGTGATGAAGAAAACCTGGGGTTGTGTTTCCATCAGTACATCATCAAGGTCATGAAGGTGCAGCTGATTGTCACAGTTTCCCGACGGCTTATTGGCCTAAAAACTGTGCGTTGCGCCTCCTCCAAACCACCAGCAAAAGGTCAAGCTCTCAAAATGTCTGTGGCTTAGCACTCAATTAGTGGAAAATTGCCTTTTGTCTGCTGGGATCAGGTGATAATTGCTGTGGGTCATGAGTGATAATTGCCGGCGAACCCCTCCGAGCCACTGCTCATTAAGAGGAGTTATTTAAATCGCATCACCTTTGGGTTGCTTTCTATCTTTTGTACTCATCTTTAATAGGGGAGCAGATTTATGAAACTTTCATCACCAAACCACACTATTAAGGGTTTTTACAAACTATTGGGACGAGCTGAAAAATGTCTCTCAAACCTACGTAGAGGTATGTATTTGTTTAAACTCAACTATTTCCAGAGAAAACAACATTTTCAATGTCTAAAACACTTCACGTCAACTGTTTTAAAAGACCAGGGCTTGTAAGTCCTACTTTAAATTCAAGTGGGCACAGAAAGAGCATTTTTCTAATAGTTGATTTGTACGAGACTTTGAGCCGTCCTCTTTAGGGCTCTTTGAGTAGTGCACTCCAATTACTAACTTATTTGGTGGTTCTTGAAGCGAAACATCAGCATAAAAAAAAGCAAAGAAGGGTGAAAAAAATACATAGTCAAATACTCAATACTGGCACAGCTTTACGAAATGTGTGGTTTCATAAATTCCCTGCATATTTGTGGCACTTCTATCGACCACTCAAAGCACTTTGCAATGTCTCGTTTACACATTCTCACACAGATTCATACGCGCTGATGGCACAGCACAAGGAGCACTTAGGGGTTCCTTTCCTTGCTCAAGGACACCAAACGCTCGGAGCCTTCCAGTTACTTGAAGTCTACTCTACTTTGATTCACTTTGGAATGAAAACATTTGGGTTAGGTATCCAGCTATCTGCCACATGCGAGAACCAAACAACAAAATCAAAGAAAAAATAGAGCAGATAAATAAAGAGACACCCATGGGTGTTTGAGTGTTTAGGGGGCTATGAAATAGGAAGTTTTCTTATATGGCAGAAAGGTAGAAAAGAACAATAAAGAACATGATGGAAGGTGAAAGGAACAACAAGTCATCAGAACTAATTGTGTGGCTAACAGCCTTGAGAGAAATATTCTGCAGCCAACACCCCGGGGGAAAGTGGCAAGTAAGCCTGTTCTAATTACCGCAGCCATAAAACAGGACATGTCGTCTGTACTGTAGGATCGCTAAGCCAGAACTGTCGACCCTCATAAAGAGTACTGTATGTATAATAATAAGTGCTGTAACTTTAATTACCCAGTACAGTACACTTACAGTACAGAAGCAGATCTTCCGTTAACCCAAATTACAAGAGCCCCTTTCAAGGATAGGTTCTTCGAAAGGCCGTCTTAAGGTCTGTTCCGACAACGTGAGGCAAGTTGTAGAAGCTGCAGAACTGCATACGAGGACAATGGAAAGATGTGTGTGGCTGCAATCAAATAAAAACTCAGTTTAGCTGTTTCAAAGCTGCACGAATGATCCTGTGGTCAAATTTACACAAATGACACAATGACACAAAGCCGAGAATCTGCTTTGCTTTGTACCTGAATACAAAACTCAAATGGCATATAGATATTAGAGACAATTCCCGGCCAGAGCAGCAAAATCATAACTACAACAAAGACAGAGATAAGGTTTGTCCAAAATCACTTACTGCCCCTTAAGTGCAAGGATTTAATTGATAAACCAAATTTTGATTTACAGTTGAGCATCAGATTTCTTAGGACATGATTGTACTTTAATTGCAATGACCAGAGTAACTGTGTTCCATTTTGTGATTTAGAGAGATGATGGAAATGTTGGCTTGTGACAAATCCCCTTGTATTGTCTCTCAGTGTATCACTTCACTGCCAGTATAGACAGAAGGAATAATCAAAGCAACCTGGAACATAGAGAATGTGCAAAATGCATTATGATGGACTTGAAATGGTCCGGATGTATAAATTTGACGATGTTGCAAAGGGTACATTTCTGTGAAATAAGGACTGTGGTCTCTGGAGCTCATGTAAGTGGCCATGTCCTCATTTTCACCTGAACCACAGTTCCTTCTTTAGATGAAATAGAAAAGCAGGTGAGGAAGTATATACTATCAATTAAAAGAGGGATTTTGAATCACTCACTTATTTTAAGACAGGACGGTTGCAGATGATTTACAACCAACCTTTGAAGTCTTCAGTGTTAATTTGGTTAATTTACTGCAATTCTACGTCAGTGTGTCAAGGATCAGTTCCCAACTAAAATATTATTATAAGCTAAAAAAAAATATATATATATATGCATAAATCCAGTGTGTAACAAACGTCCTTGGCAACTTTTGCTCCAAGATTCCCTCCCCCCTCCAGCAAGGCCTTGCTTGAATGAAGCAAATCACGCTTCACAGAAGGCTTCCTGTGGTTAACACTCTCTACGGGAATCACTGCAGTTCTTCACTTCCCTATGGCACATTTTGTTTCGCCTGCTAATTAGCAGCTCTTTGTCATCGTCTTCAAGCATTGTCAGCCGATCAGCGGAGCAGAGACTCGGCCTGCTTCAAAGATGGAATGCAGATGGGGAGGCGTCACCTCGAACAATGCTACAATCACCGAGAGGTCATCCAGCTTAACCTTCTTATCCTTTTTCAAATGTCGTCATAAGTCTGCCAAGGTAAATCATATTGAGCAAAACAATATTGGAGAAGAAGGTTATTGTCTTCACACTGAAATTGCACGTTGATCTACTTCAGGTATCCGCCAGAGGCTCAAGTTGATTAGCAACATCTTGAAGTGTTTTAAAGAGGCTGCAGAGAGAAAAAAATGTATTTGTCTCTAAAACTATTTACTGTATTTTTTCATTTTCATTAATTTTTCTACATGAGGGACGTCACTCAATTACATTACATTACATTCATTTAGCAGACGCTTTTGTCCAAAGCGACTTACAATAAGTGAATTCAACTAGAGCTGCAACAGTAAATAGATGAATCGATTAGTAATCGACTAGTAAATTAATCGCCAACTTCAATAATTTTTTTCTTTTGTGAAAAAAAAGGCACAATTCTCTCTTTTCAGCTTCTTAAATTTGAAATTATTTTCCGGTTTCTTTGCTCCTCCATGACAGTAAACTAAATCTATTTTGTGTGTGGAGAAAAAACATAATATCATGTCGGGGTTTGGGGAAACACGATTGACATTTTTCTCTATTTTATGACATTTTATGGACCAAACAACTCATCGATTAATTGAGAAAATAATCGACAGATTAATCGATAATGAAAATAATTGTTAGTTGCAGCCCTACATTCGACCATGAAGATATTACCCCAAAGTGCAAATTATTTAGCATTTTTTATATATGTATATATATATATATATATATACAGGTTCTCCACCTCCTGAGCCACAGCCACCCCAAACGGACAAACGCAGTCAAATGGTGCTCTGAGGCGGAGAGAAATGTGTGGCGTAACTCCTGTAGCCGATGGAGGTGCTCTTCTTGGGAAACGGTCCATTCGGTCGCTTTTTTACTGACAGTTCAAGAACTATGTCATATGAGTTGGAGGACTTGTTGACAGCCTTGCAAAAGCAGCTATGGGAGGCTGTATTGAGGCCCGCTGAAGAACGAGCATTTGACTTGAAGTACCCGACTTCTTCAAATTTCTCCCACAAAAACGGCAACACTGGTTCACAGTCATTGTGGAATCATCATCACAGACATCGCCTCTCTGCTCTAGTCTGTTGACACTTCCGCGTCGCTCCACAGACGGTCACATCCAGAGGCATTCTGCTCTGCGTCCGTTAGTAACGCCTCTTGGAAATAGGTCCCAGACTAATAAGCAATTTGAGTATCAGTCTATTTGTCTGGCTACGCCAGGCTACTAAAATGTGCTAATTGGCACAAAACATAAAGAACAGCTATATTTGCTGCGGATGTCATCATTCAAAATAATGAAGAAATTGAACATTTGACCTTCTCATGGCATTAGATGAAAAGCTATTACGATTCACTTCATTCACACAGGTACTGTACAGTTAGGCAAGTAATCGACTATAAATAGGCTGGATGCTGTTCATAAATGTGATCAAAATGATATGTATATTGGCGGCTGTGGCTCCGGAGGTAAAGGCGGTCGTCCACCAACCCGTAGGTCGGCGGTTCGATCCCATCGTCCCCCAGTCCCCATGCAAGACACTTAACCCTAAATTGCCTCTGGCGGCTCTTCCGGCAGTGTATGAATGTGACAGAAAAAAGCGCAGTAGACAGCAGCGCTGTATGAATGTGTGTGTGTGTGTGAGTGAGTGATTGAATTTGACTTGAGTGGTCTATGAGAGTAGAAAAGTGCAATATGATAAATGCAGTCCATTTACAGTCCAGTCCATATGCAATTATTAATGCTAAACATACTACAGACTGCAGTCTGCCATGGCCTGCAGAGCCAAGTACTGCGTGTGTCCAGTGCAACACTGCCCCCGTGTGTCGGTACAACCCATTCCTGTGAGTCCTATTCCGTCCAACGTCTCACTAAGTAAGACTGTCACCCAATCTCTCCCTTGTTCACTTTCTCTCTCTATCCGTCAGTCAGCCGTGTCCCATTCCCCTTATTCAGTCAGTGCCTCGCCTCCACAGTCTGTCAGTCTCCCTGCCCGTTCAGTCACTCCATCCCTCTCGCCGTACACTCACTTCCCCCCTCATTCACTCGCCTACACTTTCCTCCCGTTCCATCTCAGCACACGCTTAGCTGCCAGGTTTTTTAACTGTAAACAACCTGCTGTCGGTCAGCCCCCTTTTCTCTAGCAGGCAAACTTTTTATTCTCCCCAATGCTCCCCGTGTATTTCATGTTGTATAACCCCGCCTTGGCTCCCTTTACCTCATACCTCTTCTGAATTGTATTCTCTTGTGCCTCAAGCGATTCATTTAGTTCCTACCACTAGTACACCTTTGCTTTATGCCCCCGTCCCTCTGTCTCTCCTGCTCCATCTGTCCCGGTGCTCGCGTCGCTGCAGTTTTCTCCTCCTCCTTGCTCAGAATGTTTGTCCGCTCAATATCCCAAAGAATCCCTGTTGTGATTGATTCCACAGCACTCACTTAATGAACATCAGAGACGTTATAAGATAGTGAAAAATCACTTAGGATCTGACGTAGGGTGACCAGTTGAGAATGGGTGACATTCGGGACGGGGGAGGTCACGTGGTCACAGTGATAATAAACAGTAAAAACTCTACGTTTAAATTGTTTGATTCATAAATTCAGCTGTCAGTCATCATTAACAAAACCAACGACTGTGTCGTCTGTAGGCCAGTGTATTAATTATCACGACCGTAACATAAAATACTCAAAATACAATTTCTTACTTTTCATTAACTCAAGTGTCCGTATGAAAACATAGAAACACAATGACTGTGCTTTAACTGTCTCTGAGTCCACTTCATTCAGCCTGTTCATAACATCCAACATTAAATAATGTGTGAAAGTGATGAAAGGAAACAATGACTGCTGTAACTGTAACAGTGTGTAAGTCATCATCCATCACATCCGTAACCAAAAAAACGTATTTAATAGGCCATCTTTTCTTTCACTTCATGCGCCTAGATCACTAGGCATCTTTAAGGCTGCAGTAATCAGTTGATATTTCCCTCACCACTCGTCCTGGTACCTGCAGCAGTGTGTCTGCTTTTTGGCTGGGACAGGTCCCGGGACGCCGGGCTCCATGTCCGCGAATGTTTGGTTTCCCTCCGTTATTTTTTAAATTCAACAGCGTCACAATGCTGCCTTCGCAAAGACATTTGTAACGCCATAATTCATGTAGGCTATATATTTGCTATATATTTACATTTATATTAGATTTGACTTTGTGATTCTAAACATGCAGTTTAATTCCCTGTGTGAAAATGAAAATTGTGGCTCTCTCTCCCCATTTATCCAGACAGGAGCCTGGTCTTGTTAGCCAGAAATAAATGCCCGGGGATGGTGCCAAGATGGCTGCCAAGTGGTGGGACTTGCCTATAGGGAGTTTGTGTACATCCACAATGTGTTTATATAGTGAATGCAGCATTATGGAGGTGCATAGCCATGTTGTAGAGGACCATCACACTTTTATTTATATAGGATTGAAAGTTAAATTAGTTCTTACCTTGCATCATTAGTCCAAATTGGACAATTGGATTTTACAATATCAATGTATTCACCCCGAGCAGCTGATCACTGACTGTGCAGATGTCAGAGTGTAGTCTGAACTTGTTTCAGACCATCAGCCACAATCTCACCGTGAAGCATCTCACTTTAAACACATTGTTCTTGCCTGTGCAGATATTGCAGGGGGGGAAAAGGCGAATATTTAAAGGGGCAGTAAGCAATTTTGGAGAAAGTCTATCCCTTTGTTATTGTTGTTGTGATTTTACTATACTGACCCGGCAGCGTATGGGAGTCGGACACACTAACCCGTGCTGTGCGGTCCGCACCATTTTTTGGTTTTCAATTTACAGAGCGAGGGCTGCAGCCAAAAAACTGTTTTTTTTTCCGTTGCACACACAGTGAGGCAATATTCAATAGTTTTTACATAAACGTGAAAAGGTTTAAAATCGCTTACTGCCCCTTTAATGTAATCTGGGGTTTGATGAATTGTCCAATATGAACATTCTGGCACTAGGGTTGGAATCCTTACTCCCCTTCCCTATCTACAACTCCCCTTTCCCCCATTCTTTCCTTATCTCCTCACATCCTCCGTATCTCTCTCTCTCACACTCTCTTCCCCTCCTGATCCCATATCTCTCGCCACCGTCCTTCTCTAATCTCCCCCAGTGTTCATCCCCGAGGACTTATGCAGAGTGAGAACGCTGCCATAAACCTTGGCATTCAAACCAACGCAGCTCATGAATTTTAATATACCACACAAGGGTATGGGCAAGACAGGTGGGCAGTCGAGCCGCGTTCCGAATCTTTGCATGTCTTTCTGCGCTCACAGCGAGCGGATAATAAAACCTCTCTCACGTCACGGCTCCAAGGTTGCTCTCTCACCGCTCAGGCCATGGCTGTCGGGGAATCTGTTTTTTCTATCGCGCCCGGTCGGGCTTATCTCCGCACCGAGCCTGCAGGCCAAGGTCAGTTTCATGCCTGGGCGAGGGGGTGCTCATGCTGCAGCGGGGGGGAAATTGCTCCTCTCTGGAGGTGGGTCAATAGCAGGAAAATATGAAACAAAGACTGACCAAACCAAATTGATAGCCAGAAAAGTGGCACAGTGCATCGACAGAACTGAGGTTCTCTTCTGTTTGCCATTAATTATACAAATAGTAGAAACACGAGGAAAGTTGACGGTTTACTCACATCACAGGTGACACGCTGAGGGGATATGACGCACACGTGACATACAGGGACGACCAATCACTGCACCCCATTTAGCTTACAGCCTGATGTGGCTCACTTCAGTCGCGTTCCAGTGCTGTGTTTTCAACAGCCGCACAAAGCAACAGCCTGGAATCACCCTGTCGAGCTCATATCAACGGCAATAACTCCGCTCTAATGAATCCCCTGTTATAATCTTCATTTGACGTCCAGCTTTAAAACTCCACAGTAATCTCTCCGCACTGGCAAAAAGCGCGGGAGCCTCTTAGCAGGACCACAGGCCCCGTTCCGACGTCGACCTCTCGTGAATTCGATTCCCCCCGGCACACTGACGGCAGAGAGGATGAAGGGCAATCAGGTTAGGGAGCAAGAAGATTAAATGAAGAGAGTGCTGGTTTCAAAAAGGTTCTCCACGGTTTTTAGTCTAACTGCTGCCGTAGTGCACGGGAGACTCAAACGTTGTTTGACAGAGGGAGGCAATTTTTTTTTCATCTGCAGTCACATGGGACTTTGTTTTTGAGGTTAATAGTATATAATTGTATTTTCCTCTGCTGGTAGTTGCAGTATGTCTGCTTGGCTGCTTGTTCTTTCCTTGTGATAGCTGGTGGGTTGATTCTAGTACACATGAAAATGTGAACATCATCTAACTGACTATGTTTCCAGCAGAATGGACAGTATGGGGCGTTCAAATAAGAACATGCTTTGTGCATCTTAAGACAGACAGACAAAGGCTGTCGGGGCAAGTCATTTAGAGGTATATCGCTGGCCACTTGATGAATGTGTGTCCAATAAAGGCATTTTTTTCATTCTTTTGTAAAAAAAATTTTTTAAAAAAGAAAGTAATATGCATGCAGTGGGTTTTTAGAGCAGTGAAAACAAAGAATATGACACCATAGAAGCAGGGACAGGGAAACACAGAGAAATCAAGTTTTGGTCATTTTGATCATCATGATCACGTGATCACTGTTCACATAAGAAATATGAATTAGCTGCATTATAGCTACGGACCAGCCCTGTGTATAAAAATGATTTAAAGACATACATTTTTAACATATTCCTGTAAAATGTCACCCTTGGTGGAAACTACGCTCGGGCCAAAGAAGCGCCGTCTCCTATCTCGAGAAAAAATCTGGACCTATCCCAAAAAGCTGCATCTGTGTGCGTCTAATAACAAAGCGGTTTCATGCTCCGTTACAGCCACTGCGACTGTGATAAGAAACACATTACTGGAAGCTGGTGGAGATACAGCTCAAAGCAATTCTTCTTACCTTTCCAAACTTTTATAAAGAAATTTTGTGTGTTGAAACCTTTCAAACAGCCAGAAGGATTGAGACCATCTGGGTGGGTCTTTCATTTCCCCCCTTTTCTCAGGTAGATTTTAATTAATGCGTTCTCGAACTGGGCGACCAATAGACAGCATAACAATGTTTCATATCTGATGAGGCAGCGGGCTGCACAGGTCACACAGAGAGGCTGAACGGTTCGCCGGAATCAAACTGGATTGGCTGCGTGCGTGTAATTGATTCCTCCACAGCCATGAAAAAAGAAGAACCTTGTCCTTTGATGATTACTGTTTTACAAGCGGAGAATTTCAACTTCAGCATGCAGAGGAGTAAATACACAGGCAGAAAAAAAAAAGAGGATTCCATTCAGCATTCACTCTTCTGGTAGCATCCAGGAATTGTTTCAGCACTTTCTTTAACATTATTATTTTTTTTACATTTTCAACGATTTCCCAGTGAATAATGCACAGATCATGATGAAAAAGAATCTGTCATGTTTAGGGTTCTGATATGGTGCGTCTTGATTCAATGGAAGGGGACTGCTGGGCCTTGGCAGAGGTATGTGCTCTACTCTGTGATGCATTTAGAAAGTCGGCCTGTTAAACTTGGGCTGCATCACAATGCCTGCTGGGAATTAAAAGCTAGCTCAGCTACAATTTTCATAACCCAGCCTATTAGATGAGCCGGACCCTCATGCACGTACTGCAGCTTTTTCCTCACAAGTAAGTAAAGGAAGCACACTCCTCGTGTCCACCCCCCCTCCGTGATTATCACTACATGAAGTCAGTGTAACCGTCTGTGACAGGTTCATGAAAATGTTTGGGTTCTATATTTGTATTGCGAATCAATGTGTGGCCTAAAAGTGGTGTTTCCGGAAATTTTCATGTGCACATTGTGGGGATTTTTGAAATTTAAAATAACCGGTACCGGGTCACATGACCGGACATGCCAATAACTTGAGACTGACAGACTGTGGCGTTGGGCCTGAGAGTCAGCATGGATGCACAAAGGTGCAGTCCTACAAACATATTCTACACGTGGTCTTAAGGCGCACACAGAAATTGGCTTTAATTTGTTCGGTGTTTGATTTCAGTTATTTTCTAAAGTGCTCATTTGTTTGTACGGAACGTACGTCTTAAAACGTGTATTTTTGATTATGTTTCATGCAGTTTTCAGGGTGTCTGAAGAGGAAAGAGAGAGACAGAGACAAAATAAAACCTTTAAAGACATCTGTTTGAAGCGACGCCATTATCCCAGAGGCCCTGCGTCGTTACAGTCGGTCTAACATTTCACCGTGCGGTCAATTAAAGTTGACTAATGTGTTTGAACTCGCCACTTCAGAGGAACAGTGCGGATAAAACCACACAACTTCACTTTGCTCGCCTGCGATACTCAGACGGAAAGCAGTGCCCCTCTGTGCCCCTCATGTACACAGCAATGCCTAGTCCTTTGGGAACGATCCATGACAGGGGAAAATATTATGTGTCAACAGAAACACAACACACTTCTACTCATCAATATTTGAAGCAGTTAGTGTTACAGAAGGCGAAAAGACGAAAATTCTTCTTGTTGACATTTTGGGAATAGAAGATCAATACCACGCTCGTGTCTGCATATATGAGTATGTATTGAGCGTCTGTGGCACCTAACAGCTTCGCAGATGGGAAACAGGTGTTGGACTGGCTCTGTCAACAAAATCCACCAATCAGCACATTTAAAGCTCACCAGGTAGCACTTGACATGGCCTTTTATGTCAACTCATTATTGTTCCGGATTATTTCGGTGGTTTGGTGGAGTCGTGTTGGTCAGACGGAGCTAGGCTAGACGATCCCAGTCTCTGTGCTATAACCTAAGATAAGCTTAGTGGCTGGCCTCCTTCATATTCAGCATACAATGAGATTACGCTGTAATCTCATTCTCAACGACGGAGCGAAGATCCTGTAACACTTTGGAACTTGAACTAAAATGTCTCCAAATCGGTGTTTGCCCCTGGTCCTCCAGGTAACGACATAATGACCTGTCCGCTTGGACATTTTCCTTTTCTGTCTCATCGCACTGTGAGTCCTGGAGAAGGCGTTTTTTGCGGCCGTGTCACATAGACACAAACCACACCCCTGGTGGACAAAGTACACAACTCCATTACTTGAGTAAAAGTAAAGACACTCCTGGTCAAATGTTACTCCGATAAAAGTGAAAGTTGCTGAGTCCAATTATTACTTGTGTTAAGGTTAAGTCCTTTTTCAGGTTGGATGACGAATTTGTGTAGGCCGTGATGTAGTGGGTGCGAGGTAAACACAGCTAACATTTAAATTGGTAAGAATCATCCTTTGCCTGAGAAATTTCAAACATAGAACTAAGGTCCGACCATGGATGATTTGGTGGCGAAGCGTCGTCTCTGCCGTATCCAGTTCTTAACTTATGTGATCGCATCAGGACCTACAGCCACCTGCTGATGACGTTGTCTCTCTAGCTATAGCTACCTGTCTCTACCGACCAGCTGCCAAGTCTGAGTAGCGCATGCGCAAGGCAGAGATACTGCAACACCACTTAGACAATCAAGATACACGCAGAACTGCATTAGCGCAGTTTATGTCGTTTTTGCAGTTTGATCATCCGAGGACTTCAACGTAAAATGTAACGGTAACGAGGGCCTTCGTAGAAATGTAGTGGAGTCAAAAGTACAATATTCGACTTTCAAATGTAGTGGAGTCAAAGTAAAAAGTAAAGTACAAATACTCAAAACTGTACTTAAGTACAGTACTTAAGTAAATGTACTTTGTTACTGTCCACCACTGAACCACACACTTATGAACACACAATCAAAGACGCCCCTTTTCAACATACTTCTGTCCATACATGCGACATCTCTCCATCCCCCCAATTAAATGGACTGTTGCAGGCACAATACGTCAAGCTGAGTTGACAGGACAGTGGACAGCTGTCCCCCTACCACACACACACACACACACACACACACACACTCAGGCACACAGAGAGAGAGATGTCTCTATAACTACGACATACCTAGCATTAATCTCAGCCCTAACCCAACTTAGACCTTACCATAGCCTAACTTTAAAACATGTCATCACCTTAAACTTCAGGTAAACTTCTCTATGATGAATAAATCAGTAAGGCCCACCCCCCTACGATGGCAGGTCATTGACGATGCCTCGCCCTCTGCCGGCCTCCTCCAACCATGCGCCAATCCAATGTAAGACTGTTTTACACACAATGTGCCGTTTAATATGTATCCCTGTGCACCGATCCGCCACAATATAAAAAACGGGAATTGGTTTTTTTTGACCATGAGGCCGTGGAGTATCATTCATTCATGAATTCACCGCGCTGCCTATCCTTTGAGGGGGAACTGGAGCCAATCCCAGCTGCTATTGGGCGAGAGGCAGGTCGCCAGTCCATCAGAGGGCTTTGGAAACGATTGAAACAACAAGACAAGTTCACAAATCACATCATTGATGGTTCAGAATGAACTCTGTCCCAACTGGATATGGATATACACCAATCTGCCACAATATTAAAATCAGTTACTTGTAACCAACTCACACGAAAGGGTCTCACCGGTGACACATTCGACATAGCAAACGTGAAAACGCTGTGGTGCACCATGAATGACGCACAAACACCATCAACTCAGCAGGAAACATTACATGGAACATTATGTCCATTAAACCACTGCTCTGCTGCAGGCTGAGGCTTTCATCCCCCTCATCTGATCATCTTCTTCATTCAGTTTCTTCCTGTTGTCATTTTTTTTTTCCTTTTATCTTTTGTTTCCTTTGTCAGACATCCGTTACCGTGTACAATGTTCTAAAAGTGTAAAAGTGTACTCTACACCACATTTAGAACCTACTAGAGAATTGTTCTGATCAAATGCCTGTGTCATTTCAGATGAAAAATTCATTCCACTCTCGTTTGTCCTTCATTCTATCGGACGCCCGAAGGGTTCATCCCAGTGACACCGAGACTTTGTTTTGCAATATTTCCACAAAAAGAAATGGGATTACAGCGCACAGGTTGAGTTGAAACAACAGCTGACATGTATCACACACAGGTCCATGTCCAATAAAATGTCCTACGACTGTGCCAGGAAGACATTTCCTGTCAAATCCCCACGTTTCTTGGCACCAAACCATCGCCCGGCGAACAGGGGAACAAGGCGAAACGAATGACGGTGTATATTGCTTTGCCCTGTCTGAAAAACAAAGCTCGTGAGGAAAAACTGTTCTATCATTTGTTCAAGTGAGTGGTGAATGGTAAATACACTAAATGTAAAATAAAATATGTCACTTTTCCAGTCTTAATGACCACTCACAGTGCTACAGACCACAGGTCACATGCCCGCCAGTGCAACAGTCTGGCTCCTTGATGTGTTTCTAATAGTTTTTGGACAACAATGTGCCCCCTACGGGGGATTACGTTACACCACACACACAAACACACACACACACACACACACACACACACACACACACACACACACACACACACACACACACACACACCAATACTTGTCAGTAGGATCAATTCATTGCTGACTTGGGTCTTTTCATGGGATTTGATGACAATGTAACACACACAATAGACAAAGAAAAAACATCAGCCCCCCCAGAAGATATGGGGGGGAGGTTGTTAAAGCCCCCTAGATAGAAGTAATGTCAAAAGAGAGGAAAATTTCCTGACAATAGAGCAAAGAAAAAAATCCTGTTTGCACATCCATGCATCGCCAGCGCCTCGGAGCATGAGATTTACTGTGCTGCGGAGTCTCCACTGTTTTACTGTCAAGGCCGTGAATGTCAGTGTAGTACTTGCTGATTATACTGATATGTGAGCGATGAGATGCCGCGTCTCAGCGTGGCGAGACATGCCTCGTATACTGGAAATCCATAACATCATGAACTGAATACTGCACATCAGCCCGGTCACATATGAGGAGCTGTAAATGAAGATTGATAATCTTCATCTTGACTTATAGACGCGGGGGTCAAGTGAACATCCAAGCAGGGAGGCCTGCACTGATCCCTCTTTTGCACTCGATCGTGCCAGAGGGGAAGCAGAACTAGCGCCATTCACCGCACGACCCCACGTCTCGACTCCAAACACTGTCCTTGACACCGAAGGGGCCGGATCACCCGCTGTGCCCTATATTGCGTAAGAGCAGGGGGAGAAGATTCGGGACAGCCCCCGATCTCGCCGTGTCACGTACTGATTCTTCGGGGCAGTGACTGGCAGGGGTTGATGGTGAAACCAGGGGGAGGGGTTTCTGTGTGGCCTACTGCTCCAACAAAAATCCAACTCAATGGTGATTCTGTGACTGTATGAGACGTTTTCCATTTCCTCATTCTCCACTGGATCCTTCCCTGCAGCCCACGGAGCTGCATTTTTCTGCAAGGACAATCAACAATAACACCAACATGTATTCTGAGTATGTTGTGTTAACATTCACAACCACTTAGAAACTCATTTGGTGTTGGAATGCTAAAATACGGTATGAGACTTGTTGACATCTGTTTTAATATATGAGAAAAATACCTAAGCAGAAGAGATTTTAATTTACATAAAACCAATTTATAAAATTTGAACACATTCTTTCTACTGTGGAGAATGTACTCACTGTTTTCCCCAGTTATCTGTCCATTAATGAACTGACATTATGGTCCTATACATTTGGACATGGAACATGGGGACAAAAACATTAAGTGAAGGTGTTACACCTCATTACAGAGTTTGTCAGGGCAACATGAGAACTTCACTATCTGTATTTATTGCTTTCTTTACAGGGCATTACCAACCCTGTTAAGTAGAACAATGCTGACTTCTGCTGGCCAGCAGGAAGAAATGCACAAGCAGGCTGTTTGCTCAACCCCCCCGCGCACAAAGCTCAGCACCCGCTAATGAGCGAAGCCTGCAGACAGGAACCAATGCATACTGTATTAGCTCTGTATTTATACTGTCTGAGAGGATAAATCTGCTTGATGTGTGAGGCTGTCGGCGAAAACCTTTGTTTATTTGTGCCGCTCACACAGAAAACAATAATTGTAAATGGAAAGATGAAATTGCACAGGATGCCCACGGTGGAAAGACAGAGCTGGATATTTTTATTCAGGGCACACGAATCGGGAGGAGGAGGTTTAGATTCAATACATGTGGCGTGAGCAGCAGGTCTGTAAATATGGACAGAATGAGGAACAGCTCAACAATGTTGGTTTGAATGAAGCGACGCGACGCCCATTTCTTTTATCCAAGCATGTCACAAAGCGGCTACTCTCGCAGCCCCCGCCCGTATACCTGTTTCCTGTCTCCCCTCAGGCCTATAGAAATTGAAGGCACATATTAGCACCTCTGTCCACTCCCTATATTCAATTTTCCAAGCCTATTTGGAACCTAGTAGAAAAACTGATCAGTGGCAACCCATTCATCGCCGCCCGGTTTCCATATTGACTGTCGGCCCCCGGCAGCCGTGACAACACAGAGACACACTTCGTCTGGAAAGACACTGAAAGGAATTGCTTGTGCCCCTTAAGTTCCATTCTTCTCACTCCTCTAAGAGACAGATTGAGGTGTTATCTGAGCTAAGGGAGGCGTTTTTTTTCTTTTCTTTTCTGGCCAATATCCGTCTCATACCCGTTGGAAGGGCCTATCAGGTGTCCGTTTTTTCTCCACAGACCATTTATCAAGCCGCTTCTCCTCCCTCTCCCTTCGCCCTTTTTGCTTTACAATCAGCTATCTGGAGGGAAAAATATTAATAAATAACTCAAAGCCTTGGCATCTATAAATCACAAAGTTGCAGGTGGGTGGAATGGAGGGGGGGGGGGTGCAGATTGCTTCTCTGTGATAAGTGTGGGGTTTGGTCGCAGTGGTTTGACTTAGTGTAAATGTGTCACACAAAACCCCACAATGACCAGAGAGGACTCCGCTCTAATTAAATTATACTTAATTCTATTTAATTCTATTTGAAGTGACAAGTGGAAATGGATTGGTTTCGCTTCTCCTTCCTATTAACCGTCATATATCCACACTTCTAATTGAAATTCCCATGGGTTTCGAACAGTCAATACTCTGTATGCTTCACAGATATTGTTACATATCTCTTGGTACCCAGCACTGATTTTTCCAGCAACCTACCAATACTTTATCTCTATCCCTACCCTCTGCAAAAGAAGGGAATAGTGTTCCTTTACAATTCTGTGTAAGACATGCAGTCTCCAGAGTCTTGGGAAAAAAATACAGTTGAATTTTTTCCATATTCAGTGATCGGAATTCAGACACACACAAGAATGCTCTTGCGAGATATTCGTCCATCCATTATCTGTACAGTTCAGAGTGTTGAGGAGGCGGGTGGAGCTTCGGAGAGGGGGGGTGGGTACACCTGCAGGTCACCGGTCAGTACTGGGCCTGCAACATGTTTGGGTATCTATGTTTACATACAGTAAGCCATGGCAGGTGTTCATATTGAAAGGATACTCAAGTATTGCACTAAATCCCTGCAAGGTAAAAACAATGGCTTCAACCTGATGCAGCACAGACACCGTGAGACAGACCTCCACAACATTGTATCATGAGACAGAACCATGGACCGATGATACCACAAACTGGACCCCGCCCCTGCAGGAGCAGCCTGCTGTGCGCTCATTACTTTACTAATGCAACAATTAACACATTTGAAACATGATGCAACTATTGGACCTATTGGACCACAGCTTCGAAACCATTGATTGATGGTGAACTTTTTGATGGGAGACTTGTGATGTCATTCCCACTCCAACACAGCTCAAACGCCTCGTGTTATGTACGTTGGGTGAGCGGCTACATCCTCAAGTGAGATATGCGGAACTGAGTGATGACTTACGTCGAGCTGATAAGTTAATAAGACCATAAAAGTCATTAAGAAAAAAGTGAGCAAACCTTTAAAATATGGAGACTTTCTAAAGGAGTTTGGTGTGTTTGTTACAGCAACAGCACTTGAGGGGTCAAGGAGCCGGCGATCACGAGGAAGATGCGCTGACCGGCCATGTTACAGTTCAATAAGTGAGACACAGTCTGGCCAAACTACTGACAGGCTTTGTCTTGTGAACATGAAAACTGCTAAAACCCAACAGAATGAATCATCACTTGTGGCTACAAAGCCTGCTGTTTGCTGAGCAAAAGTTACATGGTGTTGCTTTGAAGTTGAGGCAAGCTGTGTAATTATTGCACTTTATTGTCTTCCAACGGCCCGCGTCACCTGACCGACTGAGTCCAATCAGGAACGGGTGATCACGCGCGCAGCAGAGGGAAGGCTGGTTTACTCAGCTCAAGATGGATAATAACCTCCAGCAGTCCGTGGGGAAAAAGAAAAACAACAGTATGTGCATATCATATATTAGCATATCACCAAAAGTCCCCATGTGCAGTCCATGTTCACATCCACACTGGTTCTGGTGTGTGTATCCAGCCTTTTACTCTTTGACTGCGTATGCAGGTTGGGACCATACGTTGAAGACCCCCTCCAGTCACGCTTTAAAGTATATAAAAATAATCTGCAGTGCCTAATATTTTGTTTAACATTGTTTACCCTCTGAAATGGGGCTGGAAACTATCCACTCTCTCTCCCTCGTTGAGGAATTATGAGACTATGAATATTCATGATATGCAGATAAAACATGGCCCACCCACAACAGCTGCTCGCGCTAAGTTTACCGGTGGAAGAATGTGCGCAACAAGATGCGCTGCCTCTGCTGCACTGGAAGTTTCCGGTTTCTTTGCCTGACATTTGCATATTCGACTGCGATTGGTTTTTTCGCTATTTGTGACGTACCAAATTTAGCGTGCCCAGGATTCGTTTTGATTTCAAATTGCAGAGATGCCCGCGGTTGTCGTTCGCTTGTGGGGAGAAAATGATGGTGTAGACGCGATCGTTTTTTTCCGCACTTCAAGGGGGGAGGTGCTGCTCAGGTTGGGGGCGTGGTCGGCCCGGTAGCAGGAGTCAACTTACGTCACTTGACGCCCGGTCTGTCATCAATCAACGACTCATTGATTATACGTTTCTCCTCAGTCACATCAGGTCCACACCAGAGCTCACGAGTGGCCGCCACAACATCGGATGTATAGAAACTCAGCGCAGGGAGTCGACGCCCCTCCAGCAATAATGTGAGAAGATTAACACAACGATGAATACAAATACGTTACATAAGCTGTGGCTCTGGGAACTCGACGATGTGATTAATTGTTTGCTTCACAGTGAGGATGAGATACCTACTGTAACCACAGTCACTTGCGTTCATGTCGTGACTGCATCTGGCCCTTTGCCCCTCTTTGGTAAAAGTGTGTCATTCTCCCCCATGACCCAGTTTGTAACACTGGCTCTCTGTTGTCATTTGTAATATCTCCAAACTTATCATTGAGGGTTTTTTTTGTTATCAGACAGAAAAAGAAAAAAAAAAACATAACAATGGTTAAGAACTATTTGTCTTACAACAACTGAGGAACCTCGACAAACCTTCAAGACCCCGACTGAACCAAATCACACCCAGGTAAACAACACGAGAGGCCATGGCCTCTTAGTGCGCTATGAAGCTGAGCCATGACATTGGGTTGTTTCTCTGATTTACAAAGCTGAGCAACCAGGGTGACTCTGCTCCTGCTTGGAGGTCAACAATGTAGAATATATTCTGATAGATTTTTCTGTATCTTTATCATAGGCAGAACTAAAATCTTTGAAAAATTCAGAATTTTTGCAGTCGCCTGACTGATGCAGCTGGAGCCCAGAGCAGCGCCCACAGGCTGTCAACCTTTTGGCCAAGTTCTTCCAGGGGTCACATGTCGCAAACAGAGGCGGAAGAAGACAAGGGGACACGACAAGATGCGACTGTGCCATAAACTAGCCATGAATAATCACTAGTCTTTGCCCCTCTTCAGATGCTTTAATTATGGATTGCCGGCGACAGTGCACAGCTTGGCACCGCAGACATTTAATCATTACAGTATCATTTCTTCACCAAAGTAGTCCCACTGTGTTTTAAATTTAAATCATCATCTCCACGAACACAGTGGTGTGTACACACACACACACACACACACACACACACACACACACACACACACACACACACACAGGTCCCAGCATTCTGACAGCTTACAGAAGACAAAATGACACAACACCCTGTCAACTTTATAAAACTATCAATTGATCTGTAATTTTTCATGTTTGTGTGTGCTTTATTTGGAATGCCTTATTGCTGCCTGAATGCTTATTCATGCACATGAAATAATAGCCATAAGGTCATCAGCTTCAGCATCGAACAGCAGAATTACGACATGATCTCAGTGACTTTTTGACCGTGACAGAATTGTTGGTGTCACCGGGGCTGGTTTGAGTGTTTCTCTCTCTCTTTACAACTGCGGTGAGCAGAGAAGCATCTCTGGAGGAACAACACGTGAGGTGGTTCTACAGCATCAGGTTCAACTCCGGTAAGGTCAGAACAAAAATCTGAGGCTGCAGTGGACACAGGACAGATGAAGACAGGACGTGTGTGTGTGTGTGTGTGTGTAAATGGGCTGTCTTTTTATAGCACTTTTTCAGTCTTATCGACCACCCAAAGCTCGTTGCAAACAAAAGGACTGGAGGAGCCAGTGATCAAACCATCGACCTCAGTGGACAACCCACCCTAACTCCCGAGCCACAGCCACTCCAACGGTGTGTTTGCGTGTGGGACGTGTGTGTGTGTGTGTGTGTGTGTGTGTGTGTGTGTACAGATAGATAGAAATATGTCTAACACACTGCATACAGTGTGTGTGTGTGTGTGTGTGTGTGTGTGTACAGATAGATAGATAGATAGAAATATGTCTAACACACTGCATACAGTGTGTGTGTGTGTGTGTGTGTGTGTGTGTGTGTGTGTGTGTGTGTGTGTGTGTGCGTACTTAATTTCTCTTTCTCTTCTGCTGCTTAATGCTTCCGCTGCCATTGTCTCTGCCCCGGCACTGTGACAAAAATGCATGCTTCATCAACTTTGTCACAAAGTCTATGCATTCTATAGTACAGCAGGACGGGCTGGGAGGCCGCAGAATACCAATGAGCAGTCGGCGCTACGTCCCCGTCAGCCCCCTTTAAACATCCCGCAGCCGTACGCAGGCAAAAACAATCCCCTGGTGAAACTTACATCACCTTTCAGCGCGCAGAATAATCTCTTTCCAAGTAAATCATTTCCTGAGCACCCTGTCAAATCAAGTTTGCATATTGGCTTTCTAAAGGCTTGTGGTCTGAACACTGAGATTAAAGCCCAACCATAGCTTCACATCCTATTTTGCCAGATTAGAAGAAAAACGCAAAGGCCCAGGAAATTGCATCACCTGTCAGGTTGTGCTGCGACAGATTATTACAGCCATTAAATCCCATTGCAGCGTGAACCAAATGAGTTTCTCTGATTTGTCAGCTTTTAATGTTCAACTCGACTTTGCCCCCGAGCCGATGATTTCATGACAGTTTCACGGAGGAAACCGTTTGATTAAATAGACGGCGTTCCGAACAGGCTGCGGATCAGCACAACAAGCCAAAGAGACGGACAGAAACAGACAACAAACCTGAGACCCCCAACTGACCCTCAAAGATCGGACACCATCAAAAGCAGACGGATCAAACGCCGTGCCATCTCCTGTCCTACACACACCACAGAGACCCAGCCGGCCTACAGTGTCTGCTACTGTAGTGTCAATGTCTTGGGTGCAATAAGGAATACCGCTGAAGAAAATGACACGTTTGAATTTAAAATTGTGAATTAATCAAATTCAATGATGACGTTTGGCACACACCCACACTGCTGAGGTCGGGGGGGACTTACTGTTTCCAGGGACGTCGGGCACAATGAGTGTCCACACGTAGGCCTGTCACAATAGGTACTTTTTGTCCAAAAAATCAATGAGAAAAACAATATTATTGTCATTTTAAGACCATTTTTTGTGTGACCTTGCAGTTCTGGCCTACATGATTCGTGTTGCTGCTGAGAGAAATTCATCCAAAGTTTAGACTTGAGTTTAGGTCTCAGAAAAAACATACTTCTCTATGTTCTGAATTCTACTGTAAACAACGGATTGATACATTTCAGGCTACATGAAGCTATGAGTTAAAAAAAAACCCTCATATGTTATATGTATGTTGGAAAATCATTTTTGACAAAGTGGTTCTAAAAGTCGTGCAGCTCAACTCAACTGCAGCAGCAAGTCTCTGCCAGTCCGGAGTCAGACGCGACATCCACGGGCCAACCGGATGAGAAGCACGCAGACAGCCGCGGTGCACGAGCGAGCCCCAAACCTCCCGAGCAGTCTCGTCGGTAAGCCCAGAGAGAAAACCCTGATCCAGCCTCTCATCGCCTGCACCGCTTTGAGCAGGCTAAACTTTGTCGGGCAGTTCTCAAGCGGGTGTATCACGATTTAAGGCCGCAATACATGCTTTGATTGAAATGGCTCACATTTAGTCTGGTAACACATGAGAGGCGAGCAGAAGGAGGCGGAATGTTTCGTCAGTGTCGGACTTGGAGTGCAAGGGGCACGGCTGCTTCCTGGAGGCAGTGCGTACCAGCGTAATCTTTATTAGTATTTAACTCCCAAAAAATACCAGGGGGGGGGGGTGTTTATAATAATCTTTGGAGGGGACAAAATTCTGTAAATACACACACAAAAAATCAGCTGAGGGACAAAGGAACTGAATCCAGTCCAGCTACTGGTCACCTCCCCAACAGGGGCCTTTTTAAACAGCAGTGTGTGTGCGTGTGCGTGTGCGTGTGTGCGTGTGTGTTCTTGCAGCCACTCATCATGTGCGGCTCCGATCATTGCAGCTCTGCCACCGCACCGGAGCAGCGGATGGAGGAACACGCAGCCGTTCATTAATGTTCCGACACCCCCTCCCCTCCGCTGTGTTAGCGGGATGAGCCCGGGCTTCCTCCTCGGGCACATCTGTACACTTTACACATACAAATGCGCAGAGCGTGCACATAACGTCGCTCGCTCTCCCCCTCTCCAGAGTTCTCCGGCTGCCTCGGGCCACAGCGAAGGCAACGAGGAATACATTCATTTCACAGTCCAGCCTATTTTATTCAGAGAATATCCAGTCAGGGGCTGCAACATGCTCGGACCTGTTCTACATTCAGGTGCCTCGGAGCAGTGCGGGACCAGTTCTCTTGGCTGGTTATGAAACTGAAACGGCCGCGAAAGGGTTCATGGAAACTCTTTAGGTCAGATGTTAAAGGTTCCGTCTGTCGTCAGTTGTTGTCCCTCACACAACCGGTGGCTGCTTGACAGGAGGGGCAAACAGCCAGAACAGTTAGACCTGGTTCTATGTTATAGTTTCACATTGAGAGATTTAGACGTTGAAACCTGTGGTTTCTGTACCTGTCAATATGTCAGCTGTGTGTGTGTGTGTGTGGGGGGGGGGGGGGGCACTTAGCACTTCAAGGCGGTAGGTGCAGTAGATTTCAAAGCTGCTGTTACCCTGCCAGGTTTTCACACGTTTCGCTCAAAGTGCAACACCAATCAACACCCTGCTTCTCTAGCAGATGAAAAAGGGAGAGCAAAAAAATATAATAATTCCCATGCAGAGTGCCTAAAAAGAGGACGTCCTTGCTGCTGAAAGAGCTCTCTGTGAAACAGTCAAAAGAATCTCCTCGCGTTGAGCCCCTCTCTTGGACTTCGATGGAAAGCGCCATGAGGTCAAGGAGAATTCTCGGGCAAAAGCACCTACACTATTTTTTTGTTTTAGAAAATACAGCTCGACGCTGTACGCCTGCAAGTTCAAGTTCCCTGAGAAAGAATGTTTTCGATTTATGCAGAGGGAACGTTTAGCCATCAGTCACTCACAGCGAGGGACAACACAACAGGTTGTGTTGAAAACAAAAATAATCGCAAAAATCTGAAAGGATGTAAAGGTAATATAATAACACGATGGGAATGTGCAAGCAGAAAAAGGTTGAGCCATTCAAATAATAAATAAGAATAAGGACGTTTGCAGAGTAACGAACCCGAGTAGATGAGATGAACATATACATTGTGTGTGTGTGTGTGTGTGTGTGTGTATATATATATATATATATATATATATATATATATATATTTATACTTCAACATTACTTTTAACCAAATAGATTTAAAGAGCAGAGGTCTATATTTACTCACTTGGAGTTTCATACAGTTCATAAATCGTGTGACAATCACAAGACAGTCGCATTATCTCCTCTTCCTCTCCCAAAGGATGGTCCGGTGTATCCTATGCCGAAGGAGATGAGGAAAGAACGCATTGAAGCTCCTTTCCTCGGCATTTAAACGATTCAAACGGCTCTCATCGCGTCTGCCACTTAAACTTTCTTCTGGGTCGTCTTCTCAGTTATGAACCTTCCCAAGCAAAAAGCAAAAGTAGATTGGAAGACTATTCGATTGTAACCTCTGTCTGAGAGAAACCATAAACCATTAATAATAATCAGCGTAAATGGCAAATAATGAATAAATAGCTGTTATTTAAGGACTATTGAATGTATTCAATCGTGTGAGAGTCATATTATATCCTGCATCATCATCCTCCACTGATATTAAACACGCAACAACATGACTGTTTAGATATGTTGCGCATACGTTAATGTTTTCTGCAGCTCAGGTGAAAGTGTTCGTCACCAGAAGTTATTGCAGTCAGGGTCCAGTCATTTCAGTCACTAATGAATCACTTGGACGACCGTACTCTGCACAAAGAATTCAGTTTGGACAGTGATGAGTATAGTATAGTCCCCCGTGTTGGAAAACGGGTATGAAATGAGACACACTGTCATTGCTTAAAGGGGTTCAAGATGACTGCCTGTCCTCTTAGTGCGAGATAAGACAATGGGCCCAGTGTTCATACTGGTCCAAAGCCAGTTGGTAGTGCAAAAACAGTATTGCATGTTGGTGGTGTTTCTTTTTCCACCTGCACTTGTTTAGTGCTAATGTTTCTCAACTGCTGAACAAATCCTCCTCGTGCCAGTTTGGATAGAGAAGCACAACTGAGACTGATCAGGGGTTTTAGTTTAGCATGAAATCGCATATCGAGCATGCTTCTCCGTGGCTTCCAGTGTGTGGGGGTTGTTTCACCTTGAACCATTTGTGTCTGCGTCCATTTTAAAGAAAATAATGTCCAAGCGTGAAAATAAAAAGAGGTTGGATATAGGGTTGGACTGGCATGAATCTGTTTAAAAAAATTTGATATTAAGCCAATCACATACTTGGTGGCGCTAATGGGTCTCTAAGATGGATTGTCAACCACCAATAACCACTAAATGAGAAGCAGCAGGGAGACAATCGGCGGGCCGACCGAGTGATACATGGTGTTTTCAATTCCCCACAACAACCGTTCAACTTTGTCGGGCTTCAAATCCGAACTGCTGCCACAATGGTGCAGTTTTCCGGTGGCTGCTGTGGCTCAGGAGGGAATTTAGAAGGTCCACTAATCTGTGGTTTGATCCCCGGCTCCTGCCGTCCGCTTGACGAAGGTCATGTCCTCGGGCAAGACAATGGAACCCACGTCGCACCTGACGGCTGTGCTGGCAGGGTGTGAATAGGACGCGTGACAGAGAAGTGCAGTGACGGCGTTTTATCTACTCGTTGAGACCATTAAAGTGTCATATAAATGCCGTCTGTTCAGTATTCTCTGAGACTGCTGAACTGAAAAACACATTCCAACCCCCGACTCGGCTGAAATTTTGGTCTCCTTCATGTTTGCCGGCCTCGGCTCAGCAGTAAATTGTGCATGACTCGCGAGGCACAAGTATCTCGTTGTCATATTGCTTATTACTCATGCAATACAAGTTGGGTTTGGGCCCGGAAACAGAAATCGACCCAACTCCAGTCGGATATGCCATGTCAACGGTGTTTCTCCACTCATCTTTGATGGACTTCTCGGGCAATTACTGATAGATGGTTTCTGCAGAATACCACGGGGGTCACAGAGGAGATAGATGTTTCAATGTACAACAGTGTGTCCCGGAGGGATAACTTGACATTTCAGAGTTACTGTCTCAGTATCGTCTTTTTTTAATACATTGATAGAGAAAAAAATACATTTTCTACACTGGCCTGGTGAGGGGCAGAGGCACACTAAAAATTAAATGTCAAAGCATGCCTTTTAGGCCCACACTAACTTTCTGAATGAAACCTTTTTTAAATGTCTTTTACTGCCAGGAGACAGTCATTTGAGAGCCAGCGTGGCCCGGTGGCCCCACACCGGCCAACTGACCTGCAGACACAGACGTCGGCACGTGCTCATGCCCATTCCTCCGCTTCAGCTCACCCTGCACTGCCTGTGCCTTTTTACATGCTGACTTTATTCTGGCCAATAGCTAATAGTGGCTGGATCTGTTTTTCCTCTTGGAGAGATCGCTTTACACACACACACACACACACACACACACACACACACACATAGGGGTTGTAAACTTCATTGAAGTTAAAGCTACAGTGTGTAATATTAAGAAGAACGTATTCACAGACATTGAATTTATTGTCCATAACTATGAGTTCATATGTGTATAATCACCTGGAACAAATAACCAATGTTTTTTCAATGTCAACTCTGAATGAGTTAATTATAGTTACATGAGGTGGACCCGACCTCCGTGTGAGTCGCCATGTTTTCTACGTCGTGCTGTGCTGCGTTCCGGTTCCACTGCGGCTCGGGAGGTCGGAAAGAAATCACCAACCCGACTTCTGAGGTCCGAGTTTCGAGGTATTTCATGGAACGCAGCATTAAATACGGTCGCAGGTAGCGGTCCACAATACGTCGCATTCGCGTTGAATTTCCAGCTGCTGGAAACTGGAAATGGAATTAGCGGTGCGCCACCATAAAGGGTCCCACTGGGGCTTTAAAGTTAATATATGCTTAAAGAACCAGCAGATTTATATATTTACAATGTGACTCAACATTTATTTTAAGTATGTGAAATACTTTTGCCACTGAAAATCACCCAGACCAAAAACACTCCTGCCCAAAGTTTGGGCAGGAGCCTCTGGAGCCTGTTCCTCAACTTTGCTTGAGGCGCGAGTCTCAAATTCCAGCGTGCGGAATTAAAAAATGATCATCTCTGATTTTGACGCATCAATTTTTTAACCGTCCATTGTTTCCGACAACGTCAGAGGAGCAATGCTAAATCAGCGAAGGTTTTCTTGCTGACAGCCAACACTCATTAACTGTTAACATTATAGCTGTTAACCAGCAAGATTGTAAAGTACAAAATAATGAAATTTAATGACATTTAATAAATTTAATTTTTTTACATGTGCAGGCAGCAGCATAAACAATAGTCCAGGAGGATTCACACACCATCACACACCTGCAGAGTAACACAGAAGAGAGAAGCCTGTCAGATTGCATATATATATTTATATATACATGATGGATGAATCTGTACGAGTTTTTTCTTCTTTTTTTTACCAAAATAGGAAATAACTTCATGCGTTGATGAACTTGCTGAATGGCAAATGACAAACTCAGCATGAATCACTGGATTCATAAATCTTTTATTATTGTGTTGTCACACTGTATATGACAAACGTTCGCTTCGCGTTGGAAATTGTGAAATCCTGAAAAGCTTTTGGGCAGAACCGCCCCGTTAACATCTTTACATACACTTTGCTTTTCACATTTTCAGTCGACGTTAAAGTGGTCCATCACTTTTTTTGTGCTCAGTAACAAGCTCAATCTATTGCGCACTCAGGTGCAGCTACTTTACATGTGGTCTATTGGGAGCTCATTAAGCAGCAGTAATAATTCTATAAGGCCCATGAGGGGAGGTATAATATGACAGCTTATATTGCGTTGTATTTGTTTTTTTGGTCTTACAGGGACAAATAAGCATTCTCAAGTGAAAGCGCTCTTACTCAAAAGAGTGGCAGATACATATGTCTCCGACCGCAAAACAAATTAGCGACGCATCCATCACATATTCCTCGGCGCGACTTGAGAATGAGCGATATACTCGGAGGGGAGGATATATTGAGATCAGCTGGCGTAGCTCTATAATTTATAGACTCACTGACTCGAGAGCCAACGCAATCATTCTCATGAGACTGATTCGGGCTATCTATCACAGCCCGAGCAAGCCGGTCCTGAGCAGCTTTTTAAAGACTGTTTGCGTGATAGATCTTTCAGAAGCGAGGGGGGAACGCCTCACAGGTTCAATAACCTGCCGGATGAGTTGTCGAGCGTCCGGGGATGCTGACTCGCGGAGATGAGAGCTATCGGCGGCGCGTGCTGCCAGTGAGATTGCAAACAATGCTCGTCTTCCTGCCAGGGATGGGAACGCCGCGGATAAAAGTCTGAGCGTGTTTCCTGTACGTACTGTACCAATTCAAGCATAAACGAGAGTGAAATGTTTTGAGTTTCTGTATTCTGTTGATCCAGAAAATGTTTTTTTTTTCCATCCGACTTTCTCCTGTACACAGAAACACATGGCGCGTCGGACAGTAACCTCGCCGGCCTCGCTTGAACTCCTGAATTCGTGGCTAATCTGTTGGTGTTTGGCATTTCAGATTGGATGCACACAGTCTTTTCTTTTAGGATTTATACGTTTATTAAGGTTTTCACAATTTGAACATAATACAACTTAACATGAATCACAAACATTCAAATGAATCTTAACAGAGGACCGTAAAAATACATAAATGAATAGAAAATGAATAGGGAGATATTTTAAAAGAGGTGCATACAGTTTGATCATAATACATTTTTAAAAACAAAGACAATGACCAAGAAAAAAAAATCGCCAAACGTGCAATGCCAGGTTTTCTAGGTAAGAACAATCTAGGTATAATACTTATACACGAACAGGGGTCAGATCACATTATCCAAGCCTAGATATGCTATATATTGGCAATATGTTTGTCCGTCCTATCAGTGCTTCTTTAAATCATTATCTCATAAGAGGCTACTATAATCATTTCAGGAAAGCACTTTTAAAGATGGAGGAGGATGTTTAACAGCCCCTACTGATGCTTCAGATGTCGACATGACAGCAGAAATTGAAATGTAACCCTTGAGTCACGACAGAGGTGGATTGCAGCTTAGTCTCCATCAACGGTGTCCTCATTACTTATCTTTAAAATTTGGCTGGCTGTCACCTCAGCAGCTACGCAGGAACCTGTCTGATAAGGAAGCCTTTGAGCTGGATCAAAGCGCAGTCGGTGCTTAGGCGCTGAATATATCCACAGCTCTATTTTGAGTTGGTCTTCATTGACTACACGACAGACAGTCCGGTATATTTTTGCTCGCCGAGAGTCAACTGTTTTAACATCGTTTGGTGAAGAGACCTTAGAGATAAGTCTCAACGTTGAGTTAACTCAATGACTATACTTACTAAACCAGAATTAGATGAGCACTAAAGTCCCGTGTTGTTTCATTTTGTTCCTCAAAAAATGAGCCAAGAAAATGTATATAACTCATGACATTGTGCGAATTTTCACATGAAGGGAATATTGTCACTGACTAGGTGTGTGGACATTGCGGCGGTTATCATTGTTGCCTCACAACAAGTAAGTTCTTGGTTCCAAGCAACCAACCAACTGGTGTTTATAAAAGAAGAATCAGCCATGAAAAAATATGTAGCATACAGCAAAACTTGATAAATTCTAGTGCAAAACTCATGCCACTCTGTAATAATGAATACAATGTTTGACACAATGTATTCATAACGTGATTCATTCAGTGAATTACTTTCCGCCAGGGATGTTTTAAAACCCCTTTCTGTTTGTCCGTTGTTTGTCTGGTCAGCAGGATTACACTGAAATTATTGAAAGGATTTCCACGAGACTTGGTGGAACAACAAGTCATCCAATTCATATGATGAACTATGTTGTATGTGGTAAAAACGACGCGATGACAGTTCCCTAAAATAGCAAATGTACCGGTGACAGGAAGTTCGCCACGGATACTTTTCACCTCAGCTCACCAACTTTAAGAAAATTCGTTGAAATACACAAACTTGCCGGACTTACCAGGTGGAAATATTAATGGAAATATTTAAAAACAAATGAATTGCATAAATGATCATCACTGGTTGAGCTGTAACACCCTCTTTCCCCGCTCACCCTCTGCAAAGCAGAAAATGCCCCAAGAAATAATTTCAAAAAGAAATAAAAAAGAAAACATTATCTAAGCAGCTTTGCCATCAGCCATCCGTCTGTGTCAATCAATGCACCCGGCACAGCTCTGAGATAAAGTCAAATTTGACCAATTTGAAATAGCAAAAAGATTCAAGTCAATATGTGGCGGTCAGTGTTGATACAAATAGATCAATGTAGACTATAGGAAACACTGGAGGAGGAAAGTGCTACAAATCCTAAATATCACAACACATTTTATTTCCCCCTGACACAATTCATCAAGATCCCACCGGAGCTTCGGATCTGTGGTAATCAATTAGCGGCCCGGGGACCAAACCCGAGCCGCTAATGGACGATCACTGGTCTCGTCCCTGGGGGAGAAACTGTCCACAGGGGAAGCGAATTCATGCGGCAGAACGTCTGTTTTCATTAAAGACACAGTTTTTGTTTCCAGATTTCATGTCCCTTTAATTTTCAGTTCAAGGCTTTTTGTCGCTCAAGAACTTTACGAGTGATGTAACTACAGACGGCTGAGAGGCAGTGGGTGGTGGATCCAGTGGTACACTTCACGCTCAGATGTACTTCTTCCTGTCATCATGAAACGGGAACCTAAAATTGGTGTTTCAGAAAGAGAGGCTCCGTCCTTTGCACTTTCATAAATCACTGACACTCTCAACCAAACTCCCTGCCGAGATCCCCACTGTGCAATGTCAGTGCAAATCCAGCGTCACAGCTCAGCGTGAGAAATATAGCACATTATTTTACACAGCCGTGTGCTCCCGTCGCCGACACAACTCCCTGCCTCCGTGACAATGCCAAGTTTGTAGCCGCGATCTGCATGTGGGTGGACCTGACAGCGCCGCCGATGACACGAGCCTCGGGCTGCCTCCGGCCTTGTTAAAAGCCGCCAGATCCCAGCAGTAAAGACCCACGACAAATCTGGTGCCGCGTCCTAATTGGATTTCTTATCTCGGCTGGTGGCGTAAGGACACAGCTCCAATGCGAAAAGGGGGCATTTAGGAGGATAACAGAGCCGCCAAGACCTCAGCGCCAGGCGACGAGGGTCAGACGCGGAGAGATTAGTGGTTTTTTGTGCAACACAGAGGGGGTTTTGGTGTTCGTAATCCCGGCCGTGATCCCATGCTTGTTTCACTGATTCCCTGCGAGAGGTCCGGAAGCCATGTGCATCTACAGTAGATGTCCCAAAGTGCCCTGTGAATTGAACAAGCACCCCAGCTCTGGCTCCTTTTCCCAAAAAAGTAAACCTACAGGGAGTGAAATACAACAGCGCTGCACGCGGACGTTCAGAAAATGTCTTTTTTTTGGGAGCAGGCACTCCTACAACCCGTCAGGGCATGAGCCCACGGCACCCCTCCAAGCAACAGAATATGGGGCCGGATACTCTCAAGGAAGGCAATTCAAGCTCCGTGTACTGTCACCGAGAGAGAAAGCAAAGATCCAAAAAACAATTTTGGTTCTGCAGGAAAATTGTCAGGTTTTGTTTTTTGCTTTTGCTTTTGCTGAGACAATTTATCCATGTGTCAATATGTGTCAGTGCATCACGCCGTGGTGAAGTGGAGGGGCAAGAGACAAGCTCTGGCATTCCTCTGATTATTCGATTTCACCTGGGCAATACAACCTCTGTTCCCTTCCTCCTCTGCCGTTTCAAAACTAATGTCATTATAGACACATGTACTGTGTGTGTGACAAAAGACACCACCCTTTTCTTTGTGTCCTACACTGATGCCTTTCTTCTCCTTGGGTACTAAAACCAAATTGGCTGTCTTTTCTAATTACCCTCATTGATCTACATTGTTTTAAAGTAATCACAAACTCCCAGACGACCGTCCGAGTCAGTTGTGACAGATCGGGGTGATGAGCTCCTCCGTCCTGACTGACCGGGAAGCTGTGTGAAACTGTGTCTCGCAGGTGGAAACAGGGTCGGATGAATAAGACATGTCCGCACACGTGGTTGTAGTCTGTCTCGTCGCTGCGTCCTTGAGTGGAGACTCGTTAGCTACCAGGCGCCACTAACTGGGTGATGAACAGAGTTCAAACCGCAAAGTGCACCGATCCAATGTGCTGTCAACGGGCGACGAAAATAAAATACAGCAATATCCAACATTATAGATGACTGTGGAAATACACATTCTCTAAGGAAAATCGATGGACTCTCAGTGACCTTTTGACAACCACCTTTGTTCGCATTCATATCCATTCTGTGACACACTGTTTAGTCTTTGCTTTAAGACCCTGGAACACGTTTCCTTGGTCAGCTTCTTCATATAAACGGAGGGAACCAGTGCGACCCTTAGAGTTGGTTCCGAGTGAGAAGAGGTGATGTCATGTACGGTGAGTCCGTGCACCACTCAGAGTTCAGCTACTACTACCACTGACAAAATGATAAAAAATGATTAACCAGGTTGTAAAAATCAATAAGAATCTCCAGAACAACCTCCAGGTTTAACTTTGACCTGTATGGTATGGTACCACATAAACCACATAAAAAAACACAACATTTTTGGTGGGTTATTGGACTGACAACATTCTCACAATCTGACTTTTGTTTTAGTAAATTGGCCAAAGCTACGTAAAGAATAAACAAGTTCAAATAAACCAGAATTATCATTAAAATCAATTAAAATCAAGTATAGCAACATGAGTTGCTGATGTCATATTGCTGAGAGCAAAAGACTTTACAATCTGATTTTTCCATCACAGAGCATTCAATAAATTGTCAGCCCAAAACGATCGACCGAGTATTATTCTGCTGTAATTTAACTATCAGCCGAACATAGGACAGCGTTACAAATGTCAACAATTTCACAAACTCACTGGAGTACAGTGTGATAAAGTTTAGAGTTCAGCAGCGCTGCCTATTGTCTGATCGGGGGCCTGATACATGTTTTTTATTGTTTTTACCTCTGGCCTTGTGCTCACTGCTCAAACTGTTCACGACCACAAAACGCATACATAACATAGACTCCATACAAAGATGGACGACATGCCCGCTCCCCAACAGTGAAGCCAAATGATCCGGAGGTCAGAAACCTCCTCCATGTCAGCGGTTGGGACATGGACCGAACTAAAAGAAAAATCAAAGTACACGTTGACTAAAGATTTCCTTAAAATGGTTACTGTCATTTTAGGTCACTAGAGAACTGAGACTGAGTATCGTGCATCATCACGACCTCTGTACTTGTGCACCTCCAAATGAAGTGCAAGATGGCGGCGCCGGCGTCCAAGATATTTTTGGCGCCATTCTTGTACAACAGCGCGAAGTGGAGTTGTGTCGTCCATCTTTATATACATGTCTGTGGTACAAACCCATAAACTCATCTGCGGCTGCTGAGAGCTGCTCATTTACAGACTTTCAGTTTATGCTCAAATGGTATATTGTGTGGATTATCTGGCCAAAAAGCTGCGCGTCGCTCAAATCCCCCCAATAATCGATATATTTGATCCAGCATCCAGGACATATATCGAGGGAAAACAACCCTTGAACTTACAAAAACATCCCAGGGGCTTTTATGAGCATGCGCTTCTGAGATGTATGGATGGATGAAAACCTGATGCTCTGAAATACATCAGCACCACAGAGACACGTGACAGACGAAGGTGCTCGAGCACCGGGGTCACAGAGAAGGGGCCCAGCATCAGGAGCACCAAATGTTGAAAACACCACAGGAACAACCCATCTTTCGTCTTAAGTCCAACTCCCCTCACACATCCAGTCGTGTGTTCCAAATTGCACGCCTCTGGGATGGTGGGGAGGAGGGTCGATACATTTGCCCCCAAGCAAAATTTCTCTGGTGGGACATCGAGGTTGAAAAGTGAAAGTGGGCTAAAATCGATACGGCTGTTGAGTCACACACACACACACACACACACACACACAGAGGGGGGGAGAGAGAGAGAGAGAGAGGTGCACACACACACATCTCGCACTCCCTCCTCCCAGGTCTAGGTGCACTACATGTAGACAATGCGGATGCTGCTGCCGCGCAGCAGAGGACAGGCGTTACTTTGCACCACCTGTCCTCTCACCACTACTCTCACCACTACACCTCCCTGCAGCCCCCTCGCAGCCGCTCCCTCGTGCGATGTGTTCATTCTAACAACAGGTTGGAAATCAGCATGATCTCCCGAGTCTATGCGCGGCAAAGTTGAGCAACTGATGCGCCACCAGAGCCTAAATATGTTGCCTTTTGCTGGTGTTTCTGATATTTTTTTCCCCGACTGTAACCATGTGGAAGTGGTAGCTTTCTTTTTTGTTGTTGTTAAGTGAGACTCTATAATTTCTGGTCAGCCCATACCTTTAATATAATAACGAGGAGCACGACGTGATATGAATGAAATCTCGCCACTGCGCCAGTGTGCGGCTCCTCATCCAACACATTTACACACTGGCCGTCAAGAACAGGGGCTCCCTCGCTCCCTCACCCCCCCCGGAGTGACTCGGGTCACTTGTTCACCTCCGTGTGGAAATGAAACACATCCAAACAGCAGCCGCAACTTCGCAATGACGGGGGGATGCTGATGCGCACATATCCTCTCACCATCTCCAAAGCGCCGCGCGCCAATGCGCATACCCGCTCCACCGAGCTCGCAGCGAAGTTTTGAGCTGTTACAGAGCTCACACAGATACAGTCAGAGAAAAACGGGGAGCAAGTTGATCACAACGAAGCAGAATCGGTCGACAGAGCGTACCTTGATGGTCTTCGTGGACTGGCATTTGACTTGATGCGACACGGAGGCGGTCTGGTTCATCTTGGGACGCCGCGGCACAAACAGTCCTCCTGTCCGGGGTACACGGGGCAGCGGATGTTGGGGCGGGGGTGGAAACAGAGCGAGCTCCTCCTGGTTCCTCTACGGCGCGCGACGCTCGCGCTCCTCGGTCTTTGTTCGCTGTGCGTGTTGAAGCGCGCAGCCGCTCCTGACAGCTACTGTCCGTGCCGCGCGCACAGCAGCGCGCTATGCACTTGTAGGCATTGGGCACAGGACGAAGGGTGGCGATCGGTAACCAGCCGCGACCAGGATAGTAAAACTCGTGATGTGACAAGGTCAGTGTCTGTGCCCGGACAACCACCTACAAGAAACTCGGAGCAGTGGCAGATTTAAACAGGCTGCGCATGTCACATTCTTTATTTTCTTGTTAATGCCTTCACTTTGCTTCACTTATATCACTATTCAATGCGATCTGTAGACACACACACACACACACACACACACACAGATAAAACACCAGCTCATATTGATGCAGGACTGTATCAACCTGCAAGGAAGGCCCAGGGCAAAATAGACCCCCAAAGGTGTTTCCACCCTCTGCTGTGTCACGCGTTTGGCCTTTAAAGGTTACATGCATGATATTTTCCATATCAATAGAGCAGCCAACAACTACTTTTCTATGTAAAGATATGATTTAGTAGTGGCTTGCAAGGTGAAGTCACACTCCCTCTGTGTTGTCATCCGAGCTTCTCCGTTCTTTGTTTTTTTGGTCACCGCCGATGCAAGTTTGGAAATCTGTCCATTTGAAATGGTCTGTATTCACACACACATTCAAACAGCTCTTCTATATAAAAAGCTTTCTTCTATCGCACATCATTCACTCCACACTTGTGGCACAGCCGTCAGGGCCGATTTAGGGCTAAGTGTCTTGCCCAAGGACACTTCGGCACGGACTGGAGGACACGGCGATCAACTTTCTGCTTAAGTGGACAACCCACCCTACCCCCTGAGCCACAACCGCTTTTTTGAGTTTTGCAGATTATAATTGCCAAAGGTACTCCATGTCTGCTAGATGTTAAACCAGGCATCCCCTTTGACTGAAGGTGATTAAGGTTCTTTGGCAAAACAAATTAACGCCGCTTTGAGTTTAAGTTAAGTCAGATTTATTCATTTAGCCCAAAATCAAAATGGGTAAATATGCCTCAGATGGTTTTGATTTTACCATTAAGCTCAGTGCACACATCAGTAAATACTTAAGATTGCCTAACATCAACTAAATAGTTGGTAATTTGATTTAACACACATTTTGTCCGATACAGTATAGGCATCATACACCACGTAAGCAAAATATCTAAACTGAAATGTATGGTGGCCCTGAGAGCTCACAGCACTGCAACTTGAGAAAACGTCTTCATCAATTCGACAACACCTGTGCAGCATTTAAAAAAACCCCGCTGCAAAGACCGCATCACAACACATGAGGAAAAAGCGCTACATTATAGGCCGCGACGAAGTGATGCACACGTCTGGACACACGGATTTCGACTCACAGCGCGATTAAGGTTCTCTTTCCCTCAGTGGTGTTGGAAAATGAGACAAAAAGTAAGTGATTTTGATTTCATTTTAAAAAAATCTGTGTCCAGACGTGTGTGCATCACTTTTAAGTGTCCTCTGGAAACACTCACGTTTTGTTGTGGTCTATTTGCAGCGCTTATTCTGAATTTGTTGTTTTTCTTAATGCTGCGCATGTCTTGTCGAATTGATGAAGACGTTCTCCTAAGTTGCTTGTGTTTTGTCTTAAGGTGCAGTGCCGTGAGCTCTCGGGGCCACTGTAGAAATGGACAGTAAAGGTATTAAAAGTTGAACATTTAAACCCTTTAGCCATGCATGGTTAAAACACATGGTTAAAGAACAACTCCACAGTGAACATTCAGGGCCCTCGGATGGATAGAAAAAGCTGTCTTATGATAGATATGATGATGACCAGAGGTCTTAGTGCACAATAATTAACCGTCACATGACTGGGGGATTAGTGAGAATAAAAGTGATGCGTCTTCCGGTCCTGACGCAGCTGATTGCACCTCTGAAGTCCAACGTCAATAATATGCACCTTATCTTTCGGACTTTTCGACCATGTCGCAATGTCGCTTGCCGTCAAGGCGGTTTTGTCTCACAACTCTGCCTACTTCCTCTGCAGGACCATGAACACATTGTGCACATACAAGTCATTTAAAACCTCGATCGCTGTACCCACAGCTGGAAGTCCGAGGTCCGACAGTCAAACAATTTGGGTTCACAATATCAGAGAACTGCAATGTCATCTTACGATTGACAAAATGCATCCTTCATTGAATGTATTGCAATGGCACACCTCATGATTAGCATAGGTAGATAGAAGTCTACTCAATTCCAGCATACCCAAATCACTATTCTTGGTACTATGTGGATAAATAATAGAATTTAACATTGAAAAACGCTGTAAACATTGGATGGTATGGCGTGCGGAGACACAATCGTCGTACACTGCTGAGGGAAACTCTCAGCTTCGGCGGAAAGGCGCTGATATCGAGCGATTCCACAGGCAGGGGAGAAATATGTTTCTCCGTGACACAGTGAGTAAATGTGTCTGCAGTAGCCTTCAGAAGCTGCTAAATTACACACAGCCCTCTGGTACCACGTTTTTTCTCCGCCTTGTCTGTTTGTATAAGAAAGAAAAAACTGTCATTCTTTTTTTTTTCTTCCTCCTTTGTCTCATTTCTGTTCTCCGCATGTCTCCCTGGGTCTCACTTCACAAATAGTTATGGCCGAACATGTTGAGATATTCAAGGACCCACACCCCCCGGTATCAAAGGACTGGGGTTTAAATCGAACAGTTGTGGCACATCTGTTTCCCATCATGCTTTGTTGTCTGAGGGGTTCATTAGCTGGATGTTGTACAACCTGCCCGTTGCATAACGACTACAAGTTTCTGAGGCTGCATATCAATGTGTGCATACGGGGAAAAGAGACCTAACACCACGCAAGATAATGCTGTTCATTTGTATTCATTTATTGCACGCCGTCGTCTCACTCCGCAGTGTATTAATACCCAGCATATAGAGGCATATCATATTCAAGACTGTTTAAGCCTTTAAGCTTTGACGTAAACCAGAGGTTTGTTACCAATACTGCAAGGAAGCTGCAGTGTGCTAATTAAAGTGTCCGAGTGTAGGATTTGGGGGTGGGGAATATGATAATCATAAGGATGCTTTCATTGATGTACAATCAGCTGAAACTAAACATCGTCGTGTTTTTTAAAGTTAGAATGAGCCCTTAATTTTCTACATCAGGAGCAGGTCCTCCGCCATGTTGCAGCAACTATTGAGAAAAAAAACTTAAAACTAAACACATATTTTGATGTAACCTGAAGACCTGCTTTGAAAGGGCCTGGGGGTTGATTTCATGCGAAGGGGTTGTGTCTACAGCCTCAGATTCAGTGTCACCGTCACGCTGAATACTGTAGGTGATGAGAGCGTGCGAATGGATGTGTGTACAGCTGCGTGCGGGAGTCAGCATAACTGTGTCTCTATATGAAATCATCACGGGGGAAACTTTGACTTTTACTTCTAAATTATATATTGCCAGTGTTTGATTAAGCCATATCAGAAAACAAAGAACAATAGTAGTTTTTTGGGGTTTACATTTGAGGATCCGGAAAAGGTCTTACCCAATAACAACTACAGATACAGATACATACACATGCACAATTTACTATAATAAATGTTTGTTTGTATACAACTCCATTTGCAGATTTGTATATACGGACACATGCACAAAATTAACCAGCGCCGAGTTTCATATCACTCTTCAATAACTAAGATTTCCTCTTTCAGATGGCCGTGAGCGGTGCACTGCAGGCGATGTGCATGACTGAGCATGTATGCATCATGTAAAAGGTTCTTTCAATGACTCCCATGTTTTGTCCCATCGCCACAAAGCACCGTTGTGTCCACAGTGCTCAATGCTCAACATTCGGTAGGATGTGCGCAATAGATTGGACGTACCTACAGGCGAAAACCGGACTCAAATAACTAAATGAATGGCTGCCTGCCTCCTTCTTCACACTGGCAGAGCTGAGCATTAAAGCAGCTCCCCAGAGCTTCAAGTTAAAAAAAGAAGACATGCCAAAGCTGTGGCTAATGGACATATGGAACTTTTGCAGAGCAGGATTACGCGTGTTGTTCTCCATTCAGCTACACGCCACTGCATCAGGCTATTGAATCTACGGATATGTTGTAAACCATACGAGTATAGGCCGCCCATTCGATTAAAAGGATACTTTTATGGAGTATAGCTTTGGGGCTCTGCATGAACACAGGGGTGGCTAGATAGAAATGAAACTGGAAAAAAATGTTTAACTTTTTATATAAGTATGAAATTTGAATTATTTTCCAGTCAAGAAAAAAATTGTAGTTGTGTTTGGGAACATGTCATTCAACTGTAGTTCAAACACTGAAATACATCATAGCAATTTGCAAAATGTGTGAGAGTCTGGTCCAAACAAAAAACCCTGCAAAGAATTGAGTTTGCAAGATCATATAAAAATGAAATGAAATCCCTTTGCACCCGTCATGAAATGTGACCCACGATTGGAACGGGCTTTTGTCCCATTCTTATTAGCATCACTGTACAGATGTGAAAACATGGCAACCCTGCACACTGAGCTGCTCAAGGCCAAGTAACTGTGTATTCTTCTTTATACCGAATTTCTTCCAAGGGGGGATCTTCGCATGAATACATATTTGCATGAATACATGTTTGAAGTGTTTGCCACAATATGAGTACTTCTGCAGTGCAGATAAGTGTCATTTAATATGTAAATAAAAATGCTAAAACGTTCCGATTTCAGCGAGTTAAGTCATACATATGCATTGTGATCAGCATTCAAGTTTGATGGGGTTACATAACGAGTCATAGTAATCACACTAAATGCTGTTTGTGGTGTAAATCATCATGCATGACTCAAACTATGATCAGGAAGAAGAGGGGTTCCACTATGTGTTGTGATGAAAAATTTCTATTTGTGAGCACACTGGGCAATCAATGTGATTAATCATGGGCTTTAGTGGGAAACTGGACTCATCCAAATTCAAACATGCCCAAAGGATTTGATTGAACAGACTAATTGTCTGTTAGAGGAATTAATTAACTCCGTGTCCACTGGGGGATGGATCACACACAACAAGGGGGATTTAGTTTGCCTCAGTGAGATGACACTGGTTACGGGGGCCTTGGAGAAACATTCGCTTTGAAGCTGCACTCTTGCAAAGGATGGGACCGAATCAATTCTGTTCAATTTGCTTTGAAGGGGAAATAGCTTCCTCATCTCCCGGAGTCCATCACTGCACAGTGGGACACAAAGACTTGTCCCTGTTTACTCTTTGTTATGAAACCAAAAGCCGGCAATTTGCATTTTTAAGCAGACTTAACAATGTCTGATTACCTGGCCCTTTTTTGTACATGTAGAGGCTAAATGAAAAGCATCCACACAAACCCTTTCATCTAACTTAGCACTATGATTACTGCCGCTGATGTCACCCCCCCTGACCATGTGAAGAGAGTGTATTTCCTGCCTATTTGCCCGAGTTTACTTCCTCAAGGTTGAATTCCACTTCTCAGTGACCTCTTCCTCCCAGTTTTGCAAGATGTGGTAATGGGAATGGAGCCCGGTGGAGACAATTGTTCGCACCTTGATTTCATGGGTCATCGTTTCCGGGGTTTGCACATCTTGTCCCCGGAATGGACTATAAATGAGATTATAAGTCTTCTCATCCTTCCGCTGGCTGAACTCAGTTGGGCGGCGTGTATGAAATGTATGGCTGGGAAACGGGATTACCTATCCAAACCTTCATTTGGCAGTAGTGTGTGATGCCACTTGCTATCCTGCAAACAGAAGCGTGACAATGGGACCATTGGGTGCCGATACTGACACGTGCTTTGCACTGGATTGACGATTTAGCCGGCAGGCCCCCTTCATACAGGGAAAACAGGAGGATGAAGTGAGAATATACTTTCAATTTTTGCATCTATTTATTTGCACTATAGAAAAGAATAAAGTTGGTAAGGAAAATATATTAGGGTGCAAACCATAAATAAAATGCAAGGTAGGAGCCAAGGCTCTTGCACTGCATGTGCACTCATTAAATTGTTAAACAGAGGGTGAAAAGAGGAGCTGCAGGAATGGGCAGTATGAGAACACTGATGCCTTTTCTGAACATTAGAGCATGTAAACCTTTTCAAGTGGTAACCAAAATTAAAAGTATGAACCGGAATGTGAGCATAATGTCACCTTTAATCATATCGTAGATAATAATAAATAAAGAAGAGGTAAAACATCATAATAATCAACAATGGATGCTTTGCCTGCAGCAGCAGCAGCCCATAAAGAAAGCTTATGTTAGTCCCATAAGTGTTCAATATCACACATACATAAAAAAATATATAGTGAAACTAATCACAATAATTACACTTAGTGTAAAATAAATAAATTAAACAATAATTAGCGAAATATGAAATTATTAAATGGGCATGTGGCCATTTACAGCTTTATCATTTTTGTTTGGTGTTTTATTAGAATAGGTTTAGCTGCTGCACTGTTCACTTCTCTCACACCGTACACTTTTGCAGGAACTCTTTTCACTCTCCATGTTAGTTCTCAAATCCCACTCTGCTCTGATTGGTCAGCTGCTGACTATTTTGTGATTAGCGTGTGTGGAGAATATCTCGACCTAAAATTAGTTCACTGTAATATAATTATTTCATTTCTGAAAAACCCTCAACATTACTGTCAGTGTCAAAAGTCACACAGGCTGAAATTTTTTGCAAGCTAACAATTGGGTAATCATAGACTGTATGTAAAAATGGACGTAGTCACCAGGTCTGGAAAATGAAGCCCAGGCAGTCTATGGAATGACCAGCAGAGGGCGACTCGTTCGGTTGCAAAAACAAGTCAGTTTCTATGGAAGTCTATTTCCCACTTTATTTATAACACCAGTAAACATTTTCCTGAGTTTATGGTCTAAATCTAATCGTTTTCAAGTCTTTTATAATTTAGCATGATTTTAATTTTATAAGTACACTACAATCAGTGCATGGTTGCAGGCGGAGGTGGATGCGCAGTGGACAAGCTCTCAGTCAGACAGGGAGTGTGTCTATGTTCCCCTCAGCCCTGTGTTCCCTCAACCCCATGTTCCCTCCAGCCCTATGTTCCCTAACCCTAATATAGACCCTAATTTTGATGTGGGGAAAATTTTATAGAAATGAGGGAACACAGGGCCTAATTTGGAGGAAATCCTTGAGGGAACATATGGCTGAGGGAAATCGGGGCCTAATTTTGATGGGGGGAGAATTTCATAGAAATGAGGGAACATAGGGCTGAGGGAACAGAGGGATGACCTCAAATATACTGTAATACACAAATGGAGACACTAATAAAATTACTGCAACGCGTTTCAAGTGGGCTCTCACCCATACAAGATAAATAGGCCTCTTGCAGTTAACTGAATTACTATCATATTGATGTTCTACTATCATTCTTCATACCCGATGGCCTTCATTACTACAGGTGACAACTCCTTCGGAGTAAACTACTGAAAAGCTTTACATTTAAGTACGTGGGTCTGTCTCTTGTAGCCCTTGTGAGCAATAACACTGCCTGACGTATGTATGTGCATTTATCAAACATTTCAGCTCTGATTGTTCATTTCATTTACATTGTTGGCTTGAAATTCCAATGTAACTTCCAAAGAGTAACAATTAAAAGGACCAAGTCAATGCACTGAGAAGTCGACAAAGTATACACACAGTTTAACCGATTTGTGTTCATTTACACCTGAAAATGTATTCTTGGCCTTGAATACAAAAGCTTTGGGAAAATCAAGTAGGTGGATCTTGAGATGTGGCTGTATTGTAAAAAAAAAAATTTGGAGTGAATACACTGTCTCACTTTTTCCATATCTACCCTTGCTATTTGGAGTGCATATGTTTGTTCACACTGGAATAGTACTTCTCGGATTGTCCTTCCTATCGCCTTTTCCTATCTACTATTCTTTGACCTCAATGGAAAACGTCATGAGGTTAAGGAAAGGTGTTCCAACAGGGGTGCTAAGAATACAGCGGATGTTATTGACGTGGGTCTGCTGTGGTGAAACTCCACATGTCTGAAGATGGACTACAATATGCGCATCTTATAGGCTACTTCTCCCTGTGTGTTCTCTGCGTGTTGATTCATGCTAAACATGGACAACATGGTGAAAAATATGTATTTATTACCAAAGTTGGAATTGAAATAAAAACAATGATATAGGCTACGAAACTGAATGGAAAAGGTTGTCACATTGAGAATGTTTGCTCTTGCTCCTGTCCACTCAGATTTATCCACATGACCACCATATGGAATAGGATGGAAAAGTCTACACAGGCAACGGTAACTTACATGATGACTTCTCGGTCCCTTCCCGGTCATATTCATATTCATATTCTTCTTCTTCTACTTTGGATCTAATCATTTAAGTTTGTGCATGGCACATCACATTAAACCTTACTACCGCATTGAATTGTGGGGCGTGTATATCTCCTTTTCTTTCGCATAGGAAGGTCCAGTGTACCCAATGCTAAAGGAGATAGGAAAGGAAGCATTGAAGCACCTTTCCTAAGCTTTTAAAGAATCTGAGCAACTCTTATCATTGCTGCTGATGAAATGCTTCCAATGGTCATCTTCTTCTTCTTCTTTTTCGCCATCTCGACTACAGAGTGGAAGGAGAAGGACCTTTTTATTGACCTATTTTGATTTAGAGGGCGGCTGTGGCTCAGGGGGTAGAGAGGTCTTCCACTAACCGGAGGGTCGGTGGTTCAATCTCTGCTTCCCCCTGTCAGCATGCCAAAGTGTCCTTGGGCAAGACACTTAACCCTAAATTTCCCCTGACGTGGCTTCCGGCAGTGAATGAATGTTACAGTAAAAGAATGAGTGAATGTGACTTGTATTGCAAAGTGCTTTGAGTGGTCAAGAAAACTAGAAAAAGCGACACACGAATACAGTCCATTTACCATTGTTGGTGATTTCCATGTTATGTCATTTTTCAAGTAAATTGAGAAATGCACATGAATTTCACCTCAGGTTATGTCTTCACATCTGTTTGTAAGCAGGATTACTCAAAAACTACAGAAGCAATTTCTTTTATGTTTTGTGGAGGGATGGGGGCATGATCCAAGGAAGAACCCATAAAAGAGTTGGATCCAGGATTTTTTTCCCCTTTCACTTTCTTTAACATAGCAAGATATGGCATTAGCCTTGGCAGCGGTGCGCACCATCCGAGCGCCCCTTCTAGTTTATTGGGATAGTAATTTTTCCTTCACAGACCCAGACACAACCTTTGAGACCAAGCAACACTGTTGTCTCTCTTGTGAGGTTGTTGTAGCTCTTCAGCTACCATGCCAATAAATGTTGATGGCTAATACAAGGCCAATGCAACGTTCCTTTGGCTCATGTAGCAGGTCAAACAACATACTAGTCAAGTGGGACCTACTCTCTGCAGCTCTGATCAGCTTCAGCCTTGATCTACTCTCATAGCTACAATAATGTCCCACAGCACATTTAATAACACCATCATTTGCTGCAACTGTCTGACAGGTTACTACCATCATGCTTACTTTCTCTCAAAATGAGATATTCGCACTCTGCGATGATTCCATGCGGTGTAGGGCCTATGAGGTTGATGGGACAGATGAGCAATCAGGTTTTGCAATTAAACCAAGATATTAACACAATCGAAGGAACATCATGACACACAATTAGTATAAATGGATCTGGAGGGATAAAAAGTAGTGAAAAGGATAAAAAGTGGTGAAATCATTTGGAGGTAAGTGCTGTAGTTCAAACAGGCTCCACGGATACAACCACAACTTATATATATATATATATTTTGTGTGGAATAGAATGGAACACAATAGAAGGCACACGTTAAGAAATACGGCAACACCTACAAGATGATGACAGATGGAAGCTTAGCAGTGAAAACTAAATTCATGACATCTTTATCTCTTTGTCAGCTGATGAACTGGAGGTAAAATGTTTGAGGAGAAGCAGGAATAATTATTAGATGATTCCAGATGGCCATAAAGACAGTCGTGGTTGCACAGATGCAGACTCTTTCTCTCCAAGAATTCGAGACGAGACGATAAAATCCTTCAAGATATACAACAGAATATGAAAGCATTACACCTGGGAGAGAAAAAAGAGAAAAGTTATACCTGTGTTTACTGGAGCCGTGTGATGATTTTGTTTGTATTTGTTACTAATCCTCCCAAGAGTCTGCAGAACGTCTGCAGCATTAGCAAACACCTGAAAGTATGCCTTGACTATAAAATATCATATTCCAAGGCACTTAAGTCTCGTAAAAATCTTATCATTAAAACTTTATTTCCATGTACAACTTTGGTACCTACTCACAAGCTCCTCAAAACTATGAATGAACATTTACTGTAGGTTATTTCTCCCTAACCCTCTGATTCGAGTTTTCTATATTTTTGGCCCTACGGGAGATTTGCCACAGATAAATTGTTAAAAGTAAATTTTGAAAAATGGATAAAAGTGACAACGCAATGGTAAAGGTTAAGTTAGTGTAAGAAGAGGTGGACAATTGAGTCTGTCTCCTCTGTAAGCAAATTGCGTTGTTGGCTATGATCATATTCACAATTTTCCTCTCTTACGCTTTTGAAAATAAAAGTCTTGTGCCTCCATCAGGTGCTCGTCTCTAAGTTCTGCAAAAGTAGATGTAATGATGGGAAATCATCCCATTTACAAACTAGGAACATATAGTAACTACACATTGCTGTACCTGTATGTGACATTGTACAGTAATTCAACGCATTTCAGACAGCATACGGCACCATACATGTATCTGCTGTAACAGCACAGAGTACAGGACTCCAAAGTTACAGTGGAGAGCAGTATTTAAATTACTTAGCTATTATCCTCTCTGCAGGTTTATATTACAGTATAGAAGCTACTGTAAAGCTGCTAAGATTTGGCTGCACTCTTTGCCCAACCAAGGACATTAGAGTTACATGAATTTCATCTGAAAAAATGAATCTCCTTCTTCCTTCCTCCACTTCCTCGTCCTCTGGCTCTTCCTTCATGTCGATCCATTGTTTCAAAACTTTCCACCTGTGGAGTTGTGTGCCAATTGTGTTCAAGTTGTGATGACTTGAGTTAGTGATGTTGAATGCAGTGCTCTCTGAATGAGCATGTGGTGTAGCGAAGATTAATGATCATTTGTGTTTAGAGTTTTGCCCAAGTTGTTCAGCAAACCTGAATCATGTGTTTAAACAAGGAAATAGTGTTTAGAATTTTGGGAAAAGTGTCTGTCTTTTGGTAGATGGCGTTTTGGTTTGGGATTGTTTAGTTACTGTAATAGGTCTAGGAATAGTGTGTAAGCAATAGAGAAAACTGTATTCATTACAGTATGAGGTTATTTTTTGTTGTCGGCCAGGAAATGATTATACTGTATTCTACAGTACATTACTGTAAGGAATAAAAAAGTTCAAAATCTATACATAAGTTTTGTCTTTATATTGTTTTCATCATTCAGAGTAGAGAGTTTTGTTCAGGGCAAAAACCATAGGATCATTGCAGTTACAGGTTTTGATGGAAGTGTTTTGAATTGATCTCACCAGTGTTTAATGGCAGTTTGTAGTGTGTGTGAATTTGATGGCTTCGGTGTGACGTCTGAAGGCAAAGTTTGGTTTTGATGTAAGAGCACATGGTTTTTGAGTGGAGAGTTTGGTTTTGACATGGAAGTTGGAAGATGGGAAAATGAGTGTGCAGTTATGCAATTGTGTTTAGAGGTTTGGGAAATGGAGCATTATTTCAAGAAATGTGTCTTAGCAATCGAGAAAAACTGAAAAGAAGGCCGTTGAAAGTAATTATAACTAACTACTTTAAAACTATATATATATATATAAATATACAATGTTAACCATTGGTCAAGGAACAGTGTTGTGTGAATAGCTAATTTTCATCAGATAGAGCCTTACAATGATATATGCATTCATGAAGCACACTGCAGATATAAAAATCCTCATGTGTGCTGTGTAAACTGTTTAAACTAAGGAAAATGTGGTTTTCCTCCCACAACAAGAACTGTTTCCTCAACAGAAAAGAACGCTCCGGCCTCAAACAAACAGCATGCAGTGTGCATCCACCCACGTCTCAAGTACAGGCTCATTGTAGTCTCCTCTTCCTTCAAACAACCTGGGGATGTCTGCAAATGAAACCATTCTCTTGCTTCCCCCAGACAATAAAGCTGACACAGTGAGGAAAGTGTTCACAGTGAGGAGGAGGATTGCTCGTGATTGCTCAATTCAAGTAGCTACTGTGTGACACGACGTGCGCGGCAGACAGAGCAAGTTGAAAAGGCAATAAAGTTGCTTACAGTGGGCCGCTGACTAACAAGATTTAGAGAAGATCAGTGTGTGATGTCTCATCCTTCACTCTTTGACAATTAGAAGGTAATGTGCAACACTCTGCAGGCGGTAGCTGTTTCCACCAGCTTTATGCAAGCAAAGCCCGGGCAGATCAGGAAACAGACGGCGCAGATGTTGGATGGCGGTTATCCTCCTGCTCACCAGCACATGAATGAAGGCTCCCCAGAGGCACGGCGGGATGTCCCGTGCCATGATACACCAGGGTGAACCGAGCTGCGACCTGCAGATCAATTTCTCAGTGTTCACAGTGGCATAGTCAGAACCTGGAGGCTCGACCCAGCTCGCCGACCCCATCCGTCTTTTGATTAATAATCTATAACCTGATCCATCCTCTTACATAGATTACATCTGGCTCAAAGGGAATCTCTGAAGAAATGTACAGAAACAAGCACTCCGGTGCTGTGTGTGTGCTCGCAGAATGGGTGTGGAGCTGCAGTTATGGTGCATCTAAGTGGTGTTAGATATTTTTTGCAATAATAGAATTTCTCTGACAAAAGAATGATGATGGGAGAATTCTGTGAACTCGCTTCAGGGCAGCAACAGCAAGATTTACATAAGAAATCAATACTGTTTAAAGGACCATTGTTATGGATTTGTGGTTTACACAGGATCTCAGTGTAAGGAAATAAAACATAAATACATTTACTACAGTTATTAAATGAAAAAAGAATATCCTGGGCTTTAATAGGGCAGGTTGGATTATCAGGTTGGATTATCTGTAGGAACATAAATTAGGTTGTGGGCGGTCATCTGTCTCGACCGGTAGGAACATCTACCGGTCGAGACAGATGACCGCCCACAACTGAGTCTGGTTCTGTCAGAGATTTCTTCCTGTTAAAAGGGAGTTTTTTCTCTCCACCGTCGCCAAGTGCTTTGCTCATTGTGGGATTTGTTGGGTTTTCCCTGTAATATTGTAATAATGACCTCACTATGTAAAGTGCCTTGAGACAATGTATGTTGTGATATGGCGCTATACAAATAAAATTGAACTGAATTGAATTGAAATTGAATCTGATGCCATCTGTGCGACTTTGCCTGGCTCCGAAAAAAAACATTCCTGATATTAAAACAATCTTTCTTTCTGAAAACCACAGATGACATCTCTTCCCTTTTGGGTAGCTTCTCTGAATGTAGGTTTTATTCCTACCTTGTGGATGAAGATAGAAATGTGGACGCCAGATGACCACACTGAGTCTGACTTGTGAGGCCAGGCTTTCTGGAGACCTTGACAGTCCTCACAAAATATCACCTCGAATTATGCTAGCACATGCGTGAGCAAACACCACCGCTCACACATGGTCACGCTGAGAGCTCTGAATCTCCTTGACATGTTGCATAAATCTGAGATATGTCATCAATTGGACAGAGTAAACAACAAGTCACGCACTCAATATATTTTTAGTCAAAGTCAAATGTCTGAAGTTTTTTTCAGTGACCAGTGATTTTCACCTTTACCTAAGTGAAAGTTTGAATGCAATATTTTTATACTTAATTTTCTAAATACTTACAGTTCTGTGGCCCAGGTTTGGGTAAGTTTAGGGAACTTAAGCTGCTAATTAAATGCCAGGCAAAGATCATCAGGGGTGCAGTGATACATTTCATGGTTTAAAGGTGACATATAATGCAAAAATGACTTCAGTGTTTCTGCCCATAATTTGGGGTGGTGCCCGGCTGCCTGGCTAAACCCTACTGGCTCTGAACAACTGGCTTGGATTTCTCTCCCACTGTGATGTCACAGTTGGACTCTTTTGGGGTAACCCCACCTGCAAACTGAGAATCTCCACTTATCTGGTGAAGGTGTGTGACATTTGCTACACACGTTGAAATCGGTTGACCAATCCCAACAGACTGGGCCAGCTGGCCAATCAGAGCAGACTGGGGTTTATCGGAAGGGCGGGGCTAAAAGAAATCCAGGCGTTTCAGACAGAGGGTGAAAAGAGGAGCTGCAGGAATGGGCAGTATGAGAACACTGATGACTTTTCTGAACTTTAGAGCATGTAAACCTTTTCAAGTGGTAACACAAATCAAAAGTATGAACCTGAATATGAGCATAATATGTCACCTTTAAATAAAGGTGTTGGAGAGTGTTGTTTGTCTTTATGTCCTTATGCAGTCCATGGTTCCACGTGTAACATCCGTGCCTTGCTGACTGAACCGATGCCCCCCAGATTTCCCCATTAGCCACACCAGTTTCTCCTTATCATCCAAAATACTGAATTATTTAGATAAAGCTTTTCATCTGACATTGAGACTCCTGTTCTTATGATTGAATTATGAGATAAGGGCAAACATATAAATGTGTAGTTAACAAATTTCCACAGTTATGAAGATTTCTGTCACATCCCCACTGTTGCTCACACAGGTGAAGAAACTGACTCGAGCCAGTCAAACATCACTCCATTGCCTACTCTATATCACTGTGGGGGTGGCGGTCGAACAGTCCTGGCCAAAGTTTGGGAGAAAAAAATGTCTAGAATAACTCAGGGCACTGTTCTTTAATAGCTTACCAAAATTATGGACTTCATTACTATGTAAATTGCAACATGTAACAAAGTTGGACGAGTAATCTTTCACTGCGTTTGAGGTTTCATATCCATCCAGCTCAAACAGGCTGAGCTCGCTGCCCAGCTGCAAAAAAACTCTAAAAAGGCATCGGGTTTGTCTGGCTGTGGGCAAATGTTGGTCAGGTTCACCAACAGGTAACCTACGTAACAACTTCTTTTTCTTCTGTTTGTTCTTCTTCCTCGATCGTAACAGTGAGGGGGTTCTGTAATCTGTGCCCCCCCCCCCCCCCCAACTGCTGTGGTTTTAATACATATTTCAGTAGTATTGTATTTAAAGGGGCTGCCCCCCATCTTTTGGCCGCTCAGCATGCAGACCGCTTCATCAATGATTAAGGTACAGTCGCAGGAAACCACAGACGAAAGCTCATGCAGGTCCTTAACTGCGTCTGCCGGCAGGACATTCAGAAGCAGGGTGTACAAAGGGTAAAGTTTGATTTATTTGATCATTGTTTCAAACACATGGATTCATTGTTGGTTCTTTGAGAATGATGGAGCATGTCATTATGGAGATTTCTTTTCTTTGAACAGATCAGAAACGATTTTTCCTTTGACCTGGTTCTTATGAAATCTTGTGAAATAACCACATAATATTAGTATGTACTGCTCTGGTTCTGAGGGCGGCGGTCCTCACAACTGCTCAATCAGTAAGATCTGCTCATATTAATAATTCTGCTTTTATTGGAGGGGTTGGTAAGATGTTGTTGCCTGGCAGAGATTTTTCCACCACTATGTATTTTCCTGTTTAATGGTGTATGATTAAACATTAATAAATCCTTCATTAAATATGAATGAAGTCATTAGTTCATTTAGTTCAAAGAACACCTTATTAGAAAGTGGTGCTGTATTTTAGGGAGTGTTATTTTAAAACGCATTGGAATGTTGAGGAATGTGTTTTTGAATTAGCAGCAATTATTTTCTAAATGAGATGTTTAATTTAGCTAACGTTAGCTGTTTTCAAGATGTGTTGCCAAATGGATGGAAGGGAAACATCACTAATGATCTGCTTACTTTAAGCCTGTGGACATGTTTTTTCTCTCTCTTTTTATGAGACAAACATATGGTATGAATAGTATTTAGAGATATCTCCACACCTTTAAAATGTTACATCTGACAACTGTTAATATTTTTTTGTGAACAAAGTGGGCGTTCCATCTTTTTCTAAAAGCTCTATATCCAACACTGTGTCCTCTGGGACGATATATATGTTTTATTTTGGACATTTTGTTTCAATATTTGATTTTCACCAATTACTTATTTCCTCAACTTTGACGTGTTCCCATTATTGAATTCCATCGGTGAAGTGTGAAAACGTTCTGAGGTGTCAGTCCGCCCGTTGGTCTTTGAAAGGACCCAATCGCATGGAAACACCTCAGAGTAATTGTTGATCCACTAAATGGGGCTCAGTTCAAGAGTAAATACGAGTAAGTGTAAATTGAAATGTCATTCATAAGGATTATTAGGGATTGGTTATGTTTTAAACCTATCATCATCTAATTTATGTCTCAGTTCCGCACTCTCCACTTGGAAATTTGGAAGAAAAGTGAAATCTATATCTCCTGAAATGCTCAACCCTCTCGTTTCAGTTCTGCCGACATGCTGTTGCTCTCATCTTCTTAGGAACAACAAAAAATAAGCCCAATAAAAAACATTCATCATTCAGCTGTGGTCAGTGGCAGGGGTGCCATCTCTCTCCCACACATCTTCCATTATTTATTTAAGGTAGCCTGTTGTGAGCAGTGGACACGCTGGCAGGGCCATCTCTCACTGAGGCAGGCTGATAAATTGACCTTATCCAGCGCTCCATCAGACACCAGGTGAACCCCCTCACTTTTCCATAGGAGTCCCCCTTAGTGTGCACTATTTATCCCCCTTGTCTCTGCATAAGGACCAAACCGTAACATCAATTGCCCAGTCAACAACTTTGACTTGGCCGACTGTGGCTCAGGAGGTAGAGACCATCGTGTTGCGGTTACGTTCAAACCAACTGTTCTGGACCAACTGAGGCGGAGACAGGCAAACTAGAGTTCTTAACCAGTTTAATTTACAAAAGGCCCAACAATGGGATGCCGATACAAAAACAAAAATAATCAGGTGGCGGCGGCGGCGGCAGGAAGCAAGACACAGCGTCAGATGGCAGCAAAGCAAACAAGTACAAAAGAAACATGAGTCACCGAGAAACACTGAAAACCTGAGCAAAGAAACAACTAAAGCTACCAAGCACGAAAGAAGAAAGAGGGGACGGAATTATCATTGTCAAATGCGTATTAGTCTGGGAGCTCTCTGTTCATTTTCTATTTTCAAGAGGCGTTACCAATGGAGGGACCTAATTGGACAGACCTACAACCAGTGAGAGCAAAGTCATGTCAACAGACCAGAGCAGAGAGGCGATGTCTGATGATTCCACAATGTCTGTGAACGATTGTTGCCGTTTTTGTGGGGGAAATTTGAAAATACCTGGCACTTTTAGTCAAATGCTCGTTCATCAGCGGCAGCCATCTTGGCTGTTTACAAAAGCCGTTTCTCTCCGTATCATGGTGTAAACCCCGCCCATTATCAGATAACCGGTAGTGATCTGACCAGAAAGACTTCTGCAGGTGGGGATCCAGACTGTATTCTTGCACGGCAAATAAAATGAGCTCCCAGAATTCGTCTGGGTCCCAGGCTAGTCGGTTAATGGAACAGGTTTGCAAGTTCTTGTGAATGGGTTGCAAACCAACTCTTGCAGTGTCAGTGCCATTTTAAAATATAATGTAGTTGTATGTCTCTTGACAGAAGACGCCATTAAGTAGTATTACCTCTCTAACTGCAGTGGCAGGGTCGGTGTAGTAAATAATAATAATAAAGTTACACAGTGCCTTACAGAACGCAGTCACGATAAAAAAACAACAGGGACATAAATAAAAACATAAGACCTGATAAAACAGAGTGAGCGATAAAAAGGTCAAATAAAGGTGAGAGAAGCGGGATAGAGACAACAGAAACACTAAAGCACTCCAGTAAAAGAAGGGGCTGATTATGTTTTAAAAGAAGGAACTTAGTTTGCTAACAACAAATATAATATACCGTGAATAAGAGAAGATATGCCTTTATTCGTCCCACAACAGGTAAATATGAAACAAATATATAGTTGTACTGCTGGACCAGTAAACAGCAAAAATCAATGGTAAGGTAACTGAAAATATCTGAAATTATTATGCAACTGCAAGTATTACAACTTAAAGTAATAAACTGATAGGGAGTCAACTCCAGCAACTGTATGAGCCAGTAACCAAGGCATCACATAACTGTGTACCAAGTGTGGATTCGGATTCTCCTTCCTATCGCCTCTTCCTTGACCTCAGTGGAAAACGTCATGAGGTCAAGGAAAGGAGTAAAGGAGGATAGATAGGACTGAGGAAAAGCCAACAGCGCTGCTCAGAGAATCCGACTCTACTTTCACTAAACTATGTCATTACGCGACGGCGGATGTTATTGACGTGCGTCTGCCGTTGTGAAACTACACATTTTCCAAGATGGACTACAAAAAGTGCATCTTAAAGGCCATACTTCGCTCCGTGAGTTCTCCGTGAGCGGGTTGACAATAATATTGTTCACGGAAAACTGAAAGGAAACTCTCGCTCCGGTCCACTCATATTTATCGCCATGACCACCGTATAGCATCAGATGTAAAAGCTTGCATTCCTTCTGGGTCATATTCATACTCTTCTTCTTCTACTTCGGATTTAATTGCCTAAATTGGTGCATGGCACCTCATGTTTTTGCTGCAATGAATTGTGGGGCGTCTGTTCTTTGTCTTTGTGCTCTGTCTGACATTGTTGCATTTGGTTTTTTTTCTGTGATTGGATTTCTTTTTTGGTTTTTGTAATTCCAGTGTGTTTCTGTATTTTCATGTCTTTCCTTTATAAAGATTTTTTTTTTTAATTTTAAGCATTTTTCCTTTAGAGATGGGATTGAACCAGCGATGTTGTGCTTACATTGTCTCTGGTCATCTCTTCTGTATTTGATTTAGTTCAAGTTCGAAGTACATTGAGTTTTCAGGAACTCTGTACAAATGGACATTTCTAAAGCTCAAATATGATCAGTGATCCAATTCCAACATCAGCAAGTACAGCTGTCCTGTTCTCCATGTGCAGGGGCACACGAGTCGCTCTGACCGAGAATACTTCAGCGATCCATCATTTTCAATTAAATTTTTTTTATTTTTAGATTATTTTTTGGGCCTTTTTCTGCCTTTAATTTGACAGAACAGCTAGGTGAGAACGGGGAGAGTGGGGGAGACATCGCCACAGGTCAGATTCGAACCCCCGGCCACTCATTTTTAATTTTTAATAAGGGGCAGCCATTAATTAAAATTTGGATGAGGACCGCTTAGTGTTTTGTAAAACCCCATTGGGGATCTCTTGAAAAACATCGACAATATCTTTTTCCATCACTTTCTCTCTCAGTGCTCTGATTCTTTTTTTTATTATGGCATCATAATGTGAGATCATGTGAAGTGGTGAGGTGTGATAAAAGCAAAGACAAATCATCAATAAAGAATTAAACCATTACAGAATTAATTGAAGCCATAAACATGTTTTATCACAGCACACATCGATGGCTGATTTTATGACTGATATGTTACACGGGTGATTTTATGGCTATACCTCAGTGGGTCCCTGCAAAGCTGAATGACCTTTCATCAGTTGATGCTGAGACTTAATACTGTACATCCAGATCTTGAGCATTAATAGACCAAAATTATCTCATATAGGCAAGTAAACCTTTCTGTTTTTACCTCCACTGAGGAGATCGTGTGATTGGTTTGGTTTGTTTGTTAACGGGATCACTCGAAAAGTTATGGATGGATTTTTTGGAACATTTTATAATCAAAGATCGGTCTCGGCCATAGTGACAGGTGATTCAATTTTGGGAGGGATCTGGATCCAGGAATCTCTTAAAGGTCATCACGAACGCACCTGAAGACATGGTTGGTAAACAGCAGAAAAAACAGCATGGAGGATGCAGATACTTCATATCTTTTCATATTTCACTTTAAAAGACGTTCGCAAGATTGGTGAAATTTGTGGCGGAGATGGCAAAAAGTCACAGAAGTTACCATGGTGACAAGCCTTCGTTATGATGTGCGTCATCACGTCGCATTAAAATCACTGCTGTCGGAGCTCGGGCCGACAAATACCTGAGACCTCTGCAGATTCACCTAACCCGGAAATGTGTCACACTGAAGACAAAAGAAAGATGTTAGTGGGTGTGTGTGGGGATTATTGTCCAGTGTGAAAGGGGCTCGGGTCTCGGAGCAGCTGAGACGACCCGCTGGTGTTTTTCTATTCATCCTCAAGGCCACATTGCGTGTCAGCGCTGTGCTCTCTGGCAGCATCTGTGGTTCAGTATAATCTGCTGCACGGCCAGTTATCTCGCCTTCACTCCATCACTGCGCAGAATTTGTGAGTGCTGTAAAAATGTGCAATCATAGTTTAAGGCCTGCACAGTCACAGCTGTCAATGGACAAACTCCAGCTCAGATTAATTCCTTAACATTAAAATGCAGGTGCAGAAAAAAGGGAGGATACAACGACTGAATACATATTCATATTGGTGTTAACTAGAAATGAAAAGTTTGGGTTGAGGTTTTAACCCCCACACACTGATTTTCTTGTGTATGAGCCAACTGTCGCGAGCTCAGGTTCTTCAGTTTTGAGAAAACCATGACCAGAATGCTTTATGTCTTTTATTGAGTCAATTTTATGTTTTTCGTGCTCTGTTGGTTTTACTACACAGAAATGCTCTGGCTGATATCATCATACCAGGCCGGTGAGATAAGGTTTGTGAAAGACAGGCTGCGCATGAGCCTCAGAATATTTCTGCAGTGTGACCATCTATTCCAGAAGAATTCGCTTCCAACGGCCCAAGATGAGGTTAATGGAAGTAAACGCTCATGAATGCCGTCAGCCATCAAATGACCTAATGACAATTAAGTTTCATTGTTAGACATGTGTGCATGTAAAGTTACGTGGCTGTACTTTTTATGCCATTAAACCAAATAAATAGTACAAAATGGAGAGAAAATGCATTGATTTTGTTGTGCTCCAACATTCAAATATGGCATTTGTCTCCCTATCCACCATTTGTAAGCAGTATATAAACATTTAAGAATTAAGTGTACACCACACGATAAGGTAGTTGTGTTTAGTAATTACTACACAGTCATTTTGTATGGGTCAGCAAATATACATTTGTATTTTTATAAGTATAAGTATTTTTTGTGCAGCATCTTAAACAAATGAACAAACTTAAACTACTTAAAGCTGCAGTGTGTAATATTTAGAAGGACTTATTCACATAAATTGAAGATATTGGTGGTGGTTGCAACTTTACTTTGGGGCTTTAACTAAAAAAAAGAGGTTTGTCTTATATCTCCGACAATTACACGTTTATTCATTACAAGAGGTATTCTGTTGAATGGAATGAGTAACCTTGTAACCACGGTATTTGTAGTGTTATTATATTGATAGGCTAGCATGTCCATCTATTGTATAGTGAGTCTATCGGGGTTAATCAGTGTTTGGGTCATCCAAGAATTTCTGAAGGCTGCTAATACATGCACTACTGTCACTGAGGAAATAAATTCAGAAAGACATAATCTTTACTCTAGGAATGAGCCCAGAGAGAAAAATCTGTGAAACCGGCAAAAACTATGTTATTCATCACAGATGGTGAGCTAAAGAATTGGGAAAAATGTGTTAGAGGAAAAAATGATATGAGAGGAATTGACTCCGCTCACAAAACGTAAAGCATTACAGGACGTTGTGCTCACTCATTAGTGTAATGTGACAAATACAACAACTTGGGCTGTTAGTTAGAAATATTACGGACAATGGTCCAGTGCATATTTTATACACACCACGGTGACGCACGTGACATATTGAACTCACTGGACGTCGATAAAGTCGTATCCTGGCTATTGACAAACAGCTTTGGGTGGGGTGCAGATGACTGGGATTGACATGCTTTTGCATTGCCTGGGAAAATCAATAATGAGATGAGATGAGATGAGATTCAACTTTATTGTCATTACACATATACAAGTATAGAGTAACGAAATGAGGTTTGGCATAATGGGGATTCAATGAGAGGTGTGGAGAAGAAGCATTTTCTTTTTGCCTCGGATTATGGGAAAGTCAAGCAATGAAACCTATGTGAGTAATAATCAAGGAACCATAAGGCTGATTGCCTGAGAGACCTTGGAGACCATGGTTGTTTAGCATATGCTGTTGTGCTGGGATAGACAATCTACATTGGGTTTAGTTTAGTTTAGTAGATACTTTATTTATCCTGAGGGAAATTCAGGCATCCAGCAGCATTTACAAACATACATACATTAAACATACATCAATCCTACATAAAATAAAAATACAAAATTAAGTTAAATATTAAACTATAACTATAAAAACTAGCTTATGACAGTGCAAAACGGGAACGGTGCAAAATGGATGTGCAAATGAAGGTAGAAATAAATTGTCCTTTTCTATTGTCCTCCCTGCCTTTACTAGGAGCTGTTGTACAGTCTGATGGCCAGGGGGACTGTTGGTGGAGCTGGACTTTGACAGCAGTCGGCCACTGAACACACTCCTCTGCCTGGTGAAGGTGTTGTGCAGCGGGTGGTTGGAGTTGTCCGGTATGGACAGCAGTTTGTCCAGATTGCAAATATTCCACATGAATTATCCGTAGATGTGGCCAGAGCAATTTCCACAATGAACATCTAGTAAATGGATGAAAACAGTCACTTGGCATAAACGTGTACTTTCACCGTCATCAAATTCACATATGGATTCATTGGGGATTTTCCATCAGGAGCTCCACGTGAGTCAGACAAGCATGTATATCATTGTTAAGGAATGCATGTATATTTTGTGACTTTTTTTCATTGGCTACTTTTAACTCCTATTTTGTGTGTGTTTGCGTGTGTATGTGTGTGTGTGTGTGTGTGTGTGTGTTTTGTTCATAGGCTACTTTTTACCTCAGATTTTAGGGTTAGTAGTTAAGGTTAGGGTTAGATATACAATAGGCAAGTAGTGGTTAGGGCTAGGGGCTGAGGAATTCATTATGGAGGGATGAACAGGGACTCACACACACACCGTCACACTTCCTTGTTATCACACACACACACACAGAAAACTGTTATTATTAGGAACATGTAGTTTCTCTGTAGAGGGAGCTCTCCGGGGACTATCTCACAGTTTCTGCATCAGCCTACTCCTTTTGTGGTAAAAGAGGAACAAAACGGATGAATGCAAAGAAATCACTGAGCCTATGTGTCTGTCTCTATGCGTGGGTGTGTGTGTGATTGAAGTGTGATTTATTCGTGTGTTGGCTCGTGATTCGCAGCGGCCAACAATGGCTGACACATATATGTAAACCCCCATGAGCTTGTTAATGGTTGGCACTATGCCTTTCTCTGTGCTCAAATAACAAAAATGCAAATGTTTGTATAAAAGCGCAGTACGCAAACCTGCTGTCAGCAGTTTACAGATTAAAAGGACGATACTGAACAAAGAGGAAAAACTACCCATGGTCTGCAACAACAGGCACCTTCCTATTTAATATAACTAGAAGGGTTTCCAAAAACAGCTCCACTATTCCTGTGCGATGAAGTCTGATTAATGAATATTCTGTGGTTGGCGTGTTCAGAGTTTCAGATTGCGAATCAGTTACAAACAACAGAGAGGCAGTGCGACGGCAACAATGACCACATTCCGTATCCTAGCAGGCAACTGACATAACATTGTTATTTTTCCATGCAAACGTTATGCATTGTTAAGTTGAACATGTGTCACTTGATAGTTTTGGACAAACACACATGGCTCATTTCTAAATAATGTAAATGATCAGCTATTTACGACATGTGTGTGTGGGACCTGCCAAGTCCCGGACACATGCACCCAGTCGTTTTTGTAAAAAGGAAAGAAAACCGTCACTAGAGATCTGAAATGAGACTTGCATTAATTGCAGCCCAAAATGTGTTTTGCAAATGTATCGAAAAAGAACGGAAAAGGGCCCTTTGAGGAAAATAGAGACGTCCCTTTGCTTCCCACGCCCCTCCAGCCGGCATGTGTCCCTTTCCCCGTTGCATTGACAGCAGCTGTAGGGCTACCAGAGAGCTGATGTCGTAGGGAGTGAGAGCACAAAGGGAACAAACTCGCGCTGTCGCCTGCAAACACCTTTCGCGAGAAAGCTGATGTAGGTTGTTGTAGTTCAGGGTCTGTGGCTCTTGTGTGTTGTGTAACAGGCTGCTGTCTGGCTCTGTGAGACCTTTCTGCCCCACCTGTGCCAAAACACGCTGATGTTGCGGTTCGTGCAGGGTTTGACCGGCTGTGCTGCGATGTTCAGTATGTACCAGATACCAGACACAATGTAGTTGCTTGTGCAAACGGGTAAAAACAAAAAAAAATGAGAGTGAGCCGCTTCCTGGTGCCCGGGAAGCGGGCACCAGGAAGGGGAAAGGGGAAAAGGGGAAAAAAGGAAGAAATATTAAAATGTTTTCATTGATGAGAATTCAAACACTGTTTAAAATGTAATGTTGTAATGTTTTTCGACTAGCGGCACCATGACGCCTTTTCATTTCCTTTTTTCCCCCCTTTTCCACTTTTACAATTTACAGTGATGAATCCCCTTTACAACATTAGATTCAACATTGTGGACTGAGGTCAAGTTGTTCAATGTATGAAAATGAACTATCCATTAGGATACTCACAATTAGTGGTGCGGTGGGCGTCATTGTCTGACTCAGTGAAATCTCATAATGACACTTTTTTAAAAATGCTGTACATACATAAACAGAACAAAGCAGTAAAAAAAACAGGGGAAAGAGACAAAGGTGAAAAACCGAGGATAAAAGCATCTGAATCAAGAATTAATTTACACGTGTATGTTTTGAGCAGTGGTTTGAACAAGGGCAATGATTCAGCACGCTTGATTTCCTTCGGCAGCATTAAAAATGTGGGAACAAACATAATTAACATGATCCATTATATTTTGGGTCAAAGTTATTTTCCATTTAAGAATTTTCCAATAAAAAATATAATTTGCCCCATATTTCTCATAGATGGTGTCAGCCTTGCAAATGGTTAATTACACTGAATGTTGTATGAATGTCTTTGACACGTCTTTATGTCTGAGTGTTGTGTTATATTCAGGGTTGCCGTGGCCTATGGTGGTGGGATGGTGGCACCAATGTTTGTGGCATTCCCTGCCCACTTTTTCAAGGTATTTGTACTTGTATTTATTTATCTGCCAGTGTATATGAATAAAAATGAATAAAGAATGTGCCAGTACTGACAGATTTGTCATTTGCAAATGTACACTCATATGCATGGTATGTTCAGCAGGTTAATGTGAATCTGCCCCGAAACCAGTGAAGCCGGTAAGATCAGTGAGACGACTTCCTCATTCCGTAGAAGACCAAAATGTACTGGCAGGCGTTTACCGCTCTACCGCCAAGAGGGCAGGGTCCAGCAGTACCCAAGCAGTCTCTGTGGGCCACCCGCAGCTATGATACTGTGTCTGTGTATGTATTAATATACATATACATATTCATATTTTTTATTTATGTCAAGACACTAATTACAAAAAACTTTTAATCTCAGGCTTTCCAGCTGAAAAGCAGAACAATACACTGAGTCAAGACAATATTTTATTATGTTGATGAAAAACCAGAATCAATTCACATTCAGCATTTATGATGAATTTATATGTTGACTTGTTTTTTTTGCTGATGAAAGAAAATATGTTCACAGACAGAATCATCACATCAGACAGAAAAATGATCATATATGTTGGATGATATCATATGTATAGATTATATGTGATTGAACATGAATCAGGTTTCATTTTTGTAAACTTTATTAACTGGACAAGAAGTTTTTGATTAAGTTTGTTACACGTCAACAATGATTGGCTGTTCAAACAGGTAGTTATTGATATTTTTAAACGTGGATCTTAATCAGTTTGTTCGACTTCATGGCTCCACACAAATTAAAAAAGAATTTAAAAGAATTTACAAATATAGGCAAAATAGCAAACAAATATAAAGAGTTTCACTGGTAACAGCTTCACTGGGAAGAGATCCAGAGTTTCACTGGGAAGAGATCCAGAGTTTCACTGGTAACAGCTTCACTGGGAAGAGATCCAGAGTTTCACTGGTAACAGCTTCACTGGGAGGGGATCCCCAGTGTTAATGTATGGAAACATCTTCTCAGTGAAAGTGTGTGTGAAGGTGTGTATGTGTGTGTTTGTATCCAGATTGGAGAAGGAAAGTTTTCCTTGGTTCCAGTCCAGATTCACTCTTATCCTCTGGATCTTCTTCTTCACTGGGAGATCAGAGACTTGATCTGAAGATGAAAATGCAAAGTAGTTACCTTCACAGAACTCAATTCTCCATAATCCAGGCAGCATGACGCCCTTCCGCTGGACACACTCTGCTCTCACACCCAGTGTCCAGTATGTACTCTCTCCGACTTGGACGTCCGAGCTGTGACTCCCTGAGTTGAAACCCTCAGAGCCCTGGACAGACCAGTAATAATTTAACCTCTCTGGATTGTCAGGAAGCTGCTGTTCCTCTCCTCGTCTCACACTGGTCAGGTCTTCAGACAGGATGAGTCCTGGATGAGCAGTGTTTGGGTCCAGAACCACAGGACTGTAGGACACCATGTCCTTCATCTTGTTCCAGATGTTGAAGGTCAAGTTGCCCAGGTGTTTGGCCTCATCTATCAGAGCTCCTGAGGGCAGCTGTGGATCATCCAGCAGGGGGCGCTGATGGACTCTCTCTACTGCAGCCTTGTAGTTGAGCAGGAACGAGACATCTTCAGCTCTCAACTTGTCCTCTGTGACTCTGACTGTGTCTGAAAGAGCTGCTGTCTCTTTGCTCAGAGCCTCCATGTTCTCCTTCATCATCTGACACTTCTGCTCCTCTTCGCCCCACAGTGCAGTCATCCTGGCCACCTCTTCCTCTTCTAGAAACTGGTGAAGCTTCTTAAACTGCTCCTGAATTTCCCTCTCTGTGCATCGGGCCTGGACCTTAATGTGTTCCACTGTTTGGTCAAACTTCACTTTGACATGTTCAAGACACCTTAACTTCTTCTTTAAGAGTTCCAGAGTTTCCTGAAGCCTCTTCTTGTGTTGTGGTGCAGCTTCACTGATGGGTCTGAACCTGTGGTCAGTGTGTTTTTCTGAATCTCTGCAAACGAGACACACTGGCTGCTGATGGTCCAGACAGAAGAGTGTGAGTCTCTCAGAGTGCAGAGTGCAGAGAGCCTGTAAAGAGCTCTGAACTCTCACCTGTAAGAAGTCATCACATAGGTTCTTTAACACCAGGTTACGAGGTGGTTCTACTGTTGAAAATATTTTACAAACTGGACACTCTGGTATTCCTTTCTCTTGCCACCATCTCTTCAAACAGTCTTTACATAAGCTGTGGCTACATGACAGAATGACAGGATCTCTGAAGACGTCTTTACAGATCGGACAGCAGAGATTCTCCTCTAATCTGGAAGCCATTTAGTCCCTGGGTGAAGCTGTGAACAGCAGACAGACAGTACAGTCAAGCACAGCTCCCCTCCCTCTCCACTAACTTCAGTCACTTTGAGTCGAGGTCTTCATCAAACTCACGTTCGTTATGTGGAGCATCGGCAGGTGGAGGCAGCAGAGTTGTAGTTGTTCACCTTTCGCTTCACTAGCTGGACACACTGAAAGGACAATGTCAGTGAATCTGAGTGTCTGTTGTTCACCCTGTGTCACCCTTCAGTGAACAACAACACACAGTTCCCTGGTGTGTCTCAGGTGAGTCTGGAGAGGGTGGAGCCTGGAACACTGACTCGTGATGTGCAGCGGAATGCTGCAGCTCTGATCTATTAACCCTTAGGAGTTCTGGGCTGTTCAGGGCCCAGACATTTTTTATTGATTGGACTCAGGGTGGATAGGGGGCCCCATAGTTCCCCCTGAAACACGGCCATGTTGGGATGCAAGTACAGGTGTGATCATCTCACCTTGAAAGATTTAAAAACATAGTTTTCAAATGTCAGGAGGTCTGCCATTTTGAGTTTGCTGTGTCACAGTTCCTTTTATGAACACAGTTTTGGAGACTTTCCGCTTTAAAAAAAAGCCTCTTGGACCTCAGCCATTTTGAACTGAATGCAATTTCATTGCATAATTTTGCAATTTACACGGCATACTTTGGCGGTAATCTGGAGTTTACCTGCTGTCATTGGATGCAGGTAAACTCGGTCCTGACTCTTCTCCTGTTTGCTTTCATGGAAAAAGTTACGGAGGTCAGTTTGATCAGCAGACTCACTTTGTCTTTCAACTGCACTTCCTCATTGATTATGCTCAAAGCTGAATCCTGCCCTCTTGGCGGTAGAGCGGTACACGACTGACAGGACATTTTGGTCTTCTACAGAATGAGGAAGTCATCACACTAGTTTTACTGGCTTCACTGGTTTCGGGGCAGATTCAGATTAACAAATGAGTATACATTTGCAAATCGGCAAAACACTGATACTGTTGCAGTTGTAAAAGTACAAAAGTAAGCTAGTTAGCGATAGTGGCTGTGTCAATCTCAGCTTGGTGGCAATGCCCGTGGCTTTGACTCAACCTTGCAGCCTATGGCTCGGACGAAGAGCAAAAACAAGTAGAAGGTGAAACCTTATAAAGAAAACAGCAGTTAAGCACTGTGCAGCACATTAAATGTTATACAACAGATTCTAAATTATAATCCAAAACATTGCTTAGTGCTGGTTTAACTAAATGATTGAATCCCGACTCAAAGTCCATGGCTCATCCTTTCGGTTCTTAACCATACTGCCTGCTTTGTATATGATGCTGTGAATCAGCCTGATAAGCTGCCTGGCTGCACAACCAATCTCTCCACTTTCAATATTCAAACCACTTTAACACAATTACATGACATGATGTGATGTATCAAACAGGAATTTCATTGCCGTTAAGTTGGAGCTTCGGTATAAGTTTGTTTTTTCAATATCAGGAACCATATGGGAACTCTCTCTCACACACACACACAAAATTGGATGTAAAGCGTACCCAATGAAAGACTTTTCAGAGTTCTCAATCCAACATATCATCTTAAACTTCCAACAAAAGTCAGTGGATTATGCAGCCAAAACCAGCTGGTGGTGTTTTGACACTTCAAAGTCTTTAGAAATGATAATGAATGACTTGGAAAACTGAGGTCAGGAGACTTTCCACTGACGGAAAATAATTCTTAAACCACTGATAAAAGATGGATAAAGTTTAAAAGCATAGAGAGGGAGCAGCAGTAGTACAGATGAAACCCACAAGCACCATTTTCATTCTCAGCTTTAATCCCTTACATTCCATTAAAGGCTGAACAACGTATTTGGAGTATGCTGCGGAAAGCTTTGTAGTACGAGCCAACACAAATTTATTCTTCAACCTCAGTGTAAGATTTATCTCCAAATATTTCGAAAATTGTGGCCAAATGCAAATGGGTCAATTTGCGATTCAGCCCTAAGCAAAATTCTGCTAATGGGCCGTCCTATGTGACCAAGGAGCCAACCAAGCCTTTTATTTTGGGTAAGAAAAACCAGGTCCTGGTGTGAAAGGACCTCTGCCATCTAATTCAGTCTTCATGAAGAGTTGGGGCCAATCAGCTGGGTCATTTGATGGAGCAGTTACTGTTCTATTGGGTCTGATCTGCTTGTATCTGAGACATCTCTGGTTGTGCTAGTGCTGGCTGCCTGTACTCAGTGGTACTTGCCAAATACGGCTGGACTGGGTTTTGTACTAACAAATCTGTATATATAGTGTTACTCATCAGCACCATTAGGCCAATTTAAACTGGCTCCACCATATTTCCTATAATGTATTTTTAAATGTAAAATTCCATTTAAACTAAGGCATGGTTGAATACTTGTTGGTTAGAATTCACTAATAGATTTGTATGTAATTTATTATATGTCTATCCAGATTACCCAGTTTGCTCAGCTAGTCTGGAAAAAGTGATGTGCACCAATGAAGAGCCATCACGACCGCGAACTCGGTACCAACTACCAGATAACAATGAGCTTGTTCAGTGGTCCACTGCTTGTGACTTTGTATTGTCACGTCTCCTGGAACTCAGAAGATGGCGGGCAACGTAGTAACATCTCACATACTTTCTTTGATTTGACACGTTTTAAGCATTTAAATGCCGCATTTCATTTGGTAATGGTTAGGGTTAGGGTTGTGGTTAGGAACAAAAGCTTGAAAGCAAACGAGAGGCAGGCCAGATGCATTGCCCCCAGCTACTGTACGTAGGGTAAACACACTGGAGAGAAATGCACAGCAAGTAACTCTTCAACTTAAAAATTACTATTATTTGCTGATATTAAATTTGCAGAGAACACAAGTTTACCACGACTGTTGCTCCCTCAATTCATTCTCATTCTTTTTCTTCCTCCTCTTGTGCCTGAAAGATAGCTCCGGTTCATCTTTTTTGTCAGAGTTGTCAACACATTGAGTCACTGTGACTCACTTTGGCATGAGGGGTAACCTCATGCTTAATTTGCGGGGCCCTATGCCATGTGCGCAGTGAGTTTATAGGAAATATAGAATAATAAAGGAAATACAGGTTATTTTCACATTGTGAGAAGGAAAAAGATCCACTTTATTGTTGTAGACTTGCAACTGAGTCAAAACAAGTTAAATTCATCTTAAATGAATTTCTTTTTCTCAACATTTATGCATTCAGATCTTTAAGCCCAGCAAGTTATTCATAGCATCATGATTCTCCTAAACCAATTTTCTTGATAATTTATTGAATAAGAAAGCAGTCAATGAATAGGCAAATGAATTATGAATGGAAAGGAAACCTTGCTGAGTGCTACGCAAGATGATGAATTGCCAATCAGCAGAATGCATCCAAATGTCTAACAAGCGTGTCTTTGATCCTCTGTTGGCTGTAAGTTGGAGCTAATCAAATGTTTATGAAGTATGTTCCCGGGTGACATGACATCTATCAGTGTGTCAGTGTGTCAATGCTTCCCCAGTAACAAACTGCCAATGCAAAGCAAAGCAGAGATTTCTCCTCGGATCCATGCATTGTAAAGCTACTGTGTTGCGGTCCCCACAGGATCAATAAGTATCTCTTTACTACAGCCTGTACAACTACAACTGCTTCCCTGGTCCTCAAGGACGGCTGATATCATTTAGCTCCATGATAGCCACAGCTCCATTAGCTGCAGGGTTAAATAATTTCTCATCAAAATTTCTTTCTGTGGTCTTGATGAAAAGAAAAATCCTTTTTTTCCCAGTCTAATTTCCATATTGAAAGATAAATGATAAGAAGTCAACAGTTCCCATGGAAGTCTCATGGCACAGCAGCACACACACTTACATAAATGTAACTTAAACATTCTCCTTGAATCCAATACAGATCTACGAGGAGTGATGTTTTTCAGTAATTTAGGCATAAGTTATTCTTTGATAATCAACCTTCAAGGAGACAGTGAGGCCAAGTATCCGTGTTGCAGCTTGGACATGGCCTTGCAGCAGAAAGCTCATTATAGAATATATTATTGCTACAAAATATTCAAAGATCTGGAAAATATCAGGCCTCATTCATGCTCAAAGACCATGAACATTTCAAAGAATTCTTTCCACAAAGCTTGATTGAACCAGCAGAGAGTACCCCAAGCCGTGAAAGCAAGCGGACCCACACACTGGTCAAGACCTGCTATAGAGTCAGACATCATATAGACCATGATAGCTACTGCCCCATTAGCTTCAGGGACCAAATGCAACCCCTCATTGGACATTTCCTTCATCTAGGGGGGTGTGGGTAGGGTGTCAGTAGGGGTCCCGGGCCTTGTTGATGAGGATGACACCAGAAGGTAAGAAACTGTTCTTGTGACAGGAGGTTTTCAGGACCTCAACCTCTTGCCCGAGGGGAGCATCTCAAACAGTTGATGTCCAGGATGGGAGTGGTCGATACGACCTTTCCTGAACGCTTCAGAGTCCTGGAGGCATGCAGGTCCTAGATGGACAGCAGGTTGCAGCCAATCACCTTCTCGGCACAGTGGAAGATATGCTGCAGTCTGTCTTGTACTTTGCAGTGGCAGCAGCGTACCCGATGGTAATGGAGGAGGTGTGGATGGTCTTGATGATGGCAGTGTAGAAGGTGCACCATCACCGCCTGTGGCAGGTTGAATTTCTTCAGCTGCCGCAGGAAGTACATCCTCTGCTGAACCATCTTGGTGAGGCTGCTGATGTTCTGTTTTAACTGTAAAATAATCATTAGATGGTTAGCATTCCAAAATTACAGCTACTGTGAAAGTTAACTGACACAGCAGCACTCATACGTAACATTAGTGCAACGAGGGGTTTTTCGTACCTATTATAGCCACTAACTAATCTCTGGTACCTCTTCAACATTCAGTCCTGTTTGCTCTGCCGATATTTCAGCGATGTCTGAACTAGACATTACCAGTTGACTGTTTTGTTAGCCCTACTCTCACCATGGTGTAGAGCTTAGACCTACGCCGACAACAGCCAACTGTACCTCCCACTCAAACTACCTCCCACTCAAACCCACTGACCACTCCAGTATGTCCAGACTACTGAACTGCCTAGATGACATCAACTGTTGGATGACCAACGCAAAAAAATCAGAGCTTGTGGTGTTTGGGCCCCCTGAGTCCATCAAGGCCATAACTATCAGTCTGGGAAACTTGGCTCCCCTGGTCAAACCTGTAGCTTGTGACCTGGGTGTGATAATGGACTCAAATTTCACACTGGACAAGCAGATTAACTCTGTCTTTAAAGCAAGCTTGTTTTCAATGGTGATTTGACCATCACCAAATTTACTTTTAACAGTTTTAAAGATCTTGAAAAAGTCATTCACACCTCATATCCCACCGTCTTGATTACTGTATCTCACTCTACACCAGCATCAATCAGTCCTCTCTTTTTCTCGCCTTCAGCTAGTCCAGAATGCTGCAGCCAGAGTCCTGACAGGAACAAAGAAGAGAGACCACATTACTCCTGTCCTGGCCTCTCTTCATTGCCTCCAAGTCTTTATTTGTTTTGAAAGCTCTGAATGGTCTCACATCTCGGAGCTCATCACGACTCACTCCACCTCACGGTCCTATCAGTCGCAGCTCAGAAGCTGTGGAACCTCATCCCCCTCTCCATCAGAGCTGCTCATCAGAGTCTTTTAAGTCCAGGCTAAAAGCCTACCTCTTCTCCCTGGCATTTGAGACCACCTAAATATGTTTTTTTCATGTTTTTATGTTTCCTCCCACGCCTTCGTGTTATTTGACCATGTTTGTATCTTTTATCCTAAATTTTAAGTAATTACAAAGCACTTTGGTATTTGACTTGACTGGGGAGCAGTGTTCATTAAAGACAGATTTTTAGTCATTAACCTTATCAAAATTTCTAATAAAATTTTTAGGGTTTTACACTTCTGGAACGGAGCCCTAAAGTTCTGCGTGTGAAATGTCCTGAAGCCAGAGAACATAACACAGCACTGATGTGATGATTTGCTGAACAGTTTTGTTTGGCGGGGAATGCCCTTGGTAGTGGAAATCTAAAACAACTCCTCTAGCACCTCCTCAGGGATGTTCACATGGAGTAATATTACAAACAAGAGTTTGTAACAGGAAGTACAGCATGTACGGCAGTGTTCGAATTGCACGGTGGCATTTGAGGGAGCCCTATTTTCTAGCGGAATTACTAAACATGTCACATGCAGGCACAGATGGAAGTGCGGTTAGTTTTAGGTTATTACGAAAAACATTCAGTTAGTGTGTCTCTCTCCACTGCTGTCCCCTCACGTTCAAGTCCTTTACCTTTTGTATTAGAACCACAAAAAGCAAGTTGGCATCTGTCGTCCGAAGCTAGCAGTAGCTGGTCCATCATTGTCTTCGCTTGTCGTTGTCTTTGTTCGTTAAGACCGAGGCTTGGTTGTTTCCATTTTGGCATTCTGACTACTTATTCATAGACTGTTAAAAAATACTGAATAATAAAATAATTGAACTATTTACTATTTAAATATTGCAGCCGTGCCATCTCAGGGAAGAGAAGTTCAAGGGGCGACGTAATGTTAAAACCTATGTGATTGGAAGGCAGCGCTGCCACGCATGGATGACCAAAGCAGGAATTGTCAAAGCATTGTGTTATTTAGGGAAGACATTCATCATGTTCGAAATTGTTATTTTATTAGTGAAAAACACACACTGACACATTTTTCGAAATACCATTTATATCGGGAACTTATATAAGGACTATCAGATAATCACTAAAAATCAATCTCAACAAGCATAACTAGTGAAAAAATGGATAATGTTTCAGAGCCCCCCCTAAATATGTCAAAGTATATGTCAAAATACTTAGCATTGTGTCTTTTCAATCACAACTGCAGAATTGATCAAAAATGCAACAAAATCCCCTGCCAAAAAAGGAATGTATTAGCGAGGACGGTTCTTCCAACCAATAAAGTTTTCCCTGGAATAGTCTGCATTGTTCATGGTGTTTGGAGAATCAGGCAAGCAGGAAATAAGACAGTGAAATAACACAGCATGCTGGTTCATGCTGAAGTACATGAACCTATATCTGTGTGAATGAGCAGATATGGAACATCCATCACAAAGCTGTAAATGAATTCACCAAAACAGGAGAGTCTGTGGCTGTCAGAAGAGACCACTGACAAGCACATGACTAACCAGACGGAAGAGCATCTGAGTTTTTACTTGGAATTCACATGACTTTCCCTGAAGGTTAATATCCCTGAGTACTGAGGCGTAGGTCTCATCGTCACCCTACCTTCATCTATACTGCCAGCTCTCCACCACACTAGGGATATAGAATTTCTAAAGTAGGACATATCGCTGCTGCAAATGAAAGTGCGGACCCAATCCCCCCCCCCACCTCTTCCCTCTACGAGCCCATCGCATATTGAAATCTATGCTAATTCATAATAAATCTCAAAAAGCGTCATCAGTCCCCCTGACACTCTCCCCTGAGGAATTCCATGCTCTGTGACTGTGAAGTGGTTATGGGACTCCCTCAGGGCTAGTGGGGAACTCGGCTTCACCACAGTGCCTGGGGTTGAGGACGCAATGTGTCATAACCAGGAAGCGCTGCTTAGGTGAGGTCATTTCAGCCCCAATGAGGAGAAGACATGCTCTATTTTTTTCGTAATAAAAAAAGAAAATTGTAGTAAAAAAATATCTGAAGGAATGAATGGTGCATATACTAATGTGCTTAGTCTACATGGGCTAACAGGAGATCACAAATCCATGTAAGCCTTATCCAGAATGTTGGCTGTATGCTTTGACATGTATTTTACATTCATTACCACAAACTGTCAAAGGAAAGAAATCCAATCAAATGTTCATTTCCTCAATTTCTACATAAACCACTAGAAAAAAATGTACTGTAAATACTGTTTTATTTGAGAAATTAGAATGAAAAACATGTATTTCTAGGCTTGTGTGACAGAGTTATTAAACTGAAATACATGAAAAAAATGTACACCAGTTTATTCTCGAGATGATGATGATCATGTATCATCAAAGTATGGAAGAGTTTTTTTTATTTATTTAAACATTTTCGAGAATAAAGTCAAACTGTCGAGAATAAATTCGAAATGTGGAGAATAAAGTTGAAATATCGAGATTAAAGTCGAAATAGCCCTAAATGGCCTCCAATTTGGTTAGCACACTGGCTAACAAAACTTCAACATCCGGTTGTATGCTGCTGCTAAAAAGTGCTTCCAGGCCACAATTTTCTACTTTATGCTCGAAATAGTTTTTTAACTATATTCTCGACATTTCGACTTTATTCTCGAAATGCAAGATGAAAAAAAATCTAGCACTATATCCTTGTCGCATAGCATAGTCATGGCGAGACATTACAAAGCATCACCAAGCTGGTTATATGTAAAACATGACTAAGCAGACTTTCAGACCTTGAACAACAGTTCATTACCATGGCAGTTGGTGAAGTGGCTTCAATTGTCTAATCACTCCCCAGGTTCCAAGAGGTTGATGAATGTTTTGAGTTTGTCCTTAAAGGGTCCATATTGTCAAAATTGAGATTTCCTGGCTCATTTCATAATAAATAAGATCTAGGGGCTCTGTAAGTACTGTAAAAGTGTCAAAACGGTCAATAAACAGACAAATACACACAGCCTGCATTCAGCATTTGCTTTGTTTTACGATGCCCCAGGACCTTTGTATAATTGTGATATCATAGCAACGCACTCGCTGCCTTCAGCCTCCCCCCAGCGCTCACCCGTCATTCTGTTGCTGAGCGATCAACAACACGAAAAAAATCAGGAAGCTACATCATTTGGACACGAATCCAAAGGATATTAATACAAGAGACCAGAACTAACTCTGACTTATTTTAACTTTGCAAAATTCATCAGTAATCGGTATGGGCCGATACCTGCGACGTGGAGCTGAGACAGTGAACAGAGAAGGTGGTTGGCCTGGCGGTGCGTCACTCCGAAAACAGTCGGCGAATCAGAAGAGAGGCTCATAAGATATTAATTAGACAGGCCAAAATTGACCTGTTTCTTTGCAGAACTCCTAAAAAAGAGTTATAAATCCATAATGAGATGGTTTTTGGGACCCAAAAAGGATACCAACTTCAAATAAAACACCATAAAGGTGTACAATATGGGACACAATGGATACAATTCTGGTGTGTGTTGGGTGACTCAGGTTGGCAAGGATGTTTGCCACAGCATGTTGTTTAAGGTAATGTTAGTTGAAAAAGATCTGACAATCCTCACCAAATTGTCTTCATTCAAATTAATGAGATGGCTGCATTTTCCCTGCATGGCTACTCTCAGTCTGACTGCAGCCAAACACGTAACCACAATGCTACTGGTGCTATGAGGCTTTACTCGTCTCTGAGGTTAGGGTGACCATACGTCCTGGTTTGTCCTATTTTCAAGCTCCAAGTCCCAAGTCCAAGCAAGTATGAGTAAAACATGAATGCCCTTGTTTTGAACCGTCCCTGGCCCGGTTTCAACCAATTAAATTCCCAAAACAATGCACCATGCTGGCAACACTGATTTGTCTGTACATATGTCAGTCAATGTCATTGTCAATGCTGTTGCTTAGCAAGCCAAGCCTGACAGGACCTGCTGCGCAGCGTCAGGTAGGCTTGCTAGTGTGTTCCAAAAAAGTACCAGGGAATGAATATGCAGTGTTTTGCTCACACTGCAAGTGTCCATTTTCAGTCTCCCACGGTGGAAATGGCGACATACAAAATAATATTCAACAAACATTCCTTCTTTAGTGAGAAAAACCCAGGTGACACCCAACCTTAAAACAGCAGGGATTGTTCGTCTCGACCTCTCCTACAACTTCTACATATCATTTATTGATTTTTTTTTTTTCAGCTGAAGACACATTTTTGTGATTTAAATGTTTTATTTCAAGATATATAGAACACAATCCATATAGGCCTACCTTGTTTTGTTGGGGGGGGGGGGGGGGGGGGGGGCTGACAATGACAATGACAATGACTGATCTTATATTAAATAAATGAATGTTCTATTACACCAATGCAATCCTTGTCTTTTGTTTTTACTGGTGCTGTATGATGTGTGAAGTTTGGTTGATTTTGGGAGACACGATTGTGCCACTGCTGAGGCGCTGTCCATGGTGTTGAAACGTGCGCTAATGTAAAAATGCAGTTGAACCATGAGCTCATATATGTGTGTTTGCAGTAAAATGAAAGTGTCCCAGTTTGAGGGTTTGAAAATGTGGTCACCCTATCTGAGGTGCTAATGTCAGCATGCTCACATGTTCACGAAAACAGTGCTAAAAGATCTACAGTAGCAATAACAGTCAACCATACCATCTTGATTTATTGTGTAATTGGACGAATTGCCAACAATAGTTGATTCTATTCGCTTTGTGTAAATGTTCAGGAGTCACACTACACTTCGTAGAACACAGTGTGGTTGGTGTTTCAGTCCTTCTGCAGTTGTTGTTTTTTTTTGCTTTTCTGCTTAACATTAACATTTTCATATAGCCTTGTTCAAACTGTAGAACCAAACTGTTACATTACCAGCAGTCTAATCCCCATGCACCTTGGTGTAATGTTGTTGTTTTTAGCCTGAATTAAAACCGTGTTTTTCTAGAAATCAAGGCTGCATTCTGAAGGCGGTAGTCTCCACCGTAATGTGCAATGATGTCTCTTCTGAGCATCCCTTTGATACAGAGTCGCACTCACCATGCCCGCTTCACTTTGTGCTTTCCCACAGACACAGATGGGCGCTGTGGGGGGAGATCTCCAACAGTGAGGGAGCGAGCTCAACAGACCAGGTGTGACATGAACACTACACCCTCTTTGCCTGTGGGCTGTGTCTCTGATTGAAACTCGTTCTTGTTGTGGGAGCGCTGTGAAGCGGTGAGACGCAGACGCCGCTTAGTCTGAAAAATTAGTGCCATCAGCGTCTCAGCATCCGGATTAATGAGAACCCGCGGTGCTGAGCCAGGCAAAGGCTGCTCATTTGTTTGGGTACCCATCTCCATTAAACAGCAATAAGGGGAATTCATGGAGCTCCGTCAGAGCGTGGGAGTGCGTTGGAGAAGCCTGCGTGGAGGGATCCGTAACACGACTAAACTCATCATGCTCTGTAATCCCAGATGAAATTAAAAAGCCGTGAACAGCTACAGAAAAAGAAGAAAAAAAACCTCTCACATTATTTTTTAAATCTTTTTCCTGCTCCCTCTTTTCCCATTTCGTGTCTCTCATCTTGCATTGTTTCTATGCACGGTTTCTTGGCACTGCTCCTGTCTTGTATTATAGTGCCAACAAGGCAAGTAATAAAAGATAATGTCACACACTCTATGCGGGGATATGGAAAAGTTACAATATGCCATATGGAGCTGGGATGTACTGTAGCAGAAATGAAATAAAGCACACAGCTGATAGTGTTTCATGTTCACATGCATTCAGTGTCTTCCACTTGATGTGCAGTGGCTGAGGAAGAAATAACCATGCCTTCTGTTCTGTTTGGCAAAGAGTGCGATGTTGTCAGTTTTGCATTTTGCACGGAGATTCAGAGACAGTTCAGGACTGTGAACTGAGCACGTCGCAGTACCAATATCTGAACGGTTTCTCTGTTTGTATTTCATGTAAAAGCTGGAAAAAAGCCCACAGTGCCTCGAGTAACGCTGCAATTGTATTTAGACATATTGATTCCTACATCTGACCATCCTCTGTGTGAATTTTGGGGTTTTTCATGGTCCAGCGGATATAATAGAATTGAAGAGCGAGACGGTGCACCAGCACGGGGGGGGGGGGGGGGGGACCATTTAAAAACGATTAGCATGTATCATTAGGCAGGAGGAGAGGAAAACACCTGAAGGAGGAACAGGAGCGAGAAGAAAAGAGGAAGAAATTACAATGGACGATAATAGTCAGGTCCAAGGGCATTGGTGTCAAGCAGTAGTGAAGGCTCTTAATAATTTCATAACCCATAATCATTACTGCGATGGTCAAATTGCCACCACTTCATTGCTGCCCTGGGTGGAAATGAAATTACATTTGAAAAGGCAGCATACGCCGCGATCAATTCAGAAAACGATGTTTAGAATAAAAGTTGCAAGTAAAAAATATTAAACATAATGCTAAAATAAGTGGAGCTGCATGGTCTAAGCCAAATCATATGGATCACCCCTGGTGGCTGGAAGGTTATAGGCCATAAACTCAGCCTCCTCCATGTTAAAAAAAAGAAAGTTCTCCATGTTACAGACATACATACATGGCTAACCAAAGTGACAACCAGCAATTACAACCTTCATTTGTATTAAAGAGTCAGCTGAGCACAGAGTGATCTAGTTCACCTTGTCTTTAGCAGCCCAGGAACAGACTGACTGATACACGTGTTCCCCTCTGAGTTTCATTTCGCTAAAACCGCAAGCCCGTTGACGCCACACTTCCAGCTTGACTTAGCTGATATCATGTGATGTGTGTTTTCTGTCTTTTTCTCCAAGTGGCAGAAATGGTCTTAAATATTGAGGGTTTTAGAGATACATTGATTTTTTTGGGTAATCATCCAGGATCCAGAATCATCCAGTAGGTCTTGCTTAAGAACTGGAGAAGTAGTACCCACACACACACCCCACACACACTCACACACGAGTGGCATCGCTGGAACAAATAAACTGAGCGGAATATAGCTCCACTGTTACGTGACTCAAGACAAGATCAAGCAGAGACCTTTTGTTTTGCGAGCCACTTACATACTGGCAATGAACAAACGATTATTTATTTTGCAAATGCTTTAAATTGGACACACACACACACACACACACACACACACACAGACTCACATGCACATGCACTGTGATTAATTATGATTTTTGTTTTTAATGAGAAGTTCACCAGGACACACACCACTGGAGTGTCAAATTAAACTTATAATGAACATCAATTTTTTCGTGGAATTATACAATTCTGAACCTTGATAAGGTCAACTCTGATAGACTACAGTAAATTGGCCTTTTCACCTGTCAAGTCATTACACTCGAGCTCATTTCCCCAAAAGCATGTCGGTGACACGAATCCATAAAACCCCATTAGACTTCATGCTTATGGGATGCAGGAAATAATGTAGCTTCTATAATTAACATAGAACAAAATGGATCCTGTTACTTTGTATGGTGACCTGCAGGAAATAGGAAATAATGATGCCAAATACATGCAAACAAACACAGTGCCATAGGTATGTAGTACGTGGTCGCCCACACAAACCAACACATGGATGTAACACATTTCCATTAGCAGGAAACAACCATGGGAGAAGGAGGTAATAGTATTGAGGCAATAACAGGTCCCTGAGAACAAAATATTTTCTTTCTGGAGTCTTTGGGTAAAAGGCAGCTAGACTGAATTCTGTAAAACGTCCTTTTCTTTGTGAGTGTAGTGCATGACAAAAGCAGGTTCCCCACAACAAATATTCGCTGAATGAAAGCCAACTGCGAATACCCTGCATGCTTCTGACATACTGTAGCTCCTGTACAAAGTGCCTCAAGGGAAAATGTACCAACAGTTCTTGTCAATAACATAATGACGTCCTTTGAAAATGTTTTTGTTGGACTCAACACAAATGGCATAGCTCATTACAGTCTGGTGCCAGTGGGCATATTGCCTTACAAATAATCAGCGTTGTGTTAAATAGATAGATAGGTACTATATTGATCCCAAGCTGGGAAATTCCGGTGTTAGCAGCAGCAGTTACACACCTTACGAAATATTCAATATATACAAAAGACAAATGTAAAAAATGTTACAATTGCAAGAAAAGAATATTAAGAATTAAGGAAATAAATATAAAGAATTAAGGAAATGAAATGTGCGATCAGTCAGCTACCAGAAATGTGCACAGGGATCTGCAGTGTGCCGGGAGTCCAGTGTCTCTCTGTCAGACAGAGGGGGGGTGTTATACAGTCTAATAGCTTGTGGCAGGAAAGATTTCCTGTAAAGGTCCTTGTGACAGCAATGCTGAACGTAGTCCTTCTCATGGTAAATCAGCTGTGACATACTGATATCCAAAATGACATAATTTGCATAATCCTAAACTGCATATTCAGAATTATATTCAGTCAGTCTTGCATTGTAGATCAGCATTTATCTGTGTCCATGAAAGATTTTGTAAAAAAATAAATAAAAAAGATATGAACTTTTTTACTCATTACATTCAAACTTGTGGTGGGCATTTATTCCTAAAGACACCGGCAACCAATGAGAATGTCAACATAAGTCACCAAGAAATATCAATACGACCCCTCAACAACATGTTTGTGTCCAAGTGACAAGGCCCTATGGCTGAAAGTGTAATGACAGGAGCAGAGGAGGGGGTCTGGTGATATTATTAGTAGATGGATAAAGAGTAGGTGGATGAATGGCCACTGTTTACTGTGACCCACCAACAGTCAATGTAGTTTTTTTTTAACCCATGATATGATCCATAGCCTTATCAACATTGTTACCATGACATTTAAACTCCCCTGCCCCTAACAAACCCCAATCTTTCATTACAACGTCATCAAAGATAGCTTTGTCATAAGACTGGTGTATAGTCCAACAGTGATTTATTATGGTTTCAGAAGGCGCAGAAAAATGTTGGCATCCCACAAATGAGATCGGGTGATGCTTCTATGTGATGTTTAATTTGGACACGTTGGCAACAACGCAAACAAAACCTGGCTCAGCACAGTGTTGTGTGGCAATGCACTGCGTTCGTCAATCAAACACATTGAAGCACTCAGTAGATTACTGAATGGAGTCATTTGTTACAACCAAAGATAAAACGATTGCCATGGTGACTCTGTCTAGAGCGGCAAAATCCTGTTTCATAGAGTTTCTGAAGCGCTCAGTGTCCTGGCATCTTATTTGCAATAAAAAAATGTTCACTGTTTTAGCTCCATAAGTACATTATGATTGGTGGCTGAATAAACCATTTGTGGCTGGAACAATACTGCCTCTCGCAGATGGTTTTCAATCTGCAATAAGAGTAAAAAAAAAAAAGGAACTTGCACAAATGTTTGAGCAGGGAACTGAAAGAGAACATAAAAAACTGAACTCAGGCTACCAAAAGAAAAACAGAAAGGCAGGCCAAGTCCTTTCAAAAGACAGAAGAATGACCACAACACCTGTTTTACAATACTTTAATATTGCTTTATCCATCTTTAGTAACCAACTTTACATATGTTTGCCTCTCAATCATCTCATGTTACCTGGCAACTAAAAGATTTTATCAAGCAACCGTTTGCAACAGATTGCACTGGAAGGAGATTTGTATTGTTTCTATACCAGTACTTGCTGTACTGGTATAGAAAGCGAATTACTGATTACCATAACAACCATGAAAGATTAAACACAGGGCCCAGATTTTTCTGGCTATGCCCCTGGTCAGACTGGCGGCTTTCACCAAATACTGGTGTGTACTGAGAAGCATTTTAATGCTACAGTACTTCAAAGCCCAACGCACAGTCAACGCAGCGAAGTTAATAAGGTTTTTAAAAAAAGGCTTCGGGTCTAGGATATTTGAGTAAAATGTGAATCAATGCTGCCAGGTCAGCGTCAGGTCCAGAAGCCACAGAGGCTAACAATGTCTGCAGCATGACTAAAGTTGAACACAAGAACAATATGCAGCCGCATAGAAAAGTTCATTAGTGATTATTGCAACAATTTCTTACTGGCTCATGCACAATGACAATGGTTATGAAGACTTAATTTTAAACACATCCACATTTTTAGAAATGTCATTATCACATGGCTAAGAATGTGATTAATTATAATAACCTTAGAAATATGATAACCTTATGGAAGACCACAAGTCTCTCAATCACATGCAATCATTTTGGGAGTAATTCTGGTTGTGGTGAAGGAGATGTATCAGCAACAACAGGGAGGCCCTGTCTTGGGGCCAAGAATTACAAGAATTAAAAGAAAACTATTCAAATAAATTGATTTTCATCCATCTATTCATCCATCAATATTTATTGATGGATGAAAAAAAGGGGCCTGAAAAAAAAGGGGCCTGAACAAATTAGCTGTTCAGTCCGGGCAACAAACAAGGCTTGGTAAAACATATATCGTTCATTGTACAATGCAGATCACGGTATGAATTTATAATCGTTTCAGTAAGTTTGACTTTATCGTAGGCCTATTTACACGACCGAACTCCGTCTTCAACGTGAGAAGTGGGTGGAGATTAATCACTTATTTGACAGAGTTGATCACATAAGTGTCAAACCAACTTTTGACACCGATGTGATCAACTCTGTCAAATAGCTCCAACACTGAACAACAATTTAATCAAATTGTGTTAAAACTACTCTACTAAAATGTTTAACCCGGAAATTTCAACTCTCCAATTTTTTCTAGCGGACAATGTGTCTGCTGTCACTTCTTGCAGTAGGTTTCATGTACCCACACACTGTATCGAGAAGCAAAAATGCCCCATGTAGTTCAGAAACTTATGCAATTCACATCATAGGCCATAGTAAAAAAAGTAAAAAATCGAAAAATAGATAAGACAGTGCAAAAGAAATTTGTTTGACTTCCAGTTTGAGAGTCTGGTAAACTATACTATTGCACCCCTTGTGACACAGAATTAATTGTTCTTGTGAAATGTCCCAAGTGACAGTGGATTGCAGATAGCGCCTCATTAGCCACATTAGTTCTTTTCCTTCAGATGCTGGATCTCAAAAGCGGCATTTAAAATCTGGGCCTTGTCTGTGGCAGCACATAGATCATCAGAAGAATCACTGCATATTATCTTTATCTATTCATTGTCTTTGCAATTGCATGCACTCTGTTCAAGTTTTCAAAGTTTGATTTCAAAAGCAACTGAAGGCCTCATAAAAATTCGCCTTGATTTCAGGGTAATGCATTGCATGAGTGAATCAAAGATTCATGTGACTGTCAAAAACGGGTTCTTTTTCTGTTCTGGTTTTACAGACAGTGTAAAGTGTTTGTTTTTTGTTTCTTCAGATACGGTGCTCAAACTCTAGACATGTGGTATCAATATTTCTTAATTAGTTACAATGTATTTTTAATTGTTGTCCAATGTATTGATCTGGTTTGCACCCTTTTTTGTATGTGTTCTGTCCATTTTGATGCTCTAATATGGCATTTATTTAGTAATTAGCATATATTTATTAATTTTCATGCGTAGAAACCACTATGTTTATGATACGAGTTCACAGAACAATACGGCGAGCGCAATACAGTACTCACAAGTAGGCATTTCTCCACCACGAGCACAGCGCTCGTGAAACTGCTGACTTACCGTTACATTTCCTTGAAACATCATTTGACAAACTGAAAAACATTCAACCAATGACACAGTTTCTGCAAAGTTTCTGTGAGTTTGATGTTGTTTCTTTGAGGTTTTATATGGTTACTGACCTGGAAACAGAGTAGTGAGTGAACGTACAGTAGTGGCTTGTTTCCTTTGCAGCAGTAATTTGCTTTATGAGCCAGAACATCTCAGCACTCAATAAGATTTTTTTTTTTTTTGGATTGCTAAACAACAGTGGCCACAACTGGAACTATATGTGCAAAACTCCAACCACAGTCTGCACAGCAGCAGTTCATGTGGACCGGACTCCAGTTCGTTTTTCGTGGCTTGAACACAGTTTTCAAAAGTCTACACACTTTTCCCATGGCTTTAACCACAAGCTGCACAAAAATGTGGATTTACAGCACTTTGTTCAAATGCTAACACACACTGCTGTCAAAACTGTTCACCACACGTTCAAAACAGAACAGTTTTCAGCCCGGGTGCATTTCAAACACTGCTGATTGTAATCTCAGCTGAAAGCTGAAGCAGGTGTCTTGTTTTAGACTTGTTAGAGAACACATGCAGTACCGGTCAAAAGTTTGGACACGCTTTCATATTCCGGGAAAGCGTGTCCAAACTTTTGACAAATACTGTCTATATATACACTGAACAAAATTATAAATGCAACACTTTTGTTTTTGCCCCCATTTTTCACGAGCTGAACTCAAAGATCTAAGACTTTTTCTACGTACACAAAAGGATATCCCTCTCAAATATTGTTCACAAATCTGTCTAAATCTGTGTTAGTGAGCACGAGATGATCCATCCACCTCACAGGTGTGGCATACCAAGATGCTGATCAGACAGCATGATTATTGCACATGTGTGCCTCAGGCTGGCCACAATAAAAGGCCACTCTGAAATGTGCAGTTTTACTGTATTGGTGGGGTCCGGGGGAGGTTCTGAAAACCAGTCAGCATCTGGTGTGACCACCATTTGCCTCACGCAGTGCAACACATCTCCTTCACATAGAGTTGATCAGGTTGTTGATTGTGGCCTGTGGATTGTTGGTCCACTCCTCTTCAATGGCTGTGCGAAGTTGCTGGATATTGGCAGGACCTGGATCACGCTGTCGTATACACTGATCCAGACCATCCCAAACATGCTCAATGGGTGACATGTCCGGTGAGTATGCTGGCCATGCAAGAACTGGGATGTTTTCAGCCTCATTTGGAGACGGCTTATGGTAGAGAAATGAACATTCAATTCACGGGCAACAGCGTTGTGCTGTGATAAAAGTTCACATTTCAGAGTTTTATTGTGGCCAGCCTGAGGCACACGTGCAATAATCATGCTGTCTGATCAGCATCTTGATATGCCACACCTGTGAGGTGGATGGATTATCTCGTGCTCACCAACAGATTTAGACAGATTTGTGAACAATATTTGAGAGAAATAAGCCTTTTGTGTACATAGAAAAAGTCTTAGATCTTTGAGATCAGCTCATGAAAAATGGGGGCAAAAACAAAAGTGTTGCGTTTATAATTTTGTTCAGTGTATATATATATATATATATATATGGAACGCTCAGAAAGAATTTTTGAAAATGGACCAAGGAAGACAGGTTGGTGGAAGGAGAAGAGTGGCAGGCAGAGTGCGGATGCGTGGAGGAATACCCGGAAGAAGAGCTGTAATTTCTGATGAAATAAGGGCTGCACTTATAGACCACGCTGTGAATCATGGTCTGAAAGAGCCAGGGTTGTGGGTGCAACCCAATCTGCAAAGATCCACAGTTGCATCTGTAATGTGAATTTTCCATCGGACAAACAGGTGAGAGTTGCATCCTTACAGTAAATGATAACATTACAAGAATTGAATTGCAATTCTGTATTTCAATTATAGAATATTTACACATATATGCTAACAGTTTTTACTGTAAAATATATTTTTAACAATAGGACCCAAAGGAGGACGAGGAAGGATATATTTTCAGATGCGCAGGAAACTGCTATTATTGACATGGTTGTTGTCAGAAATGAAATAAAACAGCGGGAGATTAAAGATAGTGCTGGCTGATAATGATATATTTGGAAATGTTAATTCTGTCAGCACAACAACAATTGCGTCCTCAAGAAACACCAAGTAAGAATGAAACAATTATACACTGCACCGTTCGAGAGAAACAGTGAACGGGTAAAAGAGCAAAGATACCAATATGTCCAGGTAAGATGACTGAGGTTACACAGCTATAAAAAAAAACTGTAAAACTGCGCACTTACTGTTTTTCAGAGAGTAATGGAGGTGGAAGCAATGGAAACACCACATTCATGTGTATTCATAGATGAAGCTGGGTTTGACGTTGCCAAAACATGCCGCAGAAGGAGGAATGTTATAGGCCAGAGGGCCACCGTGAGGAGGGAGGAAATATTACCATGTGTGCTGCAATGGCCGATGATGGTTTGCTTCTCAACACACCACTCATTGGCCCATACAACACAGAAAGACTTAGCTCAGCTAGTGCCACCTGAACAGGGGGAACCCGCAAAGAAACCCCCAAGTTTTTTTGATAGTCTGCGATAATGTTGCTTTCCACCACTCTGCAGCTGTCACAGTGGTTTGCATCACAACGCAAGATTTATGGTGTCGTACCTGCCTCCACATCCCCCCCTCCTCAACCCAATGGAGGAGTTTTTCTCTGCCTGGAGGTGGAAAGTGTATGATCACCACCCACATGACCAAATGTCGCTATGATTGCGTATGTGGGGGCACGAGTCCAGAGGACTGCCAGGGATGGATGAGGCACTCCAGAAGGTTCTTCCCCAGGTGCACGGCAAGAGAGGATTTGCTTGAGCGAGGCAGGATCAGCCCCACAATTTTGTTACTATCTCGTACCTTTAGTTTGTAACTCTTTTTTTTCAGTAAATATATAAATCACTTCAGACAAATTAAAATATATGTCTATTGAAGCAAACTGCTGATTTTCATTCCTTCTTGTTTACCTGAAAAACTGGTATGTTGTAAAATTAAAAATTTCATGTGAAAGAATTTCACTATTTTCTAGAAAACAATATTGATTTGAGTGAAGTCACTCAAATTATTCAAACTGTAAAGCTGAAAAGTGTCTCATTTCTGTATTGGTATTTGATGGCAGTGTTTTTACTCTGTGTGTTCTGAGTGAAAGTGTGTGTTGTCTCAATGAGGATCGTTCAAAGTGTTCCTCGCTGCACTGAGCCTGTTTTGAGATGCGTGAAGAGTTGTGTTGTCTGAAACGCGTTTTGCAGTTGATGTTTTAACTGTTTAGCTAATGTGACTGTTGGTAATGCAGACCGTGGTTAGAGTTTTGCACACGTGGCTTCGGTTGCGACCACTGGCAATGAAGGCTCGTCTCCTCCGTCTGTAACTGCGCTGAGTTTGTATACTTTGAAAGAGTGACACAACTACAAGATATAAGGTAACGTTGACCAGCGTCTCACTGGCTTCCATGCTGGCTGCTTTCTGTTGTTAACTACATTGTTATTTCTTCTTTGTTTTATGGCGCGCACCGCTCTTTACTGCCACCTATGACCGCCACCTATCACTACACTGTGTTCCGGCGCGTTCACCAACGACATGACGTCAAAACGTGACACACCACGTCTGCTGGCGATCATTAGACCCTGGTCTGCTTGCAGTGTGACAGTGGCCAATTGCTGATTTTAAGCGGGTTGACCGCGTTTCAAAAACTGGGGTCTACACGGTAATTTTGGTATGAAAGTGGTATAAATCAAGGAAATAACTAAATAACCAAACCAAAGACCACAAAGAAACAAGAGTTCAGCTAGTTCATGGGGGCAGAGTCATGACACCCTGTCCATACTAACACACCTGAAAAGACATAACACGAGACCCTTCATTTCCACTGGGCATGTGCAAGGTAAACAAGGTGCAGATTATCAACCCTGCAGTTGGTTGCTTAATTACAGGAAATATAATAAACAGCAATAAGGTTGGAAAAATAGGATGAACGATTTCCTTTCTTAGGCCGACCGAGAGGTGGAACTAGTACAGGCATTTAAGTGTTTCCAGGTATATTCCTTCACCGCTGGTAGTCGAGCAGGCGTAGATTTAGCAGCAGTGTTTTAAAACCTGAAACGTAGTCAGATGTTTCAAAAAAGGCCCATATTCACATTCATATGGGTGTTTTCTGAACTCAATGAGGTCTTTTTGGCAGCTACAAATTAAAGTCAAACACTGTTATGTTGACTAAAAGAAACCATTGTTTCTCTACGGCTTGACGGTATATGAGACAAGCAGAGATGTGTCAAATAATCCTTTAATTCCAAAGGATACTGGTTTACTTATCAATATACAGTACCATCGAACGACATGCATTAAGGAAGGACACATATTTTTGAGGGAGGATGTGCTGTACTGAATGAGCAAAGGTATCATATGGGCTATGAGTGCTCTTTTTTGGTCTGGGTGATGCTTGAGGAATGAAAAGCACAGCAGCACAGGTTTATGTTAAATCTGGTTTTCTTTTATTTATTCCCTTGTTCTTTTCCTTCAGTTTTCTTTATAATTGTCACAGTAAATTTATAACAAACAAGGACCCAATGGCACCCGATGCAAACTAAATTGCTTTTATGTCCAGCATAAAGGTCCCATATTGTGCACCTTTCTGGTGTTTTATTTGAAGTTTTGATATCATTAAGAATATACATTTGGTTTTTTTAGTTCCAAAAAACATCTCAATATGGTTTTATCACCCTTTTTTTTAGGAGCTCTGTAAAGAAATAGGTCAACTTTGGCCTTTCTAATTAATATGTTATGAGCCTCTATTCTTATTGGCCGACTGTTTTCTGAGTGACGCGCGGCCAGGCCAACCACCTTCTCTGTTCACCATGTGTCTGTTCACTGTGCTCAGAGCCGGCTCTGACTGTGCTGTCCCGGAGCGAGGCAGCTTCTGCCCTGGAGAAACTATTCCCCTTCCCCCTCGTCAGTGTCGGCGGCGGCCCGGGAATCGGAAGACGCCAGAGCGATCTGCTGAGGGACTGGAAGCTGGACAAAGCTGACGTGACGTGGAGCTGTTGCTGGGGCAGAGACGAAGGTGGACCGGCTGCTGTGCCTGCAGCGGCCTGTTCAGTCACAGCAGGCGGTGCCGAAACCAGGAAACCTCAATTTTGACAATATGGGCCCTTTAAAGCCACTATTAGAATGTGCCTTTAAATAATTACATCTAGGGTGAGGGGAAGAGCACATCCCTCTCCTCTCCTGCATTTTCTTCATCAAAAAAGTAACATCCTTACTATGAGATGTATGTGGAACCATATAATCATATCAAACAGATCTTTGAAGAATCAAGCTTTATGGTGTTCACTTCCCTTTGTTTACAGTAGTTTGACTGTTTCTTTAAATCCTTATGCCAACGCAGCATGAGAGAGGGAAAGCAGTAGATGGCCCGCTCTGATCTGAAGAGACTCACCCACTGAACGGCATGGACCCTGAATGCTTCATTAGTGTGAAAGCCCGAACAGAGGCATATGTGATAGATGCTACTCTTTTTTTTTTTTTAGCTAATGGAACACAGGGTTTCATGTTTTTTGCAGGACTTCATAATGGTCACTGGCAGCACGACATTCATTTCTGTGCTTGGAGATATCGCTGTTTCTGGCTTGATGTGGTTTCATACGCTGATCTTCAAGCACCAAATTCAGTCAGGGCTAATATAAAACACAACATACTTCACATCTAGCTGCTGTGACACAGCTGCCCGAAAAAAATGGCGCAGAACGCACAGATAGATTTGAATTTCAACAAATTTTCTGTCTGCATGTGTCACAGCACTAGGGTTATCAGTAACTGTAAAATGTACAGTCCATTGTATGTGTGTGTGTGGGGGGGGGGGGGGGCTTCTGATGATCTGACAACAGAGCATCTTTGCATAGACAATATCAGGCAGGAAATTCTTAACCAGTGGGGTCTTCTCCCACTCCTCCTTAACAGTCGTCACCAGTTTGCTCTTTGTTGGGTTGAAAGTCACAGCACACTGTATTGTCGTCTTCACTTTTTTTGGATGTCATTCTAGCTTTGTAGGCTAGGAGCCACACCCAAAATGTAACCCGGTTTAGAAATACTGATGTCATAATTCATCCTCAAAGCAGACTCCTTCAACCCTTCGCCACATTATCAAATGCACAATCATGTGTTATTTTGCAAAAATCATGCAGATGCGGTTCAGGAGCTTCGGTTCATGGTCCCATCAAACATCGAAATGGGGAAAGAAAATTGATCTAAGTGACTTGGCTAAGATCATTTCTGAAACTGCTGATCTCCTGGGGGTTTTCACACACAACACTAATGGGATTGTAAATGGTGAATGGACTGTATTTATACAGCGCTTTTCCAGTCTTAACGACCACTCAAAGGGCTTTACACTACGTGTCACATTCATCCATTCACATCACACGTTACGGCGCTCCCTTATATTGCACTACTCTATCAACGGCACTGAGAGCAGCGCAACTGGGCTTAATTTGGGGTTTTGTTGTGCTGTCCATTGACACTTCATTGTGCGGACTGCAAAAGGCGGGGATCGGACCGGCCTCTCGATTAGAGGATGACGTGCTCTACCTCCTGAGCCATACCATAGATGCGACCCTATCCAGTATTTGTATGTGGTGTTCTTGATAAAGTGCTCACCGAGAGTGGAACTTTGGTTGTTGTGCCTGCCTGACGTGCATCACTTAACATGAATCTGATGACAGTTTAACATGCACCCTCTTCTCCTTCATATAAAAATCACGATGCCAGTCTTCGAATAGAGTTAGCGCTTTCCACATCCTCGAGCAGGTGAAGGTCGGTGAGGGCCTGAGTGATGTACATTTCATCATTAGAGGGAGAAATGCAAGTGTCTGTGCAGACGGTCACTATATGCTCCAAGGTCACCAACTACAAATGTGCCGGACAACCAAAACGGACGCTGAATTTGAAGACAGGCTGTAGATCTGTTGAGACCTGTATCTGTATTCATCTTTACTATTGGCAAAAAGATTCTTCTCATTTTAGATCAGTCTATAAAAATGTTGGTTAAAAGTTAAATTCTTGTGTTGAGATGGTAGTTGGTGGCTGTATTAATACAACATGGAAATGGTGTCTTGTATTACTTTCCAAACCAGGAAACATGAGCTGTAGTGTAAGTATTGCATCACACAGTATATTTCTCTGCTTTAACGTCAGCCAAAATGAGCAAATCATCAGCTTATAACATTGTTTTGTGAAGGTTCTCACCAGGGAACAGATCTTAAGCGTTCTGCGTGTTTTAGCATGGTATCATGAAGGTAGTTATGAAGTGCATATTTGATGTGATTTTCATTTTAAAATCATGAAGCAGGAAACAAAAAGACAGCTTGACTTTTTAACCATAATTGGCATAATTAGCCACCAGTTTAGCCTTTGTTGAAAGCTGTGACAGCCACTGGAAATAAGTAGCCTGCATTGGTACAGTGTGGAAATGAAGACATATTGTTTTTGGGGTAAATATGCCACTGCACACTGTATTTGAAAATGTAAAGCCTGACACCTGACGGTGTTGCAACAGTAACTACAGAGAGCAAGGCTGGGTGCCCGGACATTACATCATATAAAACAAGTGAGTTTATTCAGTGCAGATTTATTTAGCTTCATACAGACCCAGTTGCTCATGGAAATCGATGGCTCGAATGTATTTCGACTGCAGTGTCATATGTGTTTTAAGTCTGTATGAAAATGCTTTTACGTTTTTAAAATGTTCTCATGCAAGAGCGGGTAACAGCTTGGCTGCTCCTGGAATGGACTCCACTCCATGCATAATTGATGAAATACATTTGAAAACCCTTACTTCTCCAGGGTCGTTTCACTGAAAGACAACCTCTCTTGCAGGAAAAACCCAGATCACGTTCATACAGTTTCACACATTCACACCTGGAAGCTGCCCAGCACAACCACCGTCTGGCCTGTTGGCCCCTTGAGCAGCTCTACTGGTTTTTGTGATATGTGCAAAACTAGATTTTCATTTAGATACAATGCCATCATACGATGATGATCATAGGATGAATACACTGTTTATTCAATTTCTCCCCTGTTGGCCTTGTGGTAAATTATGGTTTTATTGTATGCCGTGATATTTTTATTCCTCTCGTTCGATTTGCGCACAAGTTAGTAAATGCCAAGTTAATACAGAGAAATGAGGAAAAGTTTCATTTTCACAGCAATGGCTGTTTCATACAGGCAATAATAGTCCAATTGCAAGCTTCCCATATTTGCATATGGACTCCTGCTGTCTTTATTTGCATCGTTTTTCAATTCTACTACAGCAGCAGGAACAGTGAACCAACTCTTTGCTTTACGCAATTTTGCGCCTACCCGTCTTTTATTGTTTTCAGAGCTGTCTTCATTTTCCCCTCGTGTTGGAAGAGTTGTAGACAGATACATAGATCTAAACCTGAATCTTAAGACTCTTTGTGATATAAGAAAGTGTACCATTTAGTCAATTATCTTGAAGGTACAATGTGTAATATTAAGAAGAACTTATTCACAGAAATCGAATCTATTGTCCATAACTATGTTCATACATGTATAATCACAATATAACAAAGAACAGATGTTCTTCCATGTTTTCTACGTCGTGTTGAATACGGTTGTTGCACAAAACGGTCCAGAATACATCGCATTTTTGTTGAATCTTCAGCGCTGCCGGAAACCGGAAATGAAATTAGCTTTACCACCAAATGCCACCAGAAAAGTATTACACACTGCAGCTTTAAGAATCTGTTCTTCTGACAAGTCAGTGTTACATTTTCGAAGCCATATTAGATTTATTCATTAAAATCCAGTTTTATATAATTAGACTTGAGGAGTTCACATGCTTACTGGTGGAATTGCATTCCTCTTCCTAGCACAGGACCATATCTCAGTACATGGGCCTTCAGGCATGTAAATGTCTGTGATGTCATATTCATTTTTTAAGCAGACAAGAAGCAAAAACACAGAGTAAACATCGAAGCCTGCCAGAACCTGCTGGGGTTTAGAGGGAACACTTGGCGTGATCAGAAGCTGGTCCTACTGACCATGTCCCAAAGCCTCACCGGAGACCTGCAGGACACTTTGGTTTGTGTTTGTCCCTGAGAAATCAGTGCCAGGCTCCTGCTGCTGTTTGTACACAACACTGGCAGACCAACATGGGGATGACAGCAGAACTCTCAGAATCGCTTGTGGGCGCACTTCTAATATGTAACTTTGGTTTTTAAAAGTAAAAGATGTCTTACCGAACTGATTGTACCGGGTTTGATATGTGCCTGTGTTGCTCAGTCGCTTCCAGGATTATGGGGATATGTTTTCAAAAGGCAGTGCATTTAATGTGATTTTTTTTGTTTTACTGCAGTTAATAGGGCTCTCTCTGTGTTCCCTATCATTCAATGATTAGATGGTAGGTGATTATTCATTTCAAGTGACCAAACATTTCTGATGCAATTCTTTGTAAATAGGTTCAAATTAATACACCAGTGAGATGTGGTTAAAGACCATGGAGCTTGGATTATCTGTGTAAGTGATTAAAAGAAATAGTAATGATGTGATAACCACACCAACTGAACATCAACAGTATTTGATATTTGTAAATCTTGGAATGTACAGTTTATTGGGTATTATCCATATCCAAAGGGTTAACATGAAACAACGTGAAAGCCTTTGTTTAATTCAATATCCCGGATGAGAAAAATCGCATTGCGGAGTCAGGTCAAAGCCATCGGCTCTAAAGGCTTTCTCTGAAAAAAGGTCCTGTGTATGGAAATGTGGGAGAAATCTGATTACCTCGTTGCGTTCTCGTGTCTCCTCCGGCCTATCTCGAGACCTATCTTATTCCCCTCTCTTTGAGTAAACAGCCCATATCTCTGGCAAGAAGCCACAATTGATTGCCCCGTCTTTCTCAGCCTGCTGTTCCTTGCTGCCCTTGCGAATGGTATTCAATCCATCGCCTAAGCCCATAAAGGTTCATTCACATTTAGCCGATGAATCATCGGAGCATGGCAAAACTGGGAGTGAGATGAAGACTCCTATGTCTTTCTTCGTGTTAAAACTACAAAATAACCAGCAGCTTTAACACGATTACTGGGGTCACTTAGAGATGAAGCTGCAGGGAAATCATTTTTTCCAGTTATTGTTATTGGAAGAGAGAATCCGCTTTGCCCTTTTCATGCACTTATGTTTTGTTTTACTCAGAACATTTTGGATATCATCTCAAGAAAGTATCTGTATGCTTTGAGTCAAAGGATCTATTAAAAATGCACTGTTTGTATATCTTGTGCCAATAAAACAAAAAGTTAATCATTTTGTAAATTGAGTTACCCAGGCTGGTGCTTTACCAAGGTCACTGCCTCTAAAACTCAAATTTGACAACAGAACAAATCTTCACAAAGAAAATGAAATTGCAATCCTGTTTGGATGTGTCTGAATGACTGAATGAATATTCACCCACAGACTAACTACAGAGGCAGTGCAGCATGAGGGGAAGTGAATGGTTTCACCATAATAGCATCAGCCTCGGGCAGAGATGAATTCCCCCCCCCCCCCCCCCCCCCCCCCCCGAGGAAAGAATGAGTGTAATAATGCCTTTATCATCAAGATATTTAAATAATATCTTGATTTATTATAGCAATATCAACTGCATTGTCTTTAACATAACTGTCTATGCTGCGAAGTTCAAAATCTGTTTAAAATGGATTAATTTAATTCAGGGGCACCCGGGCATTGGGGTTCAGTGTTTTGCCATACAACATATGGGGCATGTGGTTGGGAGAGGGCCCGGGGATCGAACCCCGCTTACCTCCTGAACCACAGTGCCGGATTCATTGGCCATTTGCAGGTAGGGGAACAGTTGCTGTTAACTTCGCCTTTTTATCATCTTACAAAGTTGATATGGCTTACATGTTAGCGAACCGTTGCCCGTGTATACACAGAGCAACATTTGCATTCATTCGAAGTTGTAAGCTGGGGAGGTGGAATACAGTGGGTCTGTTGAAAACGGCTGCCTGCTGTCGAGGTAAATATGGTCAACGAAAGTGTTGATAGTACAACATGTACCCGCATGACGTAAAACCCAAACAGTGACCGAACACTCTGAGGAACCGCATAAGCAAGCGGCAAGTTTTATATAATACATCATCTGACCCATTTTTAAACGAAAATACATCAGTGCAGCTTTATCTTAATGTTTTTGTCTTTCGGAATTGGAATTGAATTTCCAATGTGAAGCTTGTGAAATAGTGTAGTTAAAATGCTATGGGCTAATGATTGAAATAAGTATGGAGTATACTGATTTGACACATGGTTTCACATTTGCACTCTTACATACTTACACTACGTACATCACGTACTTATGCTATTTTGACGGTGTTCATAGCAGCATGCGCCGCACCACAAGTACCTGGATGGTGCATTCACAACAGTCAAGAAGTGTCACTTCTCAAACTCAAAAGTTGAGGTTATGGAGCGGCAGGGGAGTGACCACCAGCCTAGGGAGACAGGGAGACACATCAAATCAATTAAAAAAAAATTGTACTGTCTTTATATTGAGCTTTTCTAGTCGTATCGACCACACAAAGCACAAGTCACACAGCGCTGCTATTTAACCACACTTTTCTATGACATTCATACACTGCTGGAAGAGAGGCAATTCAGGGACAGAGTGTCTTGCTCTAGGAAACATCGGCATGCGGACTGGGGGAAGTTTGGCTCGAACCCCCGACCTTCAGGTTGGTGGACGACCAACTCTACCTCCTGAGCCACATCCGGCAATCACAACTTCAAAGTATATTGTCTGCAATTATTTCCATGTAGCAAGAAACGGGGCCACACAAAAGGAAGTGAAATGTTCATCTTTTAAATCATGTTGGCAAAGCAATCAGCTATTTGACACAACACTAGGTCTGGGTATTGTCAAGAACCTCACAATTCAATTCAATTTAGGTCACGATTCGATTTGACATTGAAGCGTATTGCTTCAGCTTATTGCTTTCAGTAAAACCGGTAGATGACAAAAATACCCAAATAATTCATTAAAAATACCTTTTGATATTTGTTAAATAACAATGTGTGCAGTGTTGTATTGGTTCAGAACAGAATGACCACAAAATATATTTTACCGTTGCATTATTGTTTAATGAACAGACAATAAAACATTAAAAGTAAAAGTGCCCGAGCTGAACTAGCAGCAGAAAAGTAATAAACATAACTGTGCTATGATTACATGTAAAAAAAATAAAGTGCATGTAAACTTAAAATACAAATCTTTCCTCTTGGTTTAAGATGAAACGTAAACAAAGGCACACATTGAAATTAAGCTAAGAAAGTGCCATAGTAAAAACAATTTTTTATTCTTTTATTATGTCCAACAGTCCAATCGAGAAAAATTGAATTCATGAACATAAAAACAGACCTTGTCTTGGTATCACTTAAAGGGCATTCATTGCTTCTGTCAACAAGTCGGCTATGTTGCTACCTGTATGACTTGCATGCAGAGCTCCAGTCTGCAGAACATTTGACACTAATTCCCACTCATTAGAAAGGAAATGGGAAGTGAAGTTGCCATGTTTTGAATAAGCAACATACATTGTTAGGTCGAGTAGGGCCACTGTACAACGCAAATCACACCACAGCGGCACCACAATGCCCCCCACAGGTGTGGGGTTTCATTACAACGGAAATAATCGATTTACAGATTTTCTGAATCGATATTGAATTGGCAAAAAGTATATTGTAGTGCATTGATGAATCGATTTTTTCTACCCAGCCCTACACAACACTACCCTGTAGAAATGAACTGACTAGCAAGTACATAAGGTAGGTGTACCAATGGACTAAGTATCCAGTGTTAATGTTGCACAGATAATTGGAACATATGCATAACGTGGGAGAAAAAGTCCCAGATGTCTTTCCGATGTCCTGTAGCATCTGTCTAACAGTATCTGAAACATTGGCGTTGAAATAACATCACCTCCAGCAAAAAGGGAATCCTTCAAAACTCGAGCCATCGCTTTTTATCTGAACTAAACTCATTTTTGTTCCCACCTCCTTCAGTGTTCTCATCTACCGCAAGCTGTACGAGTTAATGCACGTGGAAAGTTGAGATTAGATCTGAATGACAAAAGGGCAGCCTAGCCTGACCCGTGTGGATGGAGCAAGGCGGGCAAACTGTGTTCAATTTCCCATGACTTCTCGAGATAGGGCTGACAGCAGGTATCCTGTTTAACACATGCATCAGTCACACTCTTCAGCTTCCATTAATACTAGGCTCGTGTGTGTGTGCATGTTTGCCATAAGCTTCCATCAGTGTGTGTTAGCAATTGTCCAAGTTTGTGTGCTTTCTATGAATTTTCTGTCCAAAAAAGTCGTACTCTCAACAACAAATTTGTGTGCTCTTTCTATCAGCAAGCTCATGTGTGGTCCTGCTTGCATCACATCCGAACTTTCTCCAGCCACATTTGTGGTTTTTTACAGATGTTCACTTTGGTTGAAGTTAGTGAAGATTGTTTAGTTTGGATATTAAGAAAATAAGCACGTCTTATCAAGGGGTTCAAGTCACAAGTAACTTTTCAGTATATACGTTTTTTGCACCTCCGGGAACTCAATCGCCAGCCAAATTCACTTTTCATATAGGTATTTCAATAATTAAGTACTTATTATAATAATCAGGTTCAATAATTACTTAATTAGAGAATAGACCATACATATCAATACCATAATGAATGTCTGGTCTATCAGGGCCAAGCTGCTTAATCACCAATTTTCTTTTTCAATTTGTCGATTAAATGGCTGTTTTTTTTCAAAAGAAATTCTAAAGTATTAGACACTAGCAGACGCTGTGATGCTGCTGGTCGACATTACTGCAATAAGTCTAAAAAACTCAAGAAAGAGTACAAGGCTGCAGAGTAGAGCAGTAGGGCAGACTCAGTCCTGCCCCAATTAGCCTCTGTCCGACCTTATTGCAGTTCCTCTCTTTGAACAAGGTGATATGATCAGTCTGGCAGTGACATTGGGGCACTGAGGTCTCCTGCCCCAATATTGCGCAATTCACTCAATTCAGACTCACCAAAATTGCTGTTTCAACTTTCAAAAATCTAAAAATGTTGTCTAACTTACAGAATAGCGAATATTTATTGTAATATAATACATGTACGATGTATTAATGTATTAATATTTACGAGGAGGATCTATGTTTTGGGATGATTGACTTTTTTGTGCCCCTATGGACGAGCCACAGTGTCACTGAGATGAGTCCGAAGATGACATATAGAAATGATGTAATGTAATTGTACTGATCTTCTGATTCCATTTGGCTGATCAATGAGAATTTGCAGAAAATTGCAGTCAACTGATATGTAGCTACTCTGTACGGTGTTGTCCAGCACTCTATCTCAAGATTAATATACGTGCAATATTTGGGGGGGAAATAGGGTTGGCTGTAACTTCTCTATTGGTTGTGTTGGTATCGGTTACTTTATCTAATAAACAATACTCTTAAAATCTATAAAATATAACAACATTCAACATTTTGAAGCTAACTTTTTTTTTATGATATAGAGAGTAATCCACAATTCCAATTCACAATTTTTAGATCAACGACTAATATTGTAGTTGATTTATTTTTTTATTACCTAATCCAGGGGTATTCAACTAAAATTTGAAAAGGTCCAGTTAGAGAAAATCTCCTCAAGCAAAAGTCCGGAACATCATAATGTCTAACTTGCGTTATGATTGTGATATATACAGTCGAGCCTAGTAGTTGTATCAATGTCTGTAATCAACAATGGACTGTCAAATCAAGGAAAATACAAGTTAAAAACATTTAAACAAAATTTATTGTTAACATTGAAACATATATAATATGCTACTTTAGATATAGCCTATGAACAATCTTCTTCTATTATCAAGTTAAAGAAGGGCTGCATTTTAAAATGATATTTAAATTGTGCATCTTAAAAAAAGGGCTTAATTTCTGAAAAAATAAAATAAAGTGTAGCAGCAGCTTGAGTTTCCCTTTTTCTGTAACTTTCACATCTCGACTTAACAGTCTCAACCAATTTTACAACAGATAGATCTCAAAACATCTTAACAATTTTAGTTTTACAGTTTCTCATGTCTTTCCCTCATATACCCTATTCCACTTCCCCACTTTCTGTTGTTCAGTGAGAGAATTGAGCTCTAGCTTGTCCTGCCTGGATTTTAAATCTGGGCTGGAATGGTGTCAGGGCCATTCTCATACACATGTGCAGGTGCTCATTGGTGACAATATTTAGTTTTTACTTATGTTCATTGTGGAGAAAGCTGCCTCACAGCTGTATGTGGAGCCAAACATGGTCAAGATGTACAGGGCTACTGTCCTCAGACCTGGTAAAGCTGTCTCAGAGACCATTTGGAGCCAGAAAGTGGCAGGGTCAGTTCTTCCAAACTGCTCTTTCAGGGCCACATCTGCTTGGAGATCAATCAGTTACATGTGGAGAAGCCCAGCATTTGCCCACTTGAATTGCTGTGTGACTTCTTTTTAGAACCCTCTGACATCAGTGCTTAGAAATGGGTTCTGAATGAACATGATGAGCTGCTGTCCAAAGCTGAAGCCGTCAAAAACCTTTTTCTGAAGTTTTCAATCAGCTTATCAACAAAGTCAACAAAAGAAGACACAAATCTCTGTCCCTGAACCTGTTCCTGCACTGCTGGGAAGTGTGCGCAGTCTCCCTGCAGGTCTTCTTTGAACACCTCAAGTTTCCTCTGAAAGGAGCGGACAGCTGTCATGAGTTCACAAATTGAATTGTCTTTGCCCTGTAGCTTCAAGTTCAGTTCATTCAGGTGTTAGGTGATATCAACCAAAAAGGCCACATTATCCATCTTTTTCTCCTCCTTTAAAAAGAGAGAAAAGTGTGTTGCTTTCTGACTTCTCAGCTCTGCCACGAAAGCTGCTAATTCCCTTCTGATGGACCAAAATCGCTCCAACACGCTGCCTTTGCTGAGCCATCTCACATTGTTGGGAAGCAAAAGATCATCAGCGTTTGCATCAACCTCTCTGAGGAATTCCCTGAGCATGCAATGCTGACAAGAAGAGGATGCCCTGAGAAAATTGATAATTTTCATCATTGTGTTCATCACCTCAGCATGCTCATCTGACAGGGTGGAGCATAGGACAGATTGATGAATTATGCAATGGTAAGAGATTAGCTCAGGATTGTCCTCTTTCATTCTTGCCCCAGCTCCTTTCTCTCTCCCTAGCATGGCAGAGAAGGAGCATCTGTTGTTATTGAAACCATTTGGTTTGGCTCTATTCCCCGCTTTGTTAACATCTCATTGATGGCCAGGTAGATGTCTTCTCCTCTTGTATTGGTCTGAAGGGAGGTTATACCTAATATGTCTTCACAGAACCCTTTCTTGTCTCTGTTGAAGAACCTTGCATAAACTAACAACTGAGCATTGTCAGACATCAGTGGACTCATCTACAGCCAAGCCTACACATGGTGTCTTATGAATGGCTGCTACTGCACTCATGCACTCCTTGACAACAACACCATCTGTAAAGGGCTCTTTGCATTGACCTAAAATCCAAGCAACTCTGAGGGAACATTCATGAGCACGTTGTTGGGCAGTGAAAGAATGGGTTAAAATCCTGGTGGATTGATCCTATTGGGCTCTGAGACTGCTAATTTTCTGGGACCTCAGTTCAGACTTGGGTAGGTATGATTGATCAAAAGCTTGTCTGTCCGTCTTCTCTCCCTGTATCATTACCCTTCCTGTATCGTTAAACTCCTCGCCTGTCACTCGCCTCTTGCCTCTTTCATCTGTCTGCATTCAGAGTCATGACCTGCAGTGTTGCTCGCCTGGAATGCACATATTTGATTGGCTGAGTAGCATCACGTTGGTGGGTTAATTGGCATGCGATTGGTTTGTAAGTTTCCTGGTCATTTAATCCAGTGCCGTAAACCTCTGCGTAAAGTCTATAAAAGCTGTGCCGCTTAAAATAGAAGCGCCCCGTCAAAATTAAAAATAGTTTAATAATTTGTTGACTATAGGTCCGGGTCCGTATGGGATGGCGTCTGGGTCCGTACTGTTAGTGACCCTTGACCTAATCGATTAAGCAAAGAATCCTTTATGCGACACAGGTTGTGCTACACAGCTTTTCTTCCTCGCCCTGTTATTTTACAAGCACATATCAACCACCCACACTCAGAGAAGATTGCACATCAGGCTTGCAGTCTTGCCCTTGTCTACTTGGGCACAATCGAAGCCTTTGAGCCACTGGCACAACACAGACCAGACAAACAGACTTTGAAATCCACCACCTCCAAATACCAAACCTGACATTGCTCGTCCTGCTGCCCTGACAGCCACCCTACAGCTCGCCTCACACCCCATTAACTGTAAGCAGCATGCTCAAAGGCATCTCCGGGGTCACAGACAGGGTTATTTACCACACCTGTCACCTGGCTCAAAGGCTTTTGTTGTCAATGTGACAACTTTGATCCATCAGATGCCACAATGGTTTTTTTTGCAACATGCTTTTGTTGAGCATGGACATATTTCATTAGACTGCTCGGCAACCTTTTACTGATCAAATACATCATAGAAAGGATGTTAAAACCTTGCCAAAAAGAGAATGTCGACACTAGTGCAAACACTGCTACAAAGGTAAGTCATTATATTGCATTAATTATATATAACCTGCCAATTAGTAAACGAAATATAGTGAAAAGCCCTATATTGTATATCCATATGCGTGTATTCTTTATTTTAATAGATATTTTCTGAGGGTATATTTAGCCGTTATTGATAGACTACAGCGTAAAAGGTGGAGAGAGTGGGGGATGACAGGCAGCAAAGGGCCGCAGGTGGAACCAAACCTGCAGCAGGTGCAGAGGACACAGTCCTAATGTTGTGTCTGTTCATTTGAGCTAATGGGTGCCCCATAGAAGTGTATTGTTGATGATGCATTTCTGTCTCAAATATTGTCAAATTCTGTCAGTCCAAACCAAGGGGCCAACTCTGAGGCTGAGAAATGGGGGGGGGGGGGGGTGACATTAATACAACTGTCAAGGTACATTAAGGTGTTTGTAATGTAGTGTTCATGTCACATATCGGACTTGTTTCAGAAGAGACCGTTAACGTAGAGGATGCGGAGTATTGTTGGTTGTGATGGAGTTTTTTTATTGCGCCTGTACGGTAACTTAAAATGAAACAGAAGAACACAAGAAGTTTGATTCATATGTTTTACTAAAACCGACACGATAGATAATTAGGATGCAGAAACAGACTTGTTGTGATCGCCTGTGACGAGGTTTGTCTGTGTAGTTTTCGTCCGGATGATCCAGACAGACTGGACCAGTGGAACCTCAACATGAGGCAGAACTGAACTGACTCATCAGATTTGAATGTGAAATCTCACATTTTCAGTCAGTATTAAAGACAAAAATAGTTTTAATATAAACATAATTCATTAGCCAGAACCAGAAGTTATAGATTAAACTGTCAGTTTTATTTTTAGTGAAAGAAAAAGGTGGACAATATTAAAATCATAGAACACATTTAATATACAGACTGGGCCTGTGCAAGCAGTAACAGCTGAGCTCAGAATGAGCCCAGAGGTGCAGAGTCCATGTGGTGGGAGGAGAAGGGGATACAGTGTGGGACTGTTGGGGAGGGCAAGAGCAGAGGTAATAAGTGTTGTAGCTATAGTTGGTATTTTTTATCAACATTGATGAACATAAAATAAACTCAACATTGTCCATGATAGTCGGGGACATGTTTAGACTTAACAAAGTGTGTCATGACCAAATTCAATAGCAGTGACTCTGCCAACTGTAGCAGTTACAGGTCCCCTTCACAAGGTGCTGGAGGGGAGTCTGCTGCAGGTCGTCTTCATGTTGACCAGCCTGATGCTACTGATCTCCCTCAGGTTGTCGTCACCACAGTGGATGATGAGGACGTCAGCTGCTGCTCTTCCTCACAGAGTGGAAACAGAGTGGAATAAGGCTTTTCCACCACACACAGCACGCCAAGGTCTGCAGATCTCTGGACATCTCGACGGACCAACTCATCACCACGTCCACATTGTGACTGTGGGATTAAAATTTATAAATGAGTGTGATAAATACTTCAGATAATGAAAAATGTGAAGTCCACCAAAGAGTGTAGCTCACATTTTTATGTTGACAACACTGCTATGTCACATCTGAAGGATAAAATGGAACTAAAGAGCTACATCTCAGAATATAGATGACAGTCTCTAATACTTTATTTTTAGACAGACTATATAACTGTAAAGTCAAGCAGCCACAACTGGTACTGGTTTGTTTTGTGCAGCTAGTGGAAGCATCACAGGTGAACTGAACAACAACCAATGTGCTGGAAGTAATAAACATCTTGTAACAAACATAACAGTGCCTTTCTTACAGTCATATTCAAAGTGATAATTTGGTACAGTAATGTCTATAGCAGTACAGGTAAGGTAGACTACCATGGACTTCTGTCAGTGTGAAAACTTGATCTGTGCACTGTTTACAACTGTGGTGTGGGGAATTATAGTTTTTCTGTTTTCTTGTTTGGTGTATGTGTTTGTCCCTTAAGGCCAAAATAAATAAATAAATGCGATAATAACTAAGACTACAAGCCAGTGTCAATAAAACATTTACTGTATGCCAAGAACACTAACCATCACATGTAACTTCTGTTTAGTTAACGTTTATTTGATTTAATTTATTAGAATCAAAATATAGTGGTGCAAACTACCACTAATACAAATAAAAAAACCATAATTTTTAAGAGTTATAATTTCAGTAACAAATATTTATTTCAAACGTTCCGGTGTTACTTACCACATGTAACATTGGCTGGGACGACTGGTACCGGAGTGCACGTTACCGCAGTCAGTACCAACCCGGTGCAGCCTCGGGGCCGCGGCGCTAGCCGGCTCGAACTTAGCCTAGCTTATTAGCTTAGCTCCTTAGCCTCAGCTAAATGGGAAGCTTCGACGTATGTGATGACGTTTCAGCGACCGGTCTGCATTCGGCCCACCTCTATGTCCATATTTGGATTAGCCGGGTAAGGGAGGAGTCAGGCCCTGCCAACCTGGCGACGGCTGAGCCGCTGCGGAACCGCCGACCTTGGGCTTCAAAACCGGCCTGCAGAAACCAATGGCTGACGTCACGGAAGCTACGTCCATGTTTATATAAAGTCTATGGTCCAAACAGAACGTTTGAAGGAAGACCATAAATGTATGTAAAAGTCCTGTACAGGGCAGACAAAATGTTTATATAAAGTCTATGGTCCAAACAGAACGTTTGAAGGAAGACCATAAATGTATGTAAAAGTCCTGTACAGGGCAGACAAAATGTTTATATAAAGTCTATGGTCCAAACAGAACGTTTGAAGGAAGACCATAAATGTATGTAAAAGTCCTGTACAGGGCAGACAAAACACATCTACGTGTGCATGTAGCATGAAGCAATTAAGCAGTTATCAAACACTTAATCAAGTGTTCACAGGGATTCAGCAATGCAGCCATTGCAATATATAGCATTATTCATCGAAGCAATTCCTGCAAAACTGTTGCATTCCCAAAAAGAAAAAAGTTAAGGGATCACTTACATCACACATAAGATCTTGAACAAATTATTCAAGTTGAAAATCTTTACTGTGGTGGTTTGTATAATTTGTTGACAACAAAATGATGTAAAAGTTGTCAATGGAAACCAAAAAAATCAATCCACTGAGGTCTGGATTCAAAATCATACCGAAAATCAAAATAACAATATGTGCATTCCCCAGACCTGAATCAGGGCATCAGTGAGCTCCTGGACAGTTTGTGGCGACATTGAATGCACGAATACATAACGTCCCACACTGTAGGTGCTCAATTGGATTTAGGTCAGGGATACGATGGAGCCAGTCATTGCTTGAATGCCTTAGTCATTCAGGAACTGCCTACACACTCTGGCCACATGGGGCCGGGCATTGGCCTGGACCAGGAGGAACCCAGGGCCCACTGCACCAGTGTAAGGTCTGACAATCGCTCAGAGGATTTCATCCCGGAAACAGTAATCAGGGTACCGTTGGCTATGGCATGGAGGTCTGTGCGACCCTCAAAGGAAATGCTTCCCCAGACTATCACTGACCCGCCCCCAAACCGATCATGATGGATGATGTTACAGGCAGCGTAACGTTCACATTGGCGTCTCCAGACTGTTTCACGCCAGTCTGACTCCTTAGACGTATCTGAATCCTTAGCTGCTAAATGCTCCACCAGCTAGCTGCTAACTTTGTATTTCTGCTCGCCGGTGCTGGGGAGTGCACAATGGGTCTATCAGAGCTTTTTCATGAATTAGGCTGTGAGAGTGAACCATAGATGCTAAAACTGTTCCAAAGAGCTAAAAGAAACAGCAGCAGTGATTTATTGTTCTGTCACAACAAGTAATGCTTTTCACTTTAAAGTCAGTTGATCCATTATTAATATGAAAAGTATTGATTAGTTCAGCTGTTCTGATTTAAATTTTCAGTAGGAAGCAGAGAGTTTGGGGATTAGTGCCACAGTCACGGTATGGAAGTCAGAAAGTACTATGAAATGGTCAAATGCTTTGCTGCTTTTGGTCTTTTAATGGGATCTTTTGACAATAACACAAAAAGTAAATAACACCAGCTCTTTCATTTGATGTCTGGCTGCATTGTATTAGGATCATGATTATCTCTGAGACCAATAATACTGTTTGGCAGGACTAGTGTTTAAATGTGACATCCCAAGAAGACATTGGTTTGGAAAACACAGTTTTGGCGATTGGAATTGTTCACTAAGGTCAACTTGACCATCTGCTCCTCCGTGTCCTAAATTTGCCAACTGAGCACGGCTGACACTCTGCCTCCTAGAGATATTCAAAATCTGCCTCCAGCGTTTCCACAATTGCTATCCAGAGACATTAACATCCTAGAAAATACGTTCTCTCTTCCAAGCGTATAACCTGGGCAATTCTGCACAGGTGGTGGAGAGTAATTAAATATTCTGTTGAAAATAATGCAAAACAAGAACAGCTACAGTATTATTGAAATTTGGATGTACCAGGTTTCCACTTACTTCAACCCTGTTTTGGGCTGCTAGCAGTGGTCAAACTTAGGGGTCACATTAAGATTCATGTTCAATTTGTGCTTATCTTGTTTCTACAGTGCCCACATCTGAGTTTCCTACGTCTTTTAAAAAGAAGATAATCTTGAAATGATGACGATCATGATAGACATCCTCTACGTCCCATCTTCTGATTGCTCTCATCTGCGAGAGAAGTGGATCTATCCCCCTTTCAAGCTCCTATCACCCTCTTCATCTCTGCCTGCCTCCTTGAGACGTCCTCCGGGACTCTATCTTATCCAGTTCTATACAACCCTCAGACTCCAGCTGCTTTTAACTCAACTCTTCTCCCCTGACTATCTTTCCTTCCTCCTCCAAGTTCAGCCCCCCAAAATGATGCGGGGGGGGGGTCAAACAACCTTGATGTCCTCCTTCCACTCTTCAGCTTGACCATGCTCTTTGTAGTTCACTGAAAAAAAATCTACAAAGTAAGATCAGACAGAAGCAAGGTCTTTGTGTTTTGACAACTTTAGTTTTGTCGGATACCATTCCTGTAGACCCCTTTAAATCTACATAAAGAAAGCTTTTGGTTGCTTATGTAAATTTGATGTTTTAAAATGATTTCTGCATCCACAGTTAAAATAGTGACTAAATACTTTGCAACTTTGAAGCCATAACTCAAAATGTATCCAGATAAGTCATGCTATTTATGCATTTTCTTTTGTTCTTTTGTTTTTTATGTGTTTATTTCTTGCATAAAAGCATGGGTGCTTTGAAAATTCAAGTCTGGGGCACTTGAAAGGGACATACCACTGCAGAAGTTCTACAAAACAACAACCTCTGAGGGTGCAGATTTTTTTACAGCTGTTTTACAGTGGGAGCCAGCACTAACATGTTACAGACCATACTATTTGCAGTCCGACTTTCCACTTCAATTTTGATTCATTGCACCTGCTGCATTACGCATTTCTGTGTAATAAAAATAAAACATTTTTTGGATGAACTAATTTTTGGTTTGACTTCAATGGTAGTGGTTTAGATATTTTCTACTTGACTTGAACCTGCTTGATAATTTAACTGCTTGTATTTCTTGCCTTGACACCTAGCGATGTTGGTTTGGTGAGTACCACGTCATCATAACCGATAAAAGATGGCCAAACCCACGAAAAGTTTTATTATCCTTTTAAACCATTTGTAGGTTTTTGCTATTGCTAACTTATAAGTTCAGCATCAAACTGAATTCCTTGTAGTCTCCATTGGTGAAAAGCAATGCAAATGGTCACTTTTGTTTTCCTTCTATTTGTATCCCTTCTTATCTTCTCCTGGAGTTAGCATGCTAACCTGCGAGCCATGACCCAGTCGGCCTGTCTCCTCACTTTCTGATAGCGTCTCACTTCAGCCTCCACTCAGCCCTGACGAAGGAGCGCTGCTCAGAGGATGTATTATAACCTCGCGTAAACACAGTGATGGCTGAAGTTCTGACAAATGTGACAATCACCATCACACACTCCCAGCAAGAAACCATTGATCGACAGCTGAGATTGACTCACAATTGGATGGGGCAGATGTATTGGCGGGACCGCAATACCTCGGTTCCACTGCCTGATAACCACTGAGCAGACTCTGACTCCAAATCACGTCAACAGTGCAAGATGGCAGAGGCCCTTTTCGGGATATTTTAGCTTCATTTTTGTACATTGGGAGGAAGTGGAGATGCGGCATCCACCTTTACACAGGCTACAGACATTGGTATATGGCTATATAATATAAGGCTACAAGCCTTGAAATGAGGAAATTACATTCTGTCCAAACATAACATTATCCAAAAGACATCATCTCTACAGGTCTATCAACACAATAGATCACTTGTACATACTTTAATGTGCAAAAGCGACAATTTGCCATTTTGTGGGGACATAAACAGTTCCTTAACCAGGCACAGAAATTTCCCTTGAGTCTCTCC